>NC_133327.1:287432447-287759947 GCF_042186555.1 Aquarana catesbeiana | reverse complement strand
TTTCACAAAAAAAAAAAAAACAAATGCACAAAATTATATTTTTTGCAAATTAGCCTGCAAAGCATTGCAACTGTGATCAGTGGATAGCAAGTACAATGACAGGCTCCAGCATGCTCTCCCTCCAGCTCTCTGTTCGTTCCAAGGTACAAACTTTCAGTTAGAGAGCTGGATGACGTGTCAATGGACTACTAGTGCAGCCGTCTGCCTCAGTGGGTGGTTTATTCGTTAAGAGATCTTCACCCACACAGCTGTGCAAGGTTCAGAGGTGAAGAGCCCCTGCACGCTGTTCAGGAAGGGGGTGTAACATGGTGCAAAAGGTGACATTATCCTTTAAATATATTGTGTGTGTGCCTACACATTTTCCTGTAAGTGTTAGTACAATTAGTAATTAAAGCGGTTCTAAAGGCACATTTTTCCCTAAATAAATAAAAAAATATATATATAATATATATATATAATGAACAAGTATCAATTGCACAGAGCAGCCCGAACCTCTGAGTCAGGCTGTGTGCGTCCAATAGACACACACAGCACGGCTTGGCCCTGCCTTCAGCTACTTCCTCACAGCATTTGATTGACAGCAGCAAGATACAATGGCTTCCACTCAGTGGCGTATCCAGGGTATGGCAGATATGGCAAGTGCCATGGGTGCCATATGAAGGGGGCTCTCCTCAGTGACTAGACAGCAAGGCACTTACAGAGATCTCTTCTTAAAATGGCCCTGGTATCACCACTGTTACTCACTGTCAGCCTGGGGTGGGATCCTGGCTGGCGGAGACTGCTTTAGGCTCCATTCACACTAACGCGTTTTTTGATGCATTTTTCATTTTGCAGAAATGCATGGGAATTTTTTAACATGGGTTCCTATGGAACATGTTCACATCAATGCATTTCTGTACCTCTACGTTTTTGGAAAGGGTCAGGGACTTTTCTTCATGCAAAATGCAGCGTTTTGCATGTAATAGAATTCAATGGACCAGCATAAAAAAACACAAGTACAGCGTTTTTGTGGCGTTTTTGGTGTTTTTTTTTTTTTTTAGACTGTATACAGTCTAAAAAAAAAAACGCAAAACGCTGCTCAAAAACGCGGCAAGCACCACAAAAAACACTGCAGAAACGCTCAAAAGCAACATGCATAGATGTGAATCGAGCCTTAGGTCCTTCACCACTGGCCCCTGGCTCACTGCCCAAACTGGTTGCTAGCCACGGCTCGTCTGGCATCTAGCCACCAGTGACGTCACAAGGAGGAGAGAGGCAGAGACCCAGCATTCAGAGCGGAGGAGGACTTAACTTTAAGCATGTAAGGCAGAGGCACTGACTGCAGTGCCCAAAGGGAGGGAGGAGTTTAGGCAGTGGTGTCCCGGAGTCCCCCTAGGTTATTTGCAAAATAGGCTGCCGTGCAGGAGAGAGGAAAGGAGCCGGGAGGTGCGTTGTGCTCTCCCTCCTCTCCAGCTTCACAGTCCTGACATTGCAGCTCTTCTTACCCAGTGGCTCTATGTGTATAGGAGCACCCTGCAGCTTCCCCCCCTCCTGTCCTGTCATTGACTATAGAAGCAACAAAAAGGAACCAGCAGCCTCATACTATAGAAACGGCTGCCGGCAAGCCACAGGACAAGAAAGAGTTAACAGCAGGAGCTGATCCGCCTCCTGCTGCTTACTGAGCCAATGGGCACTGTTGTAACAATGGGCGCTGTTGTAACAATGGGCGCTGTTGTAACAATGGGCGCTGTTGTAACAATGGGCGCTGTTGTGGGCCCTTCTCAAGCCACCACCTTTGATTGAGAAGAGTACTGGAGCTATGCTGGAGCCTGGAGAAAGAACCCGGCTGCCCTGGGGAGAGGGCAGAGAAGGAGAAATGAGCAAAGGGAAGCAGAAGAATGTATTCAGGTGAAGGTAATCTGGAGAATGTGCACAGGAAGAGACTTACTGCAAGAGCTCCTCTCTTTATTCTCTCTGTACTCTCTGATGTATTCTGGATTCCTCCTTTCTCTCTCTCCCCCCTTGCCCCCCCCTTCTCTCTCTCCTCCCTTCACCCCTCCTCCAGTTCTCTCTCCTCCCCCTTCCATCTTCCCCCCCACCCCTCCCTTTTTTCCCCTCTTAATAACCATATAAACATAAGCCATAACCAGTATAAACACTTTGTAAATATTACAATAAAATATACAATGCTGCGCTTCCTTCTTCACCAGTGGCATCACTAGGGTTGGTGTCACCTGATGCGGTAAAAATCCCCCCTACAAGCACAACCCCCACCCCAATACAAAGGTACTCCAGATTTTCCCATTAAAAAAAAACTCTTAATCCCTCGCAGCATAAATTCTTCCTCTTATTGCACTAATTCTCAGTTCCCTGCCCCCAGCATAGACTTACCGGTTATCAGTTACTGGGACCTCAGCAGCGGGAGATCTCCTTCCCAGGCTCCTCCTCCTGTCAGAAAATACGCCAAAAGCAGAGGAGGAACCTGCAGGAACCTTCCCTCGGCGCTCTGACACTGCTAACATGCAGCTGCTAAAGTGTCGGCAATCACTGCGCTGGAGACACGGGGACACCCCGCAGGAGATGTTGGCAAATGCTCCGTGCTAGTGATCGCCGACACTCAGGGGCGTAACTAGAAATCACAGGGCCCCATAGCAAAATGTTGTATGGGCCCCCCCCCCCAAAAAAAAAAAATGAACTATGC
Organism: Aquarana catesbeiana; assembly: GCF_042186555.1. Lineage (NCBI taxonomy): Eukaryota > Metazoa > Chordata > Amphibia > Anura > Ranidae > Aquarana > Aquarana catesbeiana. The sequence goes on along the minus strand of NC_133327.1, from coordinate 287,757,267 downwards.
CATTGAACAACAGATTACCACACCCATGTGGCACAGTACCCAGGCAACAGCGTATATTAATTTCGAAGTATGCAGTATACTGTATGCAGTAGAGCTGGGTTATTTTCTCCAAAAAAAACTGGATTCACGATTCGAATCGAGTTTTTTTTTTTTTTATTTTTTTTTTTTATGGACACCGCGCCGGTCCTGAGGGGCTGCGGGCAGGAGTTTTTAGGCGAGGCCGCGGCTTCGGCCTAGTCTGCGGCGTCCGGCCTCATGGACTAGGCCAAAGCCGCGGCCTCACCCAAAAACTTCTGCCCGCAGCTCCTCAGGACCGGAGAGGTGTCAGCGTCAGTCCTGGTGAAAAAAAAAAAATCGATTTGCTGAAAATTTGAATCGATTTGACCTCTCAACTCGATTCAAGATTCAAATCTATTTTTTCCCCAGCCCTAGTATGCAGCCCCTGAAAGACACACATGCATACCCCCATCAGTACAGACACCCCCTACCTTAGTGCAGACCGCCCAGCAGTACAGACACCCCTCAGTACAGATACTCCCCTTAGTACAGACACCCCCCCTAGTGCAGACCCCCCCAGCAGTACAGACATCCCCCCAGTGCAGACCACCCCCCTCATTACAGACCCCCCTCAGTGCAGACACCCCCCTTAGTGCAGACACCCCCCTAGTGCAGACCCCCCTAGTGCAGACCCCCCCAGCATTACAGACCCCACTCAGTGCAGACCCCCCAGCAGTACAGACACTCCCCTTAGTACAGACACCCCCCTAGTGCAGACCCCCCCAGCATTACAGACCCCCCTCAGTGCAGGATCCAACCCCCCCAGCAGTACAGACATCCCCCCAGTGCAGACCACCCCCCTCAGTACAGACCCCCCCTCAGTGCAGACCCCCCCAGCAGTGCAGACACCCACCTTAGTACAGACACCCCCCCTAGTGCAGACCCCCCCATCATTACAGACCCTACTCAGTGCAGACCCCACATAAGTACAGACACCCCCCAGTGCAGACCCCCCTTAGTACAGACACCCCCCCTAGTGCAGACCCCCCCAGCATTACAGACCCCCCTCCTCAGTGCAGACACCCCCCACCTCAGTGCAGACCCCCTCTCCTCAGCAGAACAGACACCCCCCACCTCAGTGCAGACCCCCCAGCAGAACAGACACCCCCACCTCAGTGCAGACCCCCCGAGCAGTACAGACACCCCCCCTCAGTGCAGACCCCCCCAGCAGTACAGACACCCCCCCTCAGTGCAGAATCCCCCTAGCAGTACAGACCCCCCAGTGCAGGACCCCCCCAGCAGTACAGACACCCCCCCAGTGCAGACCACCCCTCAGCATTGCAGACACCCCCCCTCCTCAGTGCAGGACCCCCCAGCAGTATAGACACACACCTAAATACCTCAGAACAGCGCTGACAGTCTCCACTCCAGATACACACAGCGGTGTCCCTCAAGGTTCAAGCGCAGGCTCCTCCTCCTCTGTGGATGTAAACAGAGAGGAGGGGAGGCAGCTTCAGTCCGCGCCGCTGAGGGACAGCGAGCGGTGTTAGTGGTGCGGCTGCCGCTACGCTACCCAAGGGTGTCACCCCTCTGGTGGGTGTCATCCGGTGCAGCCCGCACCCGTCTGGCAACGCCACTGATCGGGCCCCAACTCAGCTGCGGGCCCCATAGCGACCGCGTGTGTCGCTATGGCGGTAGTTTCGCCACTACCGACACTGTAGCAACCCACTGGCGCCCCCCTCGATGTTAGCACACTGCACCCGAGACTGGAGCCCCTCCCGCCCCCACCTAATCCCGGCCCCTGGTGTCACCCCTCTGGCGGGTGTCACCCGGGTGCAGACCGCACCCCCATAGCAACGCCACTGTTCTTCACCTAATGTTTGAATTTAAATGTAATTGCATAATTTAAAGGGGTTGTATACTGCTGGACATTTGTATTTATTTTTTTACCCTGCAAGGTAAAGGTATAATGTGCTAGTATGGAACATATACTAGCACATTATGTTAAACTTACCTTAAAACAAAGCCCTCCCGCACCCAGAAGTCAGCGCAGCAGGCGCTCTCACTTTTACTCATCTTGCTTCCGGGTTCGCAGGCTCTGTGACTGGCGGCGGCGCCCCCTCTCTCCAGCCACCCCTCTATCACCGATAGATAGATTCATCCATTGCATGAATATATCCATGGCCACCGCTGCCACTCCCTATTCAGGCGTTCGACCCCTTTTCGGGCACCGGGCGGGGTATTTTTTTTTTTGAAGCACCTAATTAGAGCCATAGGCTCTAATAGCCATTAAAAAAAGGTAAACAGCGAGCGCCATGCCTGCCGCTCGCAGTTCACTCAGCTGTGTTAGGAAAGCGAATGAATATTCGCTTTCCTAACACTGAACCGCCTCTCCGCCAATCGGGTGCTCAGGTCTGTTACCCGTCACCTGATTGGCTGAAGCGACAGGCACTGTGACAGGCATCCAATCATAGGAGAGGACGGGAGAAGACATAAAGGACATGGAGGAAACTGCTCGCTGCCGTCACCCACTGCTCCACCGAGACAGGGTAAGTGCCGGGTGGGTGTGGGGGGCACAGTGGGAGCATTTGATGGCACAGTGGGAACATTTGATGGCACAGTGGGAGCATTTGATGGCACAGTGGGAACATTTGATGGCACAGTGGCAGCGTTTGATGGGCACAGTGGCTGCATTTGATGGCACAGTGGCTGCGTTTGATGGTACAGTGGCCGCGTTTGATGGGCACAGTGGTGGCAATTTATGGGCACAGTGGCGGCGTTTGATGGCACAGTGGCGGCGTTTGATGGCACAGTGGCTGCGTTTGATGGTACAGTGGCTGCGTTTGATGGCACAGTGGCTGCGTTTGATGGTACAGTGGCTGCGTTTGATGGTACAGTGGCTGCGTTTGATGGGCACAGTGGCTGCGTTTGATGGTAGTGGCTGCGTTTAATGGCACAGTGGCTGCGTTTGATGGTACAGTGGCTGCGTTTGATGGCACAGTGGCTGCGTTTGATGGGCACAGTGGCAGCACTTGATGGGCACAGTGGCTGCGTTTGATGGTACAATGGCTTCGTTTGATGGGCACAGTGGTGGCAATTTATGGGCACAGTGGCGGCGTTTGATGGCACAGTGGCGGCGTTTGATGGCACAGTGGCTGCGTTTGATGGCACAGTGGCTGCGTTTGATGGCACAGTGGCTGCGTTTTATGGTACAGTGGGTGCGTTTGATGGCACAGTGGCTGCGTTTGATGGTACAGTGGCTGCGTTTGATGGGCACAGTGGTGGCAATTTATGGGCACAGTGGCAGCGTTTGATGGCACAGTGGCAGCGTTTGATGGTACAGTGGCTGCGTTTGATGGTACAGTGGCTGCGTTTGATGGTACAGTGGCTGCGTTTGATGGGCACAGTTGTGGCAATTTATGGGCACAGTGGCGGCGTTTGATGGCACAGTGGCTGCGTTTGATGGTACAGTGGCTGCGTTTGATGGCACAGTGGCAGCGTTTGATGGCACAGTGGCTGCGTTTGATGGTACAGTGGCTGCGTTTGATGGGCACAGTGAGGCTGCAATTGATGGGTTTTTTTTTTCAGTTTGTTTGCTCCCCCCAAAAATTTTGAGCACCAGCCGCCACTGTTATACAGTATTATTGCAGTATTGGGAACTGGGTATGAGGCAATGACCTTTACTTTTCTTTGCTGTTGTATAGTACATTTAGGGGTATCATTACAAATAGGAGCCTCATTAGCACGTTATTTGCTCATTTCATCCAGTTAAAAAAAATAAGATGATTTTTGATTTTTAAAAAAGAAGCCACTTTTTCTGCTAAAATACACCTTGCCCCAAATAAATAAGCACAAGCTCTCTGGCAATCCACTGACAGCATCATAAACATACTTAAGAAGAAAAGAAACCACTCTCTATTGTAAAAGCTTTAGCAGGGATTTCATTAATCCACTCAGTGAACTGACATATCCACTTGCACCTGCAGCCTCTAATCCTTTTTTAAGAAATACATCCAGTATACATACACTACATTAATCCCATGTATATATCACATTTATATAACCACTGTATTCATAACTTTTCATGCAGATTAGCCTCAGTATAGGCACACATTTGCACCCACACAATTATTATCTCTACCATGACCATTACAATAGAAAGCAGCTCTTTATCTTCCTCTCCAGTAGTATGCTTAGGGTGTTTAAATAAACACAAAATCCTTTCCTTGGAGTTCATTAAAGCAGAACTAAAGTTTCATTGTATTTTGCTGTAAGCAAGCTGCTTGCAATGTCTGTTCTGCAAAAAATATATATATATAATTACCTGCCTGATTCCAGCATCCCCTTTCATGTGAACTGAACTGAGCTGTGCATGCACAGCTCAGCTTACTGTGCCTGGCCCAATACTTGTGTTCTGGAATGACAGCCTCCTGCGTATACGCAAAAGTGATGTCACTTGGCGCTGACCAATGAAGATGGCCAAAAACTGACACACAGGAGAAGATGCCAATGCTTGCAAGGGACAGGATTGTTGGAGGAAAGGGGAGTATAAACTGCCTTTAGTTCCACTGTAATGGACATATTGAGGTTGATTAACTAAAGGCAAATATACCGTGAACTAAAAGTGCACTGCAAGTGCAGTTGCTCTAGATCTGATGTGAAGCTCTGAAAAGATGTAAGGCTCTGCTGATTTCTATCATCCAATCATGTGCAAGCAAAAATGCATTTTTTTATTTTCATTGCATGTTTCCCTCAGATCTAGAGCAACTGCACTTTTGGTGCACGTGAAGTTCACTTGTGGGAGCACTTGCAGTCCACAGACTATTTACCTTTAGTAAATAAACCCCATTGTCAGAAGGAATTATTAGGTGACTGTGCTATGCTGCTGCCCACAGGAGACCTGGACACTAAGGAACAAAAAAGCTGTTTGCTGGCCAAATATAACGCCTCCCACTCCCATCATGCTTCAGATTTGTGGAAAAGCAGTAGTAGGAGTAAACTTTGGAATTTTAAAGGTTTGAATAGTGAGCAAGCCTGAGCCACCTAGAAATGGTGGAACCAGAGGCAATTTTTCCCTTATGGGGAGCTTCTGAAATGACTAAGGAGAGAGTCAGTCAGTCCAAGAGAAGATGTAACTGAGAGGTAAATTCAGACAGCTCATATCAAATCTAAACAATGGAGGGAGATCTCCTTGGGATGCATTAGAGAAAACAGGGGGACGTTAGTAATGTTCTAATTAGAGTGATAGGAAGAAACCCCCAGAAGCCAGCCTTACTTAAAGAGAATTTCCTGAACCATCTGAAATTTGCTGGACCTGTAAAGCGGTCTGCGGATAATGCAGTACTCTTGGTGCCAGGACAGCGCCACAATCAGAGCCCAAAGGTCACATTACAGGCAGGTCGTCTTTATCATGGCAGGGGTCTGGGTAAGGCCTCCAAGATGTTGCCGAGGAGGAGCCGATCCAGAAAGCTGCAATATAAACCCTCTTTTTTGTCAAATTCATATTTATACAACCTCATCTTTTCATAAAGATAAGAGCAGTAATGTAAAAACCATGGCAAAAATAAAAGTGAAAATCTCTGCGCAACCTAAGAAGTACCAACTCTCTTCCAAACAAACCTTAAAAAAATGTCTTTCGATCTACCTATGCCCCGTACACACGGTCGGATTTTCCGATGGAAAATGTCCGATCGGAACGTGTTGTCGGAAATTCCGACCGTGTGTGGGCTCCATCGGACATTTTCCATCGGATTTTCCGACACACAAAGTTGGAGAGCAGGAGATAAAATTTTCCGACAACAAAATCCGTTGTCGGAAATTCCGATCGTGTGTACACAAATCCGACGGACAAAGTGCCACGCATGCTCAGAATAAATAAAGAGATGAACGCTATTGGCCACTGCCCCGTTTATAGTCCCAACGTACGTGTTTTACGTCACCGCGTTCAGAACGATCGGATTTTCCGACAACTTTGTGTGACCGTGTGTATGCAAGACAAGTTTGAGCCAAAATCTGTCGGAAAAAATCCTAGGATTTTGTTGTCGGAATGTCCGAACAAAGTCCGACCGTGTGTACGCCCTATTAGTGTTGCTGCAATGCACTAAAATGTGTTCTCACATCCAACTTCAGATTTATGCTTTTTCAAGATCATAATCACCACATTCAAAACCAAAATTGTAAAACATTTAATGCATAAAGACTCAATAAAGTGTGTCCAACATTCAAGTAAATGTATTTGAATCAATCAGTCCAATGTGTAAGTGAGAAGGTTCCACCACCACTGTAATGTCGCTAATCAAATGCACAGTTCATAAATTCCAAATGGTGCTCTGATAATAAATGCAGGATATTCTACGTGCACCAACATGATCCCTCCTCAGTGTGAACCACCACCAATCACTCTCTGTGCTCACCTTATCTCTTGGACCTTATAAAGGTCACCATGTGGTTTCCCATTTAAGGGGTCACTAATGGTCACTCCAGTCCTCCAAAGCCTTCCTCCGACTATTTCTCCAGGAATCCCAATATGTATCCAATAAGCCAAGTAAACTCTCCACCATCAAATGTCAAATGTTAGTGCACTAGTTATCAGCAGTGCACCACCTTAAAAACAAATGGGTACCATTGCAGGTACATGCCCCCTTAAGGGAAAGATCCCAGCATCACCAAACTCCAGTATTTGGGTCGCTCCTTTTTGGTGGCATGATGACATCATTCCTGGAGAAATATTTGGAGGATTGGAGTGACCATTAGCGACCCCTTAAAGGGGAAAGCACAGGGTGATCTTAATAAGGTTAGTGCGGAAAGTGATTGGTGGTGGATCACACTGAAGAAGGATCAGGTTAATGCATGTGGGACATCCTGCATTTATTATCAGAGCACCATTTGGAATTTCTTAACTGTGTATTTGATTCGCAACATCACAGTGGTGGTGGAACCTTCTCACTTACACATTGGACTGATTTGATTGATTGATTGAAACACCTTTTCAATCAATCAATTCTTGTATGTTGGACACACTTTATTGAGTCTTTATGCATATTTATTACATGTAACACAATTTTGGTTTTAAACGTGGTATTTATGATTTAATGTAGCGCACCACTTTAAAAAGTATTTAACCTTGGCAAAGGTACTATAGCCATTACAGAAATGAGGAAGTCAGGTATGACGAAACATGTCGGGGCGTGGCTGTACGGCATCCACTATTAACAGTCAGTGAAGGACGGGACGTTGCGGTGCATCTCCGGACACCGGCGAGAGCTTTTGAAGGCGTTAGAGGAGCTGCGTCTTGGGCTTGCAGGTCAGCAGGAGATCCACACCAGCAAAGCGTCAGTGAGAGGGGTGAGAACCCATCAAACCCTTTTCTTTGGGGGTCCGCCGCGACCCTCTTTCCACAGTGGTGCTGGGCGTTTCACAGAGGAGGATTGAGTTGGAATTTGTTTTGCAGTGTCATTTTGGTTTGATTCAAGAGCTTTTTTTGTGAGTGCAATGATTGAAGATTTTTAAGTTTAATAAATTTTATATGTTTTACGGTATCACACTATGTTGAGTTTTTCTATGCATTGAGGTGACACTGGGAGAAATAAGGAATTCGGAGCTTACACCCTCAGCTGACCAACTATACACCCATGCTTTTTTGCCAAAACACGAGAGTGTGAGGCATTTTGAGTCGGTGAGTGTTGAATTCAAGGGGAGTGGAGTTACTGACACTAAGTGAATTGGTGGACTGTTTCCAGATATATCACATTTCCTGCACGGTGGTCTGTCTATGGATTTTTTATGGACTATACTACCTGGTCTCACCTTTGATTTCATTTGCAATTGAAATTGCTCTGTGTATGGCATACCTTCATATACACTGTTACAATTTTCACTGTTATATTGTATAATGAATAGTGCTTTTTCTGATATAGATTGCTTTACGCATTAATTTCCCCCTTTTTTAGATAGATGCACTAGATCACTTTTGAGCATTGGATGGTTTAATCACTGTCATTTAGCGCCACTTATATTGATTCACAGGGGTCGCATTTGGGCTCTTGGAAACAATAGGAAGTTTTGCACTGTTTATATAATAAGTGGCAGCTTTGGATTCACTCCATTAGTTTTTTTCACACACTTGTTTTACACACATTTTTTTCACATTCTTTTTCACATCCTTTATAGGGGGTTAACATCCCTCTGTCTGGCATTGAGCGCAGTGGTGAGAACTCAAGAAGGGCGTGTTGGTTTGAGTTTTCATTTTTGACATATTACAGAAGCGGACCCTCTCTAATTAAATTAACACTCAAATAAATATCAGGAAAAACCGGGGTTTATGGACTGTGCTACAGTACGACTCTCAGGTTTCAGACAGACCCCTGCAGACAGAGCTGACCAAGCAAATAACCAGAAGGAAGTACTAAATCGTAAAATGATCTTAGAAATGGGGACAGGCCAAAGGTCAGGGCAGGAAGCGGACAAGTGTGGTTGATACAGTGCTAAGGTTGATGACAACAGAGACAGAAACATGGGAACTAGAGGATTACCAGGACACTGGACTTAAATACATTGGAGCACTGAGATGCTAGAATCTAGGAACATAGGAGTGCATTTCTCTTGCAGCACTAGGGTGCTGAAAAACAGGAACAAGAGAATAAAAGAAGCACTGGGGTCACAGGAGTGCTCAGGAACATAGAAACTGTAAAGCCTTGTACACATGATCGGATTGTTGCCCAACAAAACTGTGGAATTTTGTCCGAAGGGCATTGGCCCAAACTTGTCTTGCATACAGACGGCCACACAATTGTTGGCCAACAATCACGAACGCAGTGACATACTATGTGGTTTTTCAGCTCTTTAGCGCCACCCTTTAGGCTCCTTCTGCTAATTTCGTGTTAGTAGAAGTTTGGTGAGTGTTGATTTGTGATTTTCATTTTGTGCTTTTCATTTAGCGCTTTTCAATTCGCACTTTTCATTTCGTGCTTTTCAGTTTGTTTCTGAACGGCCGTTCGTCAACCAGACATGTTGCGGAATCGGAGGAGATCACGTGTTATTTATTATTGGCCTTGGAGTTATTGCTTTGACATTATTTTTTTGGTTGAATAATGATTTGATTTGGTATATTTTCTATATTTTTGGATGCATAGAATGCACTTTTTGGTGAAGTTCTATTGGCAGATAGCATGTCTAATTTTATTTGTTTTCTTTTTTTTAATGCACAATAAAAAAAATTGTGTAGAATAATACTTGTCTATGTATTTTACTTCAAATGACAGTTTGGGAGTAGGCAGTTACATTTTACATTTACATTTGCAATAACTCCATCAGTATCACCACCAAAGCAGCTTCATTATTATCCCCATTAAATAAGAAGAGAATGGGCTCTGCATTTGGAGATTTCATAATTTGCCATGTCACGAATGTTAATTCTCCATTACGAACGCTAGTTTACAAGACCGACCGCTTCTGGCTCGCCCTTGTTTCTGAGCATGCGTGTTTGTACTTTGGACTTTTGTCCAACGCTTGTGTACACACGCTCGGAAAATCCAACAACAGACATTTGTTCTCAGAAAATCTGAAAACCATTTGTTGGCGCAAAATTCGACAATTGTCCGATGGAGCATACACACGGTCGGATTTTCTGCCAACAGCTTGTCATAGAACATTTCCCGTTGGAAAATCCGATCGTATGTACGAGGCTTTAGTCTGGACAGCTCAGAAACACTAGATGGTCCTGCAGCACAACCTGTTATTCAAGCACCTAATGGCACCCTGAGCACAGTTTCAATAGAGAGGAAGATTGGAAGGCTGGACAGTAAGTGGCCATGAAGCAAACTATAATAATCAGCAGGTGAGATGTGGCAACACCTACATCTTCCAGTCCTGTGTAGCAAGGAGGTAAGACCAGACCATATTTTTGTATAACTACAAGTAACAGATCAGTTTTGCATTTTGGGGAACTACAAAAGATTAGCAAAGCTAATTTGTGACACATTGTATTGTATCTGTGGAGGAGCAGAGTTGTAACTCTAGGTTAGGAAGTGTGTTAAAGCTACAGAACACCTCCCGTTCTCATTTCTGTAACATGTGAGGGGGGTGCTATGAAGTCCACAGAAAGAATTGCGAAAGACTGTTAATATTGGTAACGGACAACAGTACTGCACAGGCAAATTGTACAGAAAGTTGTACATTCACTGAATTTTTGGCAGGATCAACAAGTATTTTTTGCATTGAACTGAACAGATATAACAAACTGTTTTAAATGGTATATAAAAGAGCAAATTTATACCCTACACCCCTTTAGGCTGGTTTCACACTGCAGCATGGAGAGGCTCTCAGCAGGGGTCCGGTGCATTCCTGTTCACAGTTTCAGATCCGAATTTAGCCCAAATTTTTGGCTGAATTTGGACCTGAAACAGACCAAAAGAGGCACAGGACCCCTGTGCAATTCGCACAAGAGCAACTCTGGAGATGTGTGAACCGGCTCCATAAAGAGCCAGTTACAATCTCCTGACATGCGAATTGTATGCAGAGAAATCCACATCCAATTCGCAATAGTGTGAACCCAGCCTTAAGGATGCCAAAGTTATTACATGGCTCTCCATGGTCAAAATATTGTATTAGGACCACTGGTAGCCATAAGAAGTCTAAAAACGCCAGTATTGTCCTGCAATTAAATCACTTAGCAGATCATAAGGATGTCAGCCACGTAGTTTAGACCGGTCTCATACTATCCTCTTATTGGGTGTTCTGAGATTGCAACTAGGACTTGTTACTATACTTACCTACAATTAGAACCCAACAGAGTTTCTGGGTAGGGACTTGTATATGTTTTTTTTTTTATTTATTTAGATAGATGGGTTAAAGAGATCGGCTTGTTGTACTTAATACATATAAAGACTTTACAAAATCCTCCTTCAATGAATAGTTTGTAATTACATAGGTACATAGGGACAGGATTCCTGCTTCATTGTGCTGTACAATGGTTCTGCTTAGGGCTCCATTCACACTTGTACGACTCCAAAGTAGTGCTGAATTTGGAGTGCAACTTTAATACAACTTGGAGGCAACTTTGGATAAGTGCATCATGGATACGACTTTGGCTTTGACCAGCGATAATGGACAACTGTTGCACACAAATTGCATTGTATAACATTCAGGTATGACTTTCATGCAACTTCTGGGGGTTAACATTGAAGTCTTTGGCCCTCAAATTGCATGAAAGTCAGACCAAAGTAGTGCATGAACTACTTTGAAGTTGCTGCAACTTTAAGTCGCGTATATATGAATGGTTATCATTGGAAAACATGGGGAGCGACTTTTCATGCAACTTTGATGTCCAAAGTTACATGACAATTCGCAGTGTAAAGTGTCAAGTGTGAATGGAGCCTTACTGACCCTTCACACAATGCAAGTCTATGGGCTGGCTGACTCATTTAAAAATATGTACTCCCTATGTGGCTATTTTGTCTCCACGGCCATTAAGCAAATAGGCAGAATGAGGCTCAGTCAAAGTAGTTAATTTACAAGTCTCAACGGTTATGACAAAAATATAGAAGGGAAAGCATGCAGAAATGTGAGATTCATATAGAAAATGATTGTATACACTGCAAAAGCAACTGAAAATATGCGATTGCTAGAAATAAACTCTACTTTTCCTTTAAGGCCACCTGTGCTGCCTGCTTATATTTTCTCTGTAAAGATCTTTACATGTTGCAGGCAATCTATGTGCTTCTCATGCTTATTATCTATTCCATAACTCCCTCTGTCCCTCTTTCCTCCTCATTTGTCCCTCATTTTGGTCTGATCTATATAGTTGTATATAAAATGCACTTTTTATCTTTCAAAAAGTGTTTCCCAGTACCAAACCTTTCATCCAAATTCTAAATTGCTGCATTTGTAAATTTCAAAATCTAATATAAAGGAATAGAAGTGCTAAAAATAAAGCCCTTGTGGATTTAATTAACCATTTTTATTGGTTAATTCTGCTTTAAGGGGGTGTGGCAGGGGGCATGTCCTATGCCTACATACGTTTGCTAGTAGGTGTCCCTCATTCCCATCTCAAAATGTTGGGAGGTATGTTAATTCCCTAGAACAGATGTTTACTTGTGTTCATGTAAGTGATTACTGGTAGTTTGAATTTTGTACATTATTATATGATTTTACTATGACTTACCCAGAGATTATACTTATACACAGTGAAAGAACTGAAAGATGTCTGGAAAACCCAAACTTTATTACTTTGATGGCAGAGGTAGAATGGAATCCATCCGTTGGCTGCTTGCAGCAGCTGGAATTGAGGTATGTGTGTTTTATATTATTTATGACTGATAGTTTCATAACTACAAAGTTGTTAACGAACTTGCATTTTTCTGCAGTTTGAAGAAGAAATGTTAGAAACAAGGGAGCAGTATGAAGCCTTACTCAAAGGTATGATTAACTAAAAATGTTATATACTAGATCAAAACCATATTTAATAACACTGACATACAGTACATAACGATTTTTTGATCATGAACTCAATCTCTAGCAAAATTCGTATTCGTTTTCTACTACTACATTCCTCTCAGTGAGATGACCTTTTGATTTTAAAAGCTAAAATGTTATGACCATGTTACCTGCACAGCATGAACCAGAGTCACAGTCTACATCCCCCACCCATTGATCACAGTTGCAATGCTTTGGATGAAAAAAAAATGACATGTGTAGCAAAGTCTTTAGTCTCTTCCAGTTTAATGAGGACCTCCAAGGCCAAAGATAGCTGACATCCTTCCATATGTGGTGGGTTGTGAGGCATAGTGGGTGCAAAGATGGTAAAAGTCATTGGGCGCCAGACACTTCTTACATGTAAAAGAGGTTTTATTTCTTTTAACGGTCCCTTTTGTATTTTTGGGGGAAAGAGGGTTAGGGCCAGGACACGTAGTTGTAGATTTAATTGTAATACTCCGAGATCTCAATAGGAAGACAGCCGTGCAAGGAAGAGCCCCAGCAAGGTGCCACATCTGCACATGCAGGAATGCTGTCTCCTATAGAAACAGTCTTTAACAGTTCCTAACACAAATGTAACAGTTCCTTCGGCTTCACTACAACTGCTTCTTGTAGTTCTTCAACACTAAACTCCCGGTCTCTCACTAGACCCTCTGATTCACTGACTCTGAATCCCTTGAGCTCCTTCAATCTTTTGCGGTGGTATCTCCCTCAAGCGTCACCCACGCTTCCCTGCTGGGTCCCTAGCTTGGCACTCCACATACCCCTAGAGCTTCACCCATGCTGACCAGCTCGGTCCCTGGCTTGACACACAAGAAACTGAGGAGGTCGAATGGGCTGTTTTCCATCGAAAGGATATCCATATACAAGCTGTCTTATAGCTTGCCTTTGGTAAGCGTGTATTCCTGCAGGTGGTGGATTCCTCACTGGGTGCCATTTGATGAATTTGTTTAATCACCATTGGATACTGATTTGGTTTTGGGACTTTTTTCATATTTTATGTCATTATTATTGATTTTGGTTAATCACTATTGGATATCGATTTGGTTTGGGACTTTTTTCTCTGTTCAATGTCATTTAATTTTATATTTTATGTCACCCTAATTGATTTTGTATGATCACAATTATTTATTTATTTTTGCTAAATTCAAAATTTGATATTGTTTGATATACTTTCTGTAGTATAATATTTCAACCTTTAGCGCAGTTCATCCTTATTATTTGATTTGACACACAAGGCTGCTCTGCAAGTGTCACCTCCGCTGGTTGGGTCCCTGACTTGATCACCTCCTGAAGTTTTCCGGTTCTCCACCGTGCCCGCTTCGTGAGAATACTGCTCCGGTACTTGCTTCAGTTACTCACTGTGGTCCCTAGTAAAGGTGGTTGGTCCCTTAGTGGTGACAGCTCCCCTTCTAGCTCCGACCACAACAGGTTCTCCGGCCGGCAGAACCGTCACTTTTGGTTGGAATTCCAACCCTGTGCTGCCCTCTTACTTCTGGATAGGCCCTCACACAGTCTGGCAGCTAGATGCCCCCGGGATAGGCCCAATCTCTGGCCTAGCAGCCCGGGACATATGACACACGTCCACCCAGACAGCTGTCCAGGTGGCACAGAACACAGATCACCTGACTCCACCTAAATATATAGGTGCTCCCTGCAGGCCAAGGGATTCAAGAAAACCCCTGTCCATTGTCTGAGATACCCCATATACCCATAACCTGACCTTGGGTTGCCCGGCCACCTAGTGATAGAAGAGAAAAGTGCAACAAGCCCAAACTTAGGGAGAAATCAATAGATCTCTATCAATCAACCAGGATAACTACTCCTGGCAAGTAAATGTGTGAGGAGCTCCCTGCCTAAGCTACAGGGTGTTACTCATGCAATTTTTTTTTTCAATATGAGTGTATTTATTTTATTTTTTTTGCAAAAGGTGGAATTAGCCTTTAGCCCCTTACTGCCCAGTCCCGGCATCCCTTTAACAGGGTCTTTATGCCCAAGGGCGGGAAGGACTGTCTAATCACATGACCACTGTGATTGGCTGTCACAGTGGTCACATGATCATTAGAAGAGACCAGGAGTGGTCTTTGACAGCTCAGTCACTATGCTGGGAGTCAGCGCACGCTCTCAACACAGAAAGCTCTGCCACCCATCATATTGGCATTAAAGCCCATCCACTTTGCTGCTAAAAATATGTGTTACAAGGGCAACAAGAGGTTAAGATCACTTCTTCTGTTTAGGTCAGTAGGATTGAATAATATGGTCCTAAAGGCCAATTGTTAATAAAAGAAAATGTTTCCTAATGACCAAATGATTTCTCCTTTTTGACATGCCAGGAGGTGCCAAATATCTGTAAACAATCACATTTATGCCTGCTGAGCTGTTTTATTTGTTCATCCTGGCAAACCCGATGTGGCCACAAATAAGTTTTTGACTGATTATTACTCTGACCTTTGTCATTTACCCATTATTGTACTGGTGATGCATATTTTAACCTGTGTTTTATATTTTCAGAAGGAGCATTACTTTTTGAGCAAGTCCCAATGGTGCAAATGGATGGAATGAGACTTGTACAATCAAGAGCCATAATGCAGTATATGGCTGCAAAATATGACCTGTATGGGAAAAACATGAAGGAAAGATTGCTGTATGACTTTTTTTTTACCTAGGAAAGTTTTAAGTTAATGACTAACCATTTATCATTAACTGTGGTAATGTTACAAATTATTATTTTTCAATTTTTACATATTGTCTATCCAGTGTGCTTGTGATTTTACTGTCACTTTTACCAAACCATAAAGAAACTATTATTGGCTATCAGGGTGCAATCTCACATGGATCTCTAAAACAAAACTAGGCCTGAGCTGAGACCCTTAGGGCTCACGTACCCAAGTGCTTTTTGGCGTACAGCATATATTATAGGCTTTGTACCTCCCCCGTATTACTATGAGCAGCTACTAAACAATAGCTGTGTCCCCAGGTGGGGAAATATGCCAACAATTTATGTTGTAGAGCCCCAATGCACCCGTGTGCATGGGGCCTTATTGTCTCCATTGAGATTGCCCTGTTTTGTTTTTTTTTTTTTTATGTTTTGTTTTTTATGTTTCTGAAAAAATTTGACTGCTGTGATTATCACAACTCTCTCTATGTAGAGGATCAATATATGCATATAATAACCTCACCTGAACTCGATATGATAACATCATTGTTTGGGTATCAAAAAATATATACAGTATTTGTGATATGACCTACTATAACAAATAATATAGAATCATAAGAAGGCAAACAAAAAGATGTCAAACTGCACTTTCATTTATCATTATTATTATTATAATACAGGATTTATATAGCGACAACAGTTTGCGCAGCGCTTTACAACACAAGGGCAGAAAGTACAGTTACAATTCAATTCAATACAGGAGCAATCAGACCAGAGGGCCCTGCTCATTAGAGCTTACAATCTAGGAGATAAGGGTAAGGGATCAAAAATTAAAGTTTACAAAATTATACATGGGTATGTGTAAACAAAAATCAAGTCCACCTCTTCTTTAACCGCTTGCCGACCAGCCACCGTCATTATACTGCGGCAGGTCGGCACGATCCCGCGAGCCGTCGTAGCTATACGTTCTGTTCTATGAGGAGAGACAGATCGTGAGTTCCTAATAGTTAGGAACCACGATCTGTCATTTCCTCTAGTCAGTCCCCTCCCCCTACACTTAGAACACACCCAGGGAACACAGTTAACCCCTTGATCGCCCCCTAGTGTTAACCCCTTCCCTGCCAGTGACATTTACAAAGTAATCAGTGAATTTTTATAGCACTGATCACTGTATAAATGCCAATGGTCCCAAAAATGTGTCAAAAGTGTCCAATGTGTCCGCCATAATTTCGCAATCCCGATAAAAATCACAGATCGCCGCCATTACTAAAAAATATATATATATATATATATAATTATAAAAATGCTATACATCTATCCCCTATTTTGTAAACGCTATAACTTTTGCACAAACCAATCAATATACGCTTATTGCGACTTTTTTTACCAAAAATATGTAGACGAATACATATCGGCCTAAACTGAGAAAAAAATAGCTTTTTTGAACAAAAATGGGGATATTTATTATAGCAAAAAGTACAAAATATTGTGTCTTTTTCCAAAAATTTTTTGTAATAGCGCAAAAAATAAAAACCGCAGAGATGATCAAATACCACCAAAAGAAAATTTTATTTGTGGGAAAAAAAGGAAGGCTTGTTTGGGTGCAGTGTCGCACGACCGCGCAATTGTCAGTTAAAGCGACGCAGTGCCGAATCGCAAAAAATGGCCCAGTCATTCAGCAGCCAAATCTTCCGGGGCTGAAGTGGTTAGTTAGAGGGAAGTATAAAAGACGCTTACCAGAACAAAAAGGAGTTACATTACTCTTGAAGCCCCTTTGTATATGTGCACAATGATTACTGTAGTCTAGCAAGGGTAATGTTTGTATAAGACGTTACATTTTGCAGTAAATTATAATATACATATGTATAATTTTATCTGCATAAAAAAATTATAATAGAGCTACTAATTGTTTAAGCAGTATATAGATACATTTGTAAATTTGTGGTAGCAGCATTTCCTAGCTTTATTCCTTTTGGAGGGACTGCCTATTATAACAGAACTGGTGGCAACAAAGAATGCCAGAATGATTTTGGCACTTGGCACAGTCAATTAAAGTGGATTTGTTGTGAGGGGAGTACAGTGGCTGATGTTTCTGGCCTCCTGGCCTACTTTTGAGTCACAGACCCAGATCAAGCATGCTGTAAATGAGTATCAGAAACGGTTTACAATTCCTAACCTCTAAAATGGTTCTGGGTCAGTGATTCAAAGCCTTAAAGCCATAGCTGCAGCATGACAGCCAGGGAACTAGCACTCTCTAAAGAAGAGTTTATTAAAGGCAATTCTCACAAGATAGAATCCCTTTAAAAGTTGTTTTGTTTGTGTAGTTATTTATTTTGGCAGGTGCAGTGGGGACGGAAAGTATTCAGACCCCCTTAAATCTTTCACTCTTTGTTATATTGCAGCCATTTGCTAAAATCATTTAAGTTCATTTTTTTCCTCATTAATGTACACACAGCACCCCATATTGACAGAAAAACACAGAATTGTTGACATTTTTGCAGATTTATTAAAAAAGAAAAACTGAAATATCACATGGTCCTAAGTATTCAGACCCTTTGCTCAGTATTTAGTAGAAGCACCCTTTTGATCTAATACAGCCATGAGTCTTTTTGGGAAAGATGCAGCAAGTTTTTCACACCTGGATTTGGGGATCCTCTGCCATTTCTCCTTGCAGATCCTTTCCAGTTCTGTCAGGTTGGATGGTAAACGTTGGTGGACAGCCATTTTTAGGTCTCTCCAGAGATGCTCAATTGGGTTTAAGTCAGGGCTCTGACAGGGCCATTCAAGAACAGTCACTGAGTTGTAGTGAAGCCACTCTTTCGTTATTTTAGCTGTGTGCTTAGGGTCATTGTCTTGTTGGAAGGTAAGCCTTCGGCCCAGTCTGAGGTCCTGAGCACTCTGGAGAAGGTTTTTGTCCAGGATATCCCTGTACTTGGCCGCATTCATCTTTCCCTCAATTGCAACCAGTGGTCCTGTCCCTGCAGCTGAAAAACACCCCCACAGCATGATGCTGCCACCACCATGCTTCACTGTTGGGACTGTATTGGACAGGTGATGAGCAGTGCCTGTTTTTCTCCACACATACCGCTTAGAATTAAGGCCAAAAAGTTCTACCTTGGTCTCATCAGACTAGAGAATCTTATTTCTCACCATCTTGAAGTCCTTCAGGTGTTTTTTTAGCAAACTCCATGCGGGCTTTTATGTGTCTTGCACTGAGGAGAGGCTTCCATCGGGCCACTCTGCCATAAAGCCCCGACTGGTGGAGGGCTGCAGTGATGGTTGACTTTCTACAACTTTCTCCCATCTCCTCACTGCATCTCTGGAGCTCAGCCACAGTGATCTTTGGGTTCTTCTTATCTCTCTCACCAAGGCTCTTCTCCCCCGATAGCTCAGTTTGGCCGGATGGCCAGCTCTAGGATAGGTTCTGGTCATCCCAAACGTCTTGCATTTAAGGATTATGGAGGCCACTGTGCTCTTAGGAACCTTAAGTGCAGCAGAATTTTTTTGTAACCTTGGCCAGATCTGTGCCTTGCCACAATTCTGTCTCTGAGCTCTTCAAGCAGTTCCTTTGACCTCATGATTCTCATTTGCTCTGACATGCACTGTGAGCTGTAAGGTCTTGTATAGACAGGTGTGTGGCTTTCCTAATCAAGTCCAATCAGTATAATCAAACACAGCTGGACTCAAATGAAGGTGTAGAACCATCTCAAGGATGATCAGAAGAAATGGACAGCACCTGAGTTAAATATATGAGTGTCACAGCAAAGGGTCTGAATACTTAGGCTCATGTGATATTTCAGTTTTTCTTTTTTAATAAATCTGCAAAAATGTCAATAATTCTGTGTTTTTCTGTCAATATGGGGTGCTGTGTGTACATTAATGAGGAAAAAAAATAAACTTAAATGATTTTAGCAAATGGCTGCAATATAACAAAAAGTGAAAAATGTAGGGGGTCTGAATACTTTCTGTCCCCACTGTATATACTTGGTATCTACTGAATAAAGTGCATGCCATTGTTTATTTATGCTTTCAGAATCGATATGTTTGTTGGAGGCACTACTGATCTTATAGAGATCATCATCCCACATCAATTTTTATCACCTGAAGACAAACAGAAGCACATTAAGGTTATTGTGCAAAAGGCTAAAGAAAGATACTTTCCTGTTTATGAAAAGGTAATTTATTTTATCATGAGTTTCTTCTGCCAGCATTTAATGGGGCACTTCTGCAATAATATTGATTTTTTTTTTACTCCTGCAAGGCAATGCCATAATATGTATCGCATACTAGCACGTTATGTGAAACTTACCTTAAAATGAAGCCCTCCAGCGATGCGCTGTCACTGCTTAAGGCGCTTCCATCTTCACCTAGTCTTCCTTTTGGGTTAGTGGACACTCTGGCTGTGTAAGTGGCCAGAGCCACAAAGACACTGCAGTTCACTGCACAGGACTCTGAAGGAATGGTACAGTATTCCGTTCCTTCAGAGCGCATGCGCCGGTGACGTCACAGGCTGCATCGAAAGTAAATATCTCCTAAAGTTTGCAGGTTTAGGAGATATTTACTGTACCTATAGGTAAGCCTTATTATAGGCTTATCTATAAGTAAAAGTCATGCATAGGAGTTTACTCTCACTTTAACCACCTCAATACAGGGCACTTACACCCCCTTCCTGCCCAAGCCATTTTTCAGTTTTCAGCGCTGTCGCACTTTGAATGACAATTGCGCGTTCATGTTACACTGCACCCTAATTAAATTTTTATCATTTTTTCCCCACAAATAGAGCTTTCTTTTGGTGGTATTTGATCACCTCTGCGGTTTTTATTTATTGCGCTATAAACAAAAGAAGAGGGACAATTTTGAAAAAAACACAATATTTTTTACTTTTTGCTATAATAAATATCCAATTTTTTTTTTTCTCAGTTTAGGCCGATATGTATTCTTCTACATATTTTTGGTAAAAAAAAATTGCGATAAGCGTATATTGATTGGTTTGCGCAAAAGTTATAGCGTTTACAAAATAGGGGATAGATTTATAGCATTTTTATTATTTATTTATTTTTTACTAGTAATGGCGGCGATCTGCAATTTTTATTGTGACTGCGATATTGCGGCGGACACATCGGACACTTTTGACACATTTTTGGGACCATTCACATTTATACAGCGATCAATGCTATAAAATTGCATTGATTACTGTGTAAATGTGACTGGCAGGGAAGGGGTTAACACTAGGGGGCGCTCGAGGGGTTAATGTATGACCTAAGGAGGTGATTCTAACTGTGGGGGGAGGGGACTGACTGGGGGAGGTGACCGATCGCTGTCCCTATGTACAAGGGACACGCCATCGGTCTCCTCTCCTCTCTGACAGGACGTGGATCTGTGTTTACATGCCTGCTCTGTTACCCGGCAATCGCGGGTGCCCGGCGGACATCGCGGCCACCGGGCACGCGCACCGGGTCCCGAGCGACGCCCCCTAGTGGCTCGGAAGGGCGAGGACGTCATATGACGTCCTCCCAGAACAACAGAAGCCTCGTCCCGCCGTCATATGACGGTGGGCGGTGGCTTAGTGGTTAAAGTGGAGGGCCACCCTGAAAAAAAAAATTACACCAAAAATCCTAAAAAAAAATAAAAAAAAAATATTTGAAAAAAAAAAAAAAAAAAAAACTTAAACTTACCTAAACCCTTGTTGCTAGGCAATAATCCGGAATGCAACTGCAGCACAAGCGTTTTCCCTGCACCAGGTTGTGTCCAAACCAGGTATAAATTGAATGTTGCTCTCCAGAGTTGAAAAGCCTCAGGTGCTGGCTAATGCTGATCCATGTTGTGAGGGAAGAAAAAAGTCCGGACAGCCGCACACCAGAAGAATATAATCCAACGAAATTTCTTTATTGTAAAATCAGGAACAAATCATGTACAAAGCACCATGGATAGAATGTACAGATAATCAGCTAACGCGTTTCGCGCTCTGCGGAGCGCTTACTCATAGCTAACAATAATAAAAATGAAACCACATATATACCATTTATCATGAATCATGTGACCAAGTGGTAAATCTAAAATGCAGAACAGCTGAGATCTGATTGTGAAGGGTGTGAACATTGGTCAGTGGTTGATGAGCACAGGGGTGAAAATCCCTGTGAGTGCAGGGTGTATATGTGTAAGCAACGGCAAAATGTAGAAAAAAGGGACCAATTATATAAAATGCTATATAAGCATGTAAAACACGTAAAGTACGTATGAAGAATGATAAAAAAAAGTGAAAAAAAGGGCTATATTTGGATTAGTGTGAAAAATAAATGATGAAAAGTGAATGAAAAGATTGAGAAATCTTAATGGGTAGTGAATGCTGGTGTAAAAATAAAAATAAAAATAAATGTAAATTACACCAGAAAAGAAAAAAGGAACAATGCGTGTGAAGTGTGTTTGGGGGGTGAAGGAAAAAGAAAAATATGGGGTTTCTGTGTATGCAAACAATATCGCAATAACGTGATATTAATGCCGTGTATGGAAAAAAAAAGGAAATTATTATATTTATATATATATAACAGTGGTTATCTGATAGTAAAAAAGTGATGTGGTATTGTGGAAAGTGGAAGTCCCATAAGGAATGTTTGCTTAATGTGTCAAAAGACCATGAATATATGTGTGTTTCATGTGTATGAATGAACTCTATGACCAGGATGTATGTGAATATAATAAACATGTGTTTTAATTCTGTTTATAAAATACATGGTCATATAGAAAGAAAGGATGGGGAAAAAACACATACATGCACACTTCCTCTGTTCCCAATAAAAACAATACTAATATATCAGAATTGACTACATTTGTGTCCACATGTGAATTATTCTGGTGCGTAATGTCAGTGTTCTATAAATCGTGAAAATGAAGCACCTTTCCTAAAGAAACGAAAAAGGAGGGGGAAACCTTCATCAATTGACATGTGAAGACATATATTAGTACCGTAAATAACATATTATAAAAAACGATCATGATAAAACTTATTATAGTGAGCATGCTTATAACAAAAACATATAGTATATGTGAAAAACAAAGCGCTGTGATGAATATTAAGATAAAAAACCAAAAAACCACAATCCAAAGTGAACTAATCAAATATAAAAGTAAGGCTGCTATCAATACAAGGTGCTCAGAATCCCTACATATAAATCAACATATAGAAAAAAAAAATTGAAGCGCTTCACTAAATGATCAGTAAACTTAAAATTATTGTGCAAATTTGTGCATCCCACAAATAATTATCCAAACCAGTGTGGGAACTGTATAAAAATACGCTAAAATTATGTAATAAAGTGTTTCAAAAAACTCCAAACCATTTAAATGCCTATACCATTGTGGGGTAATATTGCACATACGTAAAAAATATATAAATAAAATATATAGTAGAGTATAAAACCGGGACGATCGTCCATCAAAACATAAGTGGTAATAGATTAGTGAATATAAATACCTTAAATAAATAAATTTAAGTTAAATATACAGCCACACTGATGATGTGATTAATTAAGGAGAGAGATCAAGGATCCTTGAGAAAGTCACGTGACGGTGATGCAACGCGTGGGAGGAGCCTAGGACGCACTCTGCAGTCTGTCATTTGGCTTTGAACTGCAGCGATCCTTTTCTCGTCCACAGCGGCTGACTGCTACTTGCATATTCATATGTTTTCTTACTACGGGCGCACGTGAGTGTATCTCATAGTGATTTGCTGGTGTCCTACATCTAGTTCATTGCGCAATGAAGTTTTTTTCCTTGTTGGTTTGTTTTACACATGATCTTCGGTGTTGAGAACCATATCTTATCAGGCTGGAGTCGGATGGTATTATCGCTCAGGAATGACAAGTGAACACTCCAATTAAGCAATTAAAGCACCATAACTACTGGGACTACTTTTGAATTTCCACTAGAACTAACTTCCTTTAGAATCTCTCTCCTTAATTAATCACATCATCAGTGTGGCTGTATATTTAACTTAAATTTATTTATTTAAGGTATTTATATTCACTAATCTATTACCACTTATGTTTTGATGGACGATCGTCCCGGTTTTATACTTCACTATATATTTTATTTATATATTTTTTTACGTATGTGCAATATTATCCCACAATGGTATAGGCATTTAAATGGTTTGGAGTTTTTTGAAACACTTTATTACATAATTTTAGCGTATTTTTATACAGTTCCCACACTGGTTTGGATAATTATTTGTGGGATGCACAAATCTGCACAATAATTTTAAGTTTACCGATCATTTAGTGAAGTGCTTCAATTTTTTCTATATGTTGATTTATAACAAAAACAACTTCATATTTTTCAGTGTGTACATAAAAAACCTATAAACTAGGCACTTACATGCACAAACCAATGTTTATATATTTGTGTATCTGTCTGTGCACAGGTGAAGGTCGCAATTAAAGGGAGAAAAACTTTCCATGTCAATAACCTTGTGCACACGCATTCACACAAAGACCGTGCTTGTTAGGACTCTAATTTTCTATAAATGGTGAAAAAAACTTTTATTATAAAAATTACATGTACATACCGTATTTATCGGCGTATAACACGCACAGGTGTATAACACGCACATTAATTTTAAGAGGGAAGTTTCAGGAAAAAAATTAAAATGTAATAAGGATTTAATATTTAAGCAACATAAGGGTCAGTGCCCATCTGCAGCCTCACCATTGCCATCAATGCAGCCTGATTAATGCCCATCTGCAGCCTCACAAGTGCCATCAATGCAGCAGCCTCACCACTGCCATCAATGCAGCAGCCTCACCATTGCCATCAATGCAGCAGCCTCACCGTTGTCATCAATGCAGCAGCCTCACCGTTGTCATCAATGCAGCAGCCTCACCATTGCCATCAATGCAGCAGCCTCACCATTACCTTCAATGCAGCAGCTTCCTATTACAGAGGCCGCCAAGTAAGCAGGAGATTCTCACAATATTTAATCTGATGGTGCTCGTCCCGCCCCCCTCCCTGTCCCCTCCGAGGCAGCTAAAATTGAAGTATTGGCATATAACACGCACACACTATTTGCACCCAATTTTCATGGTGAAAAAGTGAGCGTTATACGCCAATAAATACAGTATATTGATTAAGATAAAAAACCATATAGAAAAATGTATATTTGTCCTAAACCTGAATCAACAAATCATGGGAATACTAAAGAATATTTATTGGTTAATTACAATAAGCTGGATGTCTCCAGCTTGTTTATTCAAGGAGTAGAAAAAATAGTTATGCTTATTAGAGGAGTAGATAAGTTCCATCTTTTATGCAAACGTGAAGTTTTTTTGGATTTTTTCTTTAAATACTAGAATTCCTTTTGGCTTAAACTTTGAATGGGATGTTTCTTATTACTATGATTAACACATGGTTTACTTATTCTGGTTTTTGTCTATATAGTCTCTATACTCATTATTTAGCTTAATCTTCCCTTTTAAAGACCTCTCATAGTAATGATAATATACACTCCCATCAGTCCCAATATTTACTCGTTACTGTAGCCATAGCTATGATTTAAGTTATCTCTACATACACAATATAACAGCAACTAGTAAATTCAAAGCATAACCTAATTAAACATAATTAAAAATAATACCATTTATGTTCATGCTTTCCATACAAAGCTCAGTGAACCCTCTACTCCTTAATAGATATATGAAGACACACAGACTATTTAGTTCAGCGACATGATCAATAGGGTAAAACTTACATCGAAAGCTGAGCAAACATCTTGGCTCTATATTAAACAAAAATAGGCTGCGCTGCTATGAATATGTGAGTGTGGTCATAAACCCTTTATATGACCATAACAAATACACCTAAGTGTGAAAAAACACGATAGATAATATATGGAAAAGAGATGATGACACCTGGAACGTACATAAATAACCACAAATGTGTGACATATAGGATTAATCCTTGTATATATATGCAATCAAACACTAGGTGAGTTGAACAAGGTCCATATACAAAACGTTCCTTTGTAAAAAATGTCCTTCACCACAAAAATTAAAAGGCATCAAAATGTTGGTGAAAAATAAAACACCACTCTTCCGCTGATGTGAAGCATGCACTGTTGTCACCCTGAAGAATGTGAAGACAGGGAAATTCCTCCACCAAACAAAAACGATCTGCCCCTTACCAGATACTATGATCTCTTGTTTAAGGAGATCATATATGCAGGTGACTGTGTCCCCCAGCCACTGGGTCTTTATCGAAAATATGGCTCCAAGGGTCACCTCTCAGGGGATCCGCTAGATGTTAAGCTGGCACTCAAATCCCTTTTAGTCCAACACCCGGGTTCCTCTCACTCAGGTTCCTTCCTGAGTCTCAAAACCAGAGAGACTCAGGAAGGAACCTGAGTGAGAGGAACCCGGGTGTTGGACTAAAAGGGATTTGAGTGCCAGCTTAACATCTAGCGGATCCCCTGAGAGGTGACCCTTGGAGCCATATTTTCGATAAAGACCCAGTGGCTGGGGGACACAGTCACCTGCATATATGATCTCCTTAAACAAGAGATCATAGTATCTGGTAAGGGGCAGATCGTTTTTGTTTGGTGGAGGAATTTCCCTGTCTTCACATTCTTCAGGGTGACAACAGTGCATGCTTCACATCAGCGGAAGAGTGGTGTTTTATTTTTCACCAACATTTTGATGCCTTTTAATTTTTGTGGTGAAGGACATTTTTTACAAAGGAACGTTTTGTATATGGACCTTGTTCAACTCACCTAGTGTTTGATTGCATATATATACAAGGATTAATCCTATATGTCACACATTTGTGGTTATTTATGTACGTTCCAGGTGTCATCATCTCTTTTCCATATATTATCTATCGTGCTTTTTCACACTTAGGTGTATTTGTTATGGTCATATAAAGGGTTTATGACCACACTCACATATTCATAGCAGCGCAGCCTATTTTTGTTTAGTATTTTGGAATGGAAGATGTCTCACATTTAGGGTTGCAGCAGCATTAATT
This sequence comes from Aquarana catesbeiana, assembly GCF_042186555.1. Classification (NCBI taxonomy): domain Eukaryota; kingdom Metazoa; phylum Chordata; class Amphibia; order Anura; family Ranidae; genus Aquarana; species Aquarana catesbeiana. The sequence goes on along the minus strand of NC_133327.1, from coordinate 287,731,130 downwards.
AATTTTTTTCTTGAATTTTTTTTCTTGAGTTTTTCACAGACATAGGTTTTTTGCTTTTTTGTATATCGATTACTTTATGGGATAGCGCAGTATACACCTTTTGGTTTTGAATCTTGGCTCTATATACCTGATCTCACAGACCGCAATGTCCATAGACGTGGCGACACACGATCCATATTCACTTTGAGTCCGCTTTTACATACACATGTTTATCCTCTAGTTTCACTTTTTTCTCTATTACATATTATTATAAATAATATTATTTATGTTTAGATTTTTGTAAATTGACGTTTATATTAGGTCTAGTAGATTTTTAATTTTTGAAAAAACAAAGACACACAGACCATCTAACTCGGTAACATGGCTAACAAAGTGAAACTCATATGAAAATGCTGAGCAAACACCTCGGCTTCACTCATTCTTATAGCCCACAGTGTCTATGGACGTGGTGACACCGCGATCTATTTCTATTTTTAAATCTATCCCTATTTTTTGTGTGGCTATGTTCAGTTCAGAGCCTTTTTCTAGCTACATACAACTTTCATAGTTTGCTCTACACACAGACACAGTAATACCCTTGTTTAATGGTTATTATTTTTTACATAGCTTGACACATATGACATGGATTTTCGCTCAGCTCTGTGAGGTCTGTCACACTCCTCATTCCTTAGTGTAACCATGGATCGCCTTATTCATAGACATAGCCATTTAGTTACACCTTCACTGAATTATTTTAGCTACATTTTTTAGCTGCATGCTTTTTCATACAGCTTTATTGCGTTTATTGATTGATGGTATTTATTTAGACATCTTGTTATCTTCCAAAATAGTGACACAATGTTTGTAACATCTTAAAGCCCTCTGATGTTTCTCCACACCTGGATCAAAGGCTAGACACAAATCGTAATCAAGGCAACACATTTACTGATCACTAAGAGACCATTGACACAGCGATATTCACTCACAGCTTTGTGGAGAAATGGTATCCCTTTTAACCACTTGAGCCCCGGACCATTATGCTGCCTAAGGACCAGAGGTCTTTTTCCAATTTGGCACTGCGTCGCTTTAACTGCTAATTGCGCGGTCATGCAATGCTGTACCCAAACGAAATTTGCGTCCTTTTCTTCCCACAAATAGAGCTTTCTTTTGATGGTATTTGATCACCTCTGCGGTTTTTATTTTTTGCGCTATAAACGGAAAAAGACCGAAAATTTTGAAAAAAAATGATATTTTCTACTTTTTGTTATAAAAAAAATCCAATAAACTAAATTTTAGTCATACATTTAGGCCAAAATGTATTCGGCCACATGTCTTTGGTAAAAAAAATGTCAATAAGCGTATATTTATTGGTTTGCGCAAAAGTTATAGCGTCTACAAACTAGGGTACATTTTCTGGAATTTACACAGCTTTTAGTTTATGACTGCCTATGTCATTTCTTGAGGTGCTAAAATGGCAGGGCAGTACAAAACCCCCCCAAATGACCCCATTTTGGAAAGTAGACACCCCAAGGAAATTGCTGAGAGGCATGTTGAACCCATTGAATATTTATTTTTTTTGTCCCAAGTGATTGAAAAATGACAAAAAAAAAAAAAAAAAAAAATATTTACAAAAAGTCGTCACTAAATGATATATTGCTCACACAGGCCATGGGCCTATGTGGAATTGCACCCCAAAATACATTTAGCTGCTTCTCCTGAGTATGGGGATACCACATGTGTGGGACTTTTTGGGAGCCTAGCCGCGTACGGGGCCCCGAAAACCAATCACCGCCTTCAGGATTTCTAAGGGTGTAAATTTTTGCTTTCACTCTTCACTGCCTATCACAGTTTCGGAGGCCATGGAATGCCCAGGTGGCACAAAACCCCCCAAAATGACCCCATTTTGGAAAGTAGACACCCCAAGCTATTTGCTGAGAGGCATATTGAGTCCATGGAATATTTTATATTTTGACACAAGTTGCGGGAAAGTGACACTTTTTTTTTTTTTTTTTTTTTTTTTTCATAAAGTTGTCACTAAATGATATATTGCTCACACAGGCCATGGGCATATGTGGAATTGCACCCCAAAATACATTTAGCTGCTTCTCCTGAGTATGGGGATACCACATGTGTGGGACTTTTTGGGAGCCTAGCCGCGTACTGGACCCCGAAAACCAATCACTGCCTTCAGGATTTCTAAGGGTGAAAATTTTTGATTTCACTCTTTACTGCCTATCACAGTTTCGGAGGCCATGGAATGCCCAGGTGGCACAAAACCCCCCCAAATGACCCCATTTTGGAAAGTAGACACCCCAAGCTATTTGCTGAAAGGCATGGTGAGTATTTTGCAGCTCTCATTTGTTTTTGAAAATGAAGAAAGACAAGAAAAAACATTTTTTTTTTTTCTTTTTTCAATTTTCAAAACTTTGTGACAAAAAGTGAGGTCTGCAAAATACTCACTATACCTCTCAGCAAATAGCTTGGGGTGTCTACTTTCCAAAATGGGGTCATTTGGGGGGGTTTTGTGCCACCTGGGCATTCCATGGCCTCCGAAACTGTGATAGGCAGTGAAGAGTGAAATCAAAAATTCACGCCCTTAGAAAGCCTGAAGGCGGTGGTTGGTTTTCGGGGTCCCGTACGCGGCTAGGCTCCCAAAAAGTCTCACACATGTGGTATCCCCGTACTCAGGAGAAGCAGCAGAATGTATTTTGGGGTGTAATTTCACATATTTCCATGGCATGTTTGAGCAATATATCATTTAGTGACAACTTTGTGCAAAAAAAAAAAAAAAAAAAAAAAAATTTGTCTCTTTCCCGCAACTTGTGTCGCAATATAAAATATTCCATGGACTCGACATGCCTCTCAGCAAATAGCTTGGGGTGTCTACTTTCCAAAATGGGGTCATTTTGGGGGGTTTTGAACTGTCCTGGCATTTTATGCACAACATTTAGAAGCTTATGTCACACATCACCCACTCTTCTAACCACTTGAAGACAAAGCCCTTTCTGACACTTATTGTTTACATGAAAAAGTTTTTTTTTTTTGCAAAAAAATTACTTTGAACCCCCAAACATTATATATTTTTTTAAAGCAAATGCCCTACAGATTAAAATGGTGGGTGTTTCATTTTTTTTTTTCACACAGTAATTGCGCAGCGATTTTTCAAACGCATTTTTTGGGGAAAAAACACACTTTTTTAAATTTTAATGCACTAAAACACGCTATATTGCCCAAATGTTTGATGAAATAAAAAAGATGATCTTAGGCCGAGTACATGGATACCAAACATGACATGCTTTAAAATTGCGCACAAACGTGCAGTGGCAACAAAATAAATACATGTTTAAAAGCCTTCAAAAGCCTTTACAGGTTACCACTTTAGATTTACAGAGGAGGTCTACTGGAAAAATTACTGCACTCGATCTGGCCTTCGCGGTGATACCTCACATGCATGGTGCAATTGCTGTTTATGTTTGACGACAGACCGCCGCTTGCGTTCGCCTTAGCACGAGAGCAGGGGGCGACAGGGGTGTTTTTTTTTTTTTTTTTTTTTTTCTTTATTATTTTTTTGCTTTTTTAATCTTACTTTTAAACTGTTCCTTTCATATTTTTTTTTTTAATCATTTTTATTGTTATCTCGGGGAATGTAAATATCCCCTATGATAGCAATAGGTAGTGACAGGTACTCTTTTTTGAAAAAATTGTGGTCTATTAGACCCTAGATCTCTCCTCTGCCCTCAAAGCATCTGACCACACCAAGATCGGTGTGATAAAATGCTTCCCCAATTTCCCAATGGCGCTATTTACATCCGGCGAAATCTAAGTCATGAAATACTCGTAGCTTCCGGTTTCTTAGGCCATAGAGATGTTTGGAGCCACTCTGGTCTCTGATCAGCTCTATGGTCAGCTGGCTGAATCACCGGCTGCATTCTCAGGTTCCCTGTTGAGACAGGAGAGCCAGAGAAAAACACGGAAGACGGTGGGGGGGGGGGGGCATTCCCTCCCACGGCTTGTAAAAGCAGTCTAGAGGCTAATTAGCCGCTAGGATTGCTTTTACATGAAAGCCGACCGCTGGCTGAAAAGAATGATACCAAGATGATACCTAAACCTGCAGGCATCATTCTGGTATAACCACTCAAAGTCGTGAATGGCGTACCTGAAGACAAAAAAATGGTTAACAATGGTTAACAATAAAGCACAGTAAAGTGTAAATAATTACACACCTGAAAAACAAACATGATAAAACATAATAACAATAACAATAACAATAACAATAAAACATTGCAGAATAGAATACAGTAAAAAAGAGCAGAATAGAGAGAGAGAGAACAATAAAACAACAACTATTTTTTTTTATTTCATATTTTTTTTTTTTTTTACACTTTTTTTGTAACTAACTTTTATAACGGTAACCGGTTCCAGGTTCGGGTCTCTCAAAATGCGATGGCATCTTGGGAGACCCTGTGAAAGTGTGCCTAGTCTGTGCAATGCTGTACCCTACGCTAATACTCAACTAGTGAATGGTAGCGTTCAAAACATTCACCAATGCAAAGACCAGGATTGTCAGGACAGGAGGGACAATAATAGCGGGTGTCACGCCTATATCCGCGCTTGCTGCAGACACAACATCTTTTTTGGGGGGGTTCGTTGGGTAGGGGTACTCGGGAGGACATAAAAATGCCTCTCATGCAGCCGACTGCATTTGGTTGGGGATGTGAATGGGGGAAGTACGGGCGCTGCAGAAGTGGTGGGTTCCCAATTAGGATTGGCGAATGCAGCAGGAAGGGCACTATGGACACGACGGGCCTGTGTTTGTCTTCTTGGTGGCAGCGGGACACTACTTGTGCTTGCCACCTCACCAGCTTGAACTGCACTTATGGGACTCGCCACGTCACCAAGTGTTACTGCAGTGCTGGTTTGACTACGACCGGGGTGTACTAGGCCGCTGGCGCTTGCCAGTTCACCAAAACGCTACCAAAAAACGTTAGCGATCGCAGGGATCAGGCCTGACTCTGCGAACGCTGCAGTTATGCGTTTAGTGTTTTGTAAGTGTCAGTGATCGATCGATACTGCACTTGGGTGGGCTGGGCCGGGCCGGGCGGAGGGGCAAAACGCAGGTGCTAGCAGGTATCTGGGCTGATCCCACTAACACTGCGTTTTTGGGAACCCTAAACTGCTGGTGACGCTAGTATAGATCTGATCGGATCAGATATTGATGCGATCAGATACTATACCACTAAGGGAGGTGTACGGTGCGTGCGTGGGTGTTAGCGGTACTGGCGCTAATCTGACGCTGCCTGGGGCTGGTGCTTGCCAGTTCACCAAAACGCTACAAAAAAAACTGTTAGCGATCGCAGGGATCAGGCCTGACTCTGCGAACGCTGCAGTTATGCGTTTAGTGTTTTGTAAGTGTCAGTGATCGATCGATACTGCACTTGGGTGGGCTGGGCTGGGCTGGGCCGGGCGGAGGGGCAAAACGCAGGTGCTAGCAGGTATCTGGGCTGATTCCGCTAACACTGCGTTTTTGGGAACCCTAAACTGCTGGGGACGCTAGTATAGATCTGATCGGATAAGATATTGATCCGTTCAGATACTATACCACTAAGGGAGGCGTATGCTGCGTGCGTGGGTGTTAGCGGTACTGGCGCTAACCTGACGCCTGGGGCTGGTGCTTGCCAGTTCACCAAAATGCTACCAAAAAAACTGTTAGCGATCGCAGGGATCAGGCCTGACTCTGAACGCTGCAGTTATGCGTTTAGTGTTTTGTAAGTGACAGTGATCGATCGATACTGCACTTAGGTGGGCTGGGCGGAGGCACAAAACGCAGGTGCTAGCAGGTATCTGGGCTGATCCCGCTAACACTGCGTTTTTGGGAACCCTAAACTGCTGGGGACGCTAGTATAGATCTGATCGGATCAGATATTGATCCGTACAGATACTATACCACTAAGGGAGGCGTATGCTGCATGCGTGGGTGTTAGCGGTACTGGCGCTAATCTGACGCTGCCTGGGGCGACGCATATCACCGCCGGGCGATCAGGGGGCTAAACCTTTATTTGGTAATAAACGGCGGGTGCCCTGACACTATAAAAAATAAACGAAATAACCAGCGTCATCCGTAACGGTTATACGGTGATCAGTGGTGAAAGGGTTAACTAGGGGGCAATCAAGGGGTTAAAACATTTATTCGGTAGTATATGGGGGTCCCTGTCTCTATAAAACGCTGACGGCGAACCTAAATATTTACGTCCCTAACTAGCGTCACCAGCGACACTAATACAGCGATCAGAAAAATGATCGCTTAGCAACACTGGTGACAGGGGGTGATCAAGGGGTTAAAACTTTATTAGGGGGGGTTAGGGGGGTACCCTAGACCTAAAGGGGGGTAATACTAACTGTCCCAACACTGTAACTGTCACAAACTGACACTATGCAGTAATCAGAAAAAAAAAAAAAAAAAAAAACAAAAAAACTGCTGGTGTCAGTTTGTGACAGGGGGGGGGGGGGTGATTGGGGGGGGATCGGGGGGCGATCGGGGGGGGGATCGGAGTGTTTTGTGTGCCTGGCATGTTCTACTGTGTGTGTGTGTGTTGTGCACTCACATAGATGTCTTCTCTCCTCGGGCCGGAACGGAAAATACCGACCCGAGGGGAGATGACATCACTTCCTTTGCTGCTGTTTAGCATACAGCAGCAAAGGAGTGTTTTCATTGGCCGGCGGCGATCGCGAGGGGGGGGCCACGAACGGATGGTCTCCCCCTCATCACGGATCGCCGCTGGACAAAAGACGACCGCCTCGGGCACCGGGGGGGGGTCCGATCGGACCCCCCACCCGCGGAAGGCAAATCACGTACCCTGTACGTGATTTTGCCTGTCCGTGCCACTTTGCCGACGTACATCGGCGTGAGGCGGTCGTCAAGTGGTTAAAATCATTCATATGCCGCTATGCTTACAGCGAAGTTTTACTATATTCTCCACTAGCACCGACATAGTCTCATCCAGTCACTTAATCGTTTGTTGGGGTTGTCAAGTTTATGTTTAAATACTACTTAATATATTTTGATATATTTGAATACCTAGACAACCTTAATACTCGGCAGGGTTTAACTCAACACATCCGGTAATTATTTTGATTAACACCTCTCGAGGTTTTCACATAAATATGTCCATTACTCTTTTCTCCTCAAAAAGAAAAGTTACTTCGTGAGAGTTCTTCCTTCTATCCTGATCTCTGGGAATCCAAGTTTTAAACAAGACTAATGTAATTAACCAATAAATATTCTTTAGTATTCCCATGATTTGTTGATTCAGGTTTAGGACAAATATACATTTTTCTATATGGTTTTTTATCTTAATCTGTATATGTACACGTAATTTTTATAATAAAAGTTTTTTTCACCATTTATAGAAAATTAGAGTCCTAACAAGCACGGTCTTTGTGTGAATGCGTGTGCACAAGGTTATTGACATGGAAAGTTTTTCTCCCGTTAATTGCGACCTTCACCTGTGCACACGCAGATACACAAATATATAAACATTGGTTTGTGCATGTAAGTGCCTAGTTTATAGGTTTTTTATGTACACACTGAAAAATATGGAGTTGTTTTTGTTATAGGCATGCTCTCTATAATAAGTTTTATCATGATAGTTTTTTATAATATGTTATTTACGGTACTAATATATGTCTTCACATGTCAATTGATGAAGGTTTCCCCCTCCTTTTTCGTTTCTTTAGGAAAGGTGCTTCATTTTCACAATTTACAGAAAATTGACATTACGCACCAGAATAATTCACATGTGGGCACAAATGTAGTCAATTCTGATATATTAGTATTGTTTTTATTGGGAACAGAGGAAGTGTGCATGTATGTGTTTTTTCCCCCTCCTTTCTTTCTATATGACCATGTATTTTATAAACGGAATTAAAACACATTTTTATTATATTCACATACATCCTGGTCATAGAGTTCATTCATTCACATGAAACACACATATATTCATGGTCTTTTGACACATTAAGCAAACATCCTTATGGGACTTCCACTTTCCACAATACCACATCACTTTTTTACTATCAGATAACCACTGTTATATATATATATATATATATACATATAATAATTTCCTTTTTTTTTTTTTTTGGTTTCACAATATCCATACACGGCATTAATATCACGTTATTGCGATATTGTTTGCATACACAGAAACCTCATATTTTTCTTTTTCCTTCACCCCCCAAACACACTTCACACGCATTGTTCCTTTTTTCTTTTCTGGTGTAATTTACATTTATTTTTATTTTTACATCAGCATTCACTACCCATTAAGATTTCTCAATCTTTTCATTCACTTTTCATCATTTATTTTTCACGCTAATCCAAATATAGCCCCTTTTTTCACTTTTTTTTATCATTCTTCATACGTACTTTACGTGTTTTACATGCTTATATAGCATTTTATATAATTGGTCCCTTTTTTCTACATTTTGCCGTTGCTTACACATATACACCCTGCACTCACAGGGATTTTCACCCCTGTGCTCATCAACCACTGACCAATGTTCACACCCTTCACAATCAGATCTCAGCTGTTCTGCATTTTAGATTTACCACTTGGTCACATGATTCATGATAAATGGTATATATGTGGTTTCATTTTTATTATTGTTAGCTATGAGTAAGCGCTCCGCAGAGCGCGAAACGCGTTAGCTGATTATCTGTACATTCTATCCATGGTGCTTTGTACATGATTTGTTCCTGATTTTACAATAAAGAAATTTAGTTGGATTATATTCTCCTGGTGTGCGGCTGTCCGGACTTTTTTCTTCCCTCACAACTTGTTGCTAATCTGCCTCTTCCTTTTCCGCGGCGTCTTCTGCTCCTCGGTGAGCGGCCCCTTTGTCTTCTGGGAACTGTGTGTGTTCCCAGAACACCACGGGGCCATTCACAGAGCGCCGCGCCGCTCGCACGTGCGCAGTAGGAAACTGGCAGTGAAGCCGCAAGGCTCCACTGCCTGTTTCCCTTACCTAGTATGGCGGTGCCAGGACCTGAGAGCCGAGGGACGGGTCGGCCTCGGGCGGCCAACATCGCGGGCACCCAGGACAGGTAAGTACTTATTTAAAGTCGGCAGCTACAGTGTTTGTAGCTGCTGACTTTTAATTTTTTTTTTTTACAGCCCGAATCCCGCTTTAACCACTTGTCTACAGGGCACTTACAACACCTTCCTGCCCAAGCCATTTTTCAGCTTTCAGCGCTGTCGCACTTTGAATGACAATTGCGCGGTCATGCTACACTGTACCCAAACACATTTTTTATCATTTTCTTCACACAAAAAGAGCTTTCTTTTGGTGGCATTTAATCACTGCTGGGTTTTTTATTTTTTCCAAAAAAAAAAATTTTTCTTTTTTACTTAGTTTCTGTCAGTAAATTTTGTAACTAAGTAATTTTTCTCCTTCACTGATGTGCGCTGATAAGGCGGCACTGATGGGCACTGATAGGCTGAACTGGTGGGCATTGATTAGGTGGCACTTATGGGCACTGATGAGGTGGCACTTATGGGCACTGATTAGGTGGCACAGATGAGGAGGCACTAATATGCCGCACTTATGGGCACTGATAGGTGGCACTGATATGTGGCACTGATGAGCACAGTTAGGCGGCACTGATGGGCACTGTTAGGTGTCATTGGTGGGCACTGATAGGCGGCACTGATAGGAGGCACGAAGAGGTGGCACTGATGGGCACTGATGGGAATTGATGGGCGACACTGATGGGCATTGATCGACAGCAGTGATGGGCATTAATGGGCAGCACTGATAGGTGGCACTGATAGCCAGCACTGACTGGCATCGCTAATGGGCACTGATTGGTGGCACTTGTGGGCAGTGGTGGGCACTTATTGCTGGCACTGGTGGGCACTGCATTGGTGACACTATTGGCACTATATTGTAATCAGGGCACTGATGATCAGTGCCCTGATTACATGTATAGATGTCCCCCTGCGTAAGAGATACCGCTGATCGGCTCTCCTAGCCACACACTCACACAGTGAGTGTGAGGAGAGGAGTGCCGACTACCGGCATCTCCGTGTTTACATGTGACTGGCTGTGATTGGACACAGCCGATAACATTGTTAAAGAGTTCTGGGACATATGACGGCGTCCCATCATTTGACGGTGGGCGGGTGGCAACTAGTTAAAGTAGAAATATAGGCAAAACTTTTTTTAAAATTTTGGATAGAGTAATTGAGGGATATACCCCTGTCAGATTTTTTTTTCGCCATCTGTGTCCCAATGCAGAGATTTCCCTTTACTTCCTGTCCCATACCCAAACAGAAAGTGAAAGGAAATCACTGCAAGTAAGGGGAATTCCTTGGAAACCCTCAGATCACCAGAACTAGTGTCCCTATTGCAAGATTTCCCTCTATTACTTTTCTGGGGACAACCCAAAATTTGGGATTTTCTTTTACTTTCACTTTCAATGATAATGGTAAACAGGACAAATAGAGAGGGTGGATCTTCCTAACGGGGGTACCGAAATCAATAAAAACTGACAGGTGTTCTAATCCCTCTCCACTCTATCCAAAACTAAAAAAAAATGTTTTGCCTGTTTAGTTATAGGTTAAAGGGGTTGTAAACCCTGATGTTTTTTCACCTTAATGCAACCTATGCATTAAGGTGAAAAAACTTCTGACACTGACTGGCCCCCGAGCCCCCCCATTTTACTCACCTGAGCCCATTCGTTACCACGGTGGAGATGCGCTCTACTTCTCTGCCCTTTGTCTAGGCTCTTGATTGGATAGATTGATAGCAGCGCAGCCATTGGCTTCTGCTGCTGTCAATCAAATTCAATGATGTGGGCACTGGGTGGCAGGGCAGAGCCCTGCATTCTGTGTCTATGGATGCAAAAGCCGAGCTTGGGAGCGTGCCCACATGGTAACCCCCAGGGACAGAGCTTGTCCTAGGGGGTTTACAGATGCAGGGAGGAGCTGATAGCGCCCCTGGGGGACCACAGAAGAGGATGATCGGGGCCACTCTGTGCAAAACTAACTGCACAGTGGAGGTAAGTATGACATGTTTATTTAAAAAGAAAAACAAGGGTTTACAACCCCTTTAAGTTCTAAGCAATCATTAGGCCATTTACATTTATTGCATATTTCTGTGAAATCAATCTTAAATAAACATATTTCTAAGAGTGTATACTGTACAGGTTATGTTTGGGAAATTACATTCATTCCAAAAATCGAATGGTAAAAACAAACTGGTTTTTGAAGTACTTTGGAACATTCATCAAATCATCAAATGTACTGAGAATGTTTGTATATAGTGACTTGAAAAAGTATTCATACCCCTTTAATTTTCCACATTTTGTCATGTTACAACCAAAAACGTCACTGTATTTTATTGGTATTTTATGTGATAGGCCAACACAAAGTGGCACATAATTCTGAAGTCGAGGAAAAAAGATAAATGGCTTTCCAATTTTTTACATATAAATACCTGAAAAGTGTGGTGTACATTTGTATTCAGCCCCCCTGAGTCAATACTTTGTAGAACCACCTTTCCCTGCAATTACAGCTGCAAGTCTTTTTGTGTATGTCTCTACCAGCTTTGCACATCTAGAAAGTGACATTTTTGCCCATTCTTCTTTGCAAAATAGTGCAATCTCTGTCAGATTGGGTGGAGAAATTCTGGGAACAGCAATTTTCAAGTCTTGCCACAGATTCTCAATTGGATTGAAGTCTGGACTTTGACTGGGCCATTCTAACACATCAATATGCTTTGATCTAAATCATTCCATTGTAGCTCTGGTTGTATAATTACGCTTGTTGTTCTGCTGGAAGGTGAACATCCATTCCAGTCTCAAGTCTTTTGCAGACTCTAACAGGTTTTCTTCTAAGATTTCCCTGTATTTGGCCCCATCCCTCTTCCATCAACTCTAACCAGCTTCCATGTCCCTGACTCCATCCATCTTCCCATCAACTCTGACCAGCTTCCGTGTCCCTGATGAAAAAAAGCATCCCCACAACATGATACTGCCACCACCATGTTTCACGGTGGGAATGGTGTGATCAGGGTGATGTGTAGTGTAAGTTTTCCACCACACATAGCGTCTTGCTTTTAGGCCAAAAAGTTCAATTTTGGTCTCATCTGACCTGAGCACCTTCTTCCACATGTTTGCTGTGGCCCCCACATGGCTTCTCACAAACTGAAAACAGAACTTCTTATGGCTTTCTTTCAATAATGCCTTTCTTCTTGCCACTCTTCCATAAAGGCCAGATTTGTGGTGTACACGACTAATGCCGTGTACACACGATCAAAATTTCGTCCCGCAAAAGACAGATGAGATTTTTTTCGTCGGAAAATGTGACCGTGTCTATGCTCCATCGAACTTTTCCAGCCAGCATGAGAGCATGTTCTTAATTTTTCGGTCGGAAAAAGTTCCTATCCGAAAATGCGATCGTCTGTGGCACGTCTGTGGCAATTCCGACGTGCAAAATCCCTACACATGCTCGGAAACAATTCGACGCATGCTCTGAAGCATTAAACTTCATTTTCTCGGCTCGTCATAGTGTTGTACGTCACCGCGTTCTTGGTGGTTGTCATTTCAGCGAACTTTTGCGTGACCGTGTGTATGCAAGGCAAACTTGAGCGGAATCCCGTCAGAAAAGCCGTCATATCTTTTTCCGAGGAGAAATCTGCTTGTGTGTATGCGGCATAATAGTTGTCCTGTGGACAGATTCTCCCACCTGAGCTGTAGATATCTGCAGCTCCTCCAGAGTTATCATGGGCCACTTGGCTGCTTCTCTGATTAATTGTCTCTTTGCCCAGCCTGTCAGTTTAGGTGGACAGCCATGTCTTGGTAGGTTTGCAGTTGTGCCATCCTCTGTGAGATGTTCAAAGCTTGGGATATTTTCTTATAACCCTAATCTTGCTTTAAATTTCTCCACAACTTTATCCCTGATCTGTCTGGTATGCCCCTTGGCCTTCATGATGTTGTTTGTTCACTAAGGTTCTCTAACAAACCTCTGAGGGCTTCACAGAACAGCTGTTTTTATACTGAGATTAAATTACACATAGGTGGACTCTATTTACTAATTAGGTGACTTCTGAAGGCAAATGGTTCTACTAGATTTTAGTTAGGGTACTTAGTGTAAAGGGGACTGAATACAAATGCATGCCACACTTTTCACATATTTATTTGTAAAAAAATTTGAAAAATATTTATCATTTTATTTCCACTTCACAATTAAGTGCCACTTTGTATTGATCTATCACATAAAATCCCATTAAAATACATTTATGTTTTTGGTTGTAACATGACAAAATGTGGAAAATTTCAAGGGGTATGAATACTTTTCTCAAGGCACTGTAAATGTTCATAGGAAAATCTACTAGTGTATGGCCATTTTAAGGCAACATGATGAATTATTCTATCTCTACATTTACTGCAGATCTTAAAAGAACATGGTGGGAAATTTCTGGTTGGAAATCAGCTGAGCTGGGCAGATGTGCAGCTGCTGGAGGCCATCCTAATGGTAGAAGAAAAATGTACCGACATCCTACCTGGCTTTCCACGACTGAAGGTAGTGCAGTGATTATAACTTGTAAAACATGCTGCTTATGTAGATTTTTTTTTGCCATAATAGCTTTATAGACAATGTTTTCATGTAGCCTGTAGAATTATATGTAATTTATTATTAACTACATTGACATGAACATGAACATCTACATAAACCCTGCCAGAGGTTGTGCCATACAGAGACCCTGCCAGAGATTGTGCTATACAGAGACACTGCCAGAGGTTGTGTCATACAGAGACCCTGCCAGAGATTGTGCTATACAGAGACACTGCCAGAGGTTGTGTCATACAGAGACCCTGCCATAGACTGTGCCATACAGAGACACTGCCAGAGGTTGTGTCATACAGAGACCCTGCCATAGACTGTGCCATACAGAGACCCTGCCAGAGAATGTGCCATACAAAGACCCTGCCAGAGATTGTGCCATACAGAGACCCTGCTATAGATTGTGCCATACAGAGACCCTGCCAGAGATTGTGCCATACAGAGACCCTGCCAGTGTTTGCCCCATACAGGGACACTACCAGAGACTGTAACATACGAGACTGCCATACAGGGACACTGTGCCATACAGCTACGCTGCCAGAGACTGTGCCATACAGATACACTGCAGACAAAGACACTGCCAGTGGTTGCACAGTGGCGTAGTGTGGGTTGTCAGCGCCCGAGGCAAGGCAAGTAATTTGTGCCCCCTAACCTGTGGACTTTGATACTCCTACCCTGATCACACCCCCTAGATACCCCCCCAGATTCATCCACTGTGATCACACTTCCAGATTACTCGCCCCCAGATTCCCTCCACTTGTGGACTTTGATACCCCCACCCTGATCACACCCCCTAGATACCCCCTTCCCAGATTCTTCCACTCTGATCACACCCCCTAGAAACCCCCTCCTCCGTCACGCACACATAATTCCCCCACATCTCACTGGTCCTGCAGCACCAGGGACAGGAGGGTTGACTGTGTCCCACGCAGGCAGGTGAACATCTCCAGCAGGATTTCAGCACAGCGCATGGTGCTCACCGCCCACCGCTCCACCCTCACATGCTTGGATCTATTCTCCATGCTTTCTCGGTGACAGCAGCTAAACAGCAGCTAGACTTAAACTTCCATGTTGCGTCCTCTGTCCTACTAGGCATAGCATGGAGGTTTTGGTTTGCCTGCTGGGGGGACAGGTATTTTAAAAATCCAAATCCCCAGCAAGTGGCCTGGGGATTTGGATTTTACCGACCCAAACCTCCCTACCCCCACCCAAACTGCCACTCTAAGGCGGCTGCCTGGGCTGCCTTATGATGGCATCATCCCTGTCTGCAACCCCCTCTACATGTTGTGCCTGGGGCAACTTCACTGGCTGCCCCCCCCCACACACACACACATACACACACACGCTACGCCACTACTGCAACACAGCTAGGGACTGAGCCATGCAGGCACACTGCCAGAGACTGCACCACACAGCCACCCAGGGATGTATCATACAGAGACAATGACTGCACCATACAGGGACATTGCCAGAGACTTGCTTTATAGGGGCATTGCTAGGGACTGTGCCATATAGGGGCACTGCTAGAGACTGAGCCATACAGTGACACTGCAAGATGCTTTGCCATACAGAGACACATAATATAGAGACACTGCCATATGTATGCGATATTATGTAATAGTTAAATCTGCCCTCAGGATATTAACTAACCTAATTTCTGTTTTTCTAGGAGTTCCAGCAGAGAATAAGTGAAATACCTACAATCAAAGCATTCCTGCAGCCTGGTAGTAAAAGAAAACCAGTGCCTGATGATAAATACGTGACCACAGTGAGGACAGTTCTGCAGGCCTACTACAATGTAAAATTAAATTACATTCATTAGTGTAAATTAGTGTGGAATCAGAGTCCACATTCATAAACATATTTACAGGCCCTAAATGATCAAGCTTCAAATAGTGCTTAGGGCACCTGAAAGTGTGCTTTGGCATGGTACGGTTTCCTCAAAATTATTTTAGCATTCTTTACGTACACCTTAGGTGATGCAACTTTTAGATGATGCATCATAACATTATACATGTATTTTGGTATATAAATGCATGATTTATTTTTCTATTACCTATCTATACAGCTTCTGGAATATTTCTAAATTTGATATTTGCACACTGGTCAGATTGTATTGTCTTTACTTATAAGGAAACCCATACTGAAACATCTTGGGCTAACCTTCCTACGATGTTAGTTGTCTAGCTGTCTCTGGCTTCATTCCTTTTTGAGTCATTGACCTACAGCAAGCATGCAGACAGTGAAATCATAACTTTTGATGCTCGTAGTTGTTGCAGCGCAGCAACGCAGAATGCATTGAAGCTGTTTAATTGGTATGACAGACAAACAAATATCATTTTTAGAGAAAGATGTAATTGGTGACAGCTCTGACATTTTTTTTAGATTAGGTGTTTTTGAAGTACTATACTGTAACTGAAGAGCCATTACTCTTCTGATTAGGATTACTGATTAATCCAGAGATGATGCCATGAAATTCAGCAATTTAACAGGTATGGTTTCACTGACTGGACTAGGTTAATGGTGAAATGGCTAGTTCTGTAACCAATCTTCTGTTGTATACCACCCCTTTTGGATAAATAAATGTTCTCTTGACTTGTGTTTGTGTTATTACTCACTATAAGCAGCAGCATAAAGGACATCGGGGTCAAGTCACTAAGAGTTAAATAACGGCTCATAAAATGTGGTAAAATACCACATGCGGTAACAATTGTGTAAGTGTTCCATTTATTAAGAATTTTGTGTTAAATACCGAATGCGGTATTTGTTGAATTTAGTGGTAATTACCGCAATATTTAATGCATTAATTTATGACTTTGAGTGGGTTCCCCACTGACAGCTGAATGTTAAAAAAGCAGACAATTAAAAATGATTAAAAAAAAACAGCAGGGGGCCCTCCTGATGCATACCAGGCCCTAGGGTCTGCTATGGACTTTAAGGGGAACCCCACACCAAAATTGGAATACAAAAGAAAAACGGTATGGGGTCCCCCAAAAGGTCATGCCCTCAACATGGGGGGGGTTGGTGCTTTGGGGCAGGGGGAGGGCTCATCCCCACAACCGTGGCCAGTGGTTGTGGGGGTCCCCTTTAACCCCCTATGTGAATGAGTATGGGGTACATAGTACCCCTACCCATTTACCAAAGAAGTGTCAAAAAGTAATAAAAAAACACAGAGACAGTTTTTTATTAAAAAATTAAAAAAACCTGTGTCCCCCTGATGTGAATCCATCATCAATCAGGGCGCCGCCGCCAGTGTCAGACCCAAAAAATAGGAAAAACAAAAACGCTCCCCCGTCTATGGAGGCTCTATTGCAGGCTCTCCTGTTTACATTTCTTATTGAGGTAAGGGATGGGGCCTGGTCATGGTCCACCTAGCTAAAAGGCCTGGTGGACCATTCTCCTCATGGTCCACCAAAACTGACCACCAAGTACTAGGTGAGTGGCTCTTCTGAAGAGAGACCCCTGGTTCAGGGGAGGCAGGAACCTGATGACCACACATCCTCCCCCTGGACTGGGGTCACACATGTCACAGCCAAATCATCCTTACATCCAAATACACACAGTGGGCTTACTATTTTTATCTGGTAAAATTAATAAATCAACGGGACCAGATGGCTTGCATCCGAGGGTACTTAGGGAACTCAGTCAAGTAATTGCCAGACCACTGTTTCTAATTTTTACTGACAGTCTACTGACTGGAATGGTACCAGCTGATTGGAGAAAAGCCAATATAGCACCAGTTTTTAAAAAGGGCCCAAAATAAATCCCTGGGAATTACAGACCAGTTAGCCTAACAGCAATAGTATGCAAGCTCTTGGAGGGGATGATAAGGGACTATATACAAGATTTTAGTAATGAGAACGGTATCATTTAGCAGTAATCAGCATGGATTCATGAAGAATCGTTCTTGCCAAACCAATCTATTAACCTTCTATAAGGAGGTGAGCTGCCATCTAGATAAAGGAAGGCCCGTAGACGTGGTGTATCTGGATTTTGCAAAAGCATTTGACACAGTTCCCCATAAACTTTTGGTCTGTTGGCATGGACCATAGGGTGAGTACATGGATTGAAAACTGGCTACAAGGGCAAGTTCAGAGGATGGTGATAAATGGGGAGTACTTGGAATGGTCAGGGGTGGGTAGTGAGGTCCCCAGGGTTCTGTGCTGGAACCAATCCTATTTAATTTGTTCATAAACGACCTGGAGGATGGGGTAAACAGTTAAATCTCTGTATTTGCGGATGATACTAAGCTAAGCAGGGCAATAATCTCTGCAGGATGTGGAAGCCTTGCAAAAAGATCTGAACAAATTAATGGGGTGGGCAACTACATGGCAAATGAGGTTTAATGTAAAAAAATGTAAAATAATGCATTTGGGTGGCAAAAATATGAATGCAATCTATACACTGGGGGGAGAACCTCTGGGGGAATCTAGGATGGAAAAGGACCTGGGGGTCCTAGTACATGGTAGGCTCAGCAATGGCATGCAATGCCAAGCTGCTGCTAGCAAAGCAAACAGAATATTGGCATGCATTAAAAAGGGGATCAACTCCAGAGATAAAACGACAATTCTCCCACTTTTCAAGACTCTGGCCCAGCCGCACCTAGATTATGTTTGCTGTCCAGTTCTGGGCACCAGTCCTCAGGAAGGATGTACTGGAAATGGAGCGAGTACAAAGAAGGGCAACTAAGGTAATATAGAGTCTGGAGGATATTAATTATAAGGAAATGTTGCGAGCACTGAACTTATTCTCTATGGAGAAGAGACGATTGAGAGGGGATATGATTTCGATTTACAAATACCATACTGGTGACCCCACAATAGGAATAAAACTTTTTCGAGGAAGGGAGTTTAACACGACACGTGGCCACTCATTAAAATTAGAAGAAAAGAGGTTTAACCTTAAACTATGTAGAAGGTTCTTTACTGTAAGAGCAGCAAGGATGTGGAATGCCCTTCCACAGGCAGTGGTCTCAGCGGGGAGCATCGGTAATTTCAGAAAACTATTAGATAAGCACCTGAACAACCGCAACATACAGGAATATACAATGTAATACTGACATATAATCACACACATAAGTTAGACTTGATGGACTTGTGTCTTTTTTCAACCTCACCTACTATGTAACTATATAACTATGTAATGATATCAGACACACACATAGTGATTTTGTGGTAAAAAAAATACATTTTACCCATCCTTCATTAACTTTTTGTTCCAACTAAGAAAATGTTGAAAACATTGTGATTGGACACTTATATTTGACTTTTGCAATCTGGTATACCAAAATTGTCATAATAATAAGATTTATTCTTCTGACCCATGCAAAAGGAAACACTGTGATTACTTCATACATATCATCCCACCTCTTCCGCTTGTCTCCCTGCCGCTGGGGTGTGAGGGAATGTGCTGTTAGCCACATTGGGCAGGCTCAGTTTTTCTGTGCAGGAGACTGCAGATAGCACTGGTTTAGTTTCAATGACAGAGTAGAGATAAGAGGAGTTGCTGGCTCAAGTCATTCTATGTAGGAGACAGAAGGGGGCACTGGCTCATTCATTCTATGCCAGAGAAGGGAAGAGGAGCTGGCTTGGTTATTCTATGCTGGAGATGGAAGGGTCACAGGCTCAGTTTGATACAGGAAATAGGAGAGGGAGCTGGCTCAGTTGTTCCATGCAGGAGACATTAGGGGGTGCTCGCTGCTCAAACAGTATATAGCTGTGATCTGCAAGCTAAAGTTCTCGCTGTAGAAACATATTCTGTTAGGGGTGGGGGGGGTCAGCCTGTCAGTGTTAGCATCATGTGCTCATTATATGTGTTCCATAATAGGTTGAAGAATGCGAGCTTCAGTTTACTTTGGTTTTCTGTCAGTGCACTGTGGACAGATATGCTATGTATCCATGTTTTTACAGCTGAACACTGCAGGGCTATTTACCCTCAGGCTATGTTTATGCTTGGGGCGGCGGGTAGGTAAAACCACGTCTTAACTCCCTGTTTTTACTAACACGCACACACACACTTGCTGTGGCCACGATACTTTGTTTCGTATGTACCCCATGTCCAATTCATCAAATTCAAGTAAATAAGACCACGCCACAACCATGCATAATGCACCCAGTTGCAGAGCGGTGCTGGGGTCTTTCAAGGGTTAAAAAAGGAGATGAGGAGGTGACACCGTTAGGTGGATTTACTAAAGGCAAATAGACTGTGCAGTTGCACTCATTTTCCCCAGAACTGTGTAAACTGTTGGCGCTATATAAATCCTGAATAATAATAATAATAATAACTTACTAAGTGAGTAAAGCTCTGCTCATTTCCATCATCCAATCATGTGCAAGCAAAAATGCTTTTTTTTTAAAGAATTATTGCAACTGAATGTGTATTTTTTACAAAGTAAAGCTTTACCCCATTTACATTTACTAAGAAAAATGAGTGCGACTGCACTTATACAGTGCACAGTCTTTTTGCCTTTAGTAAATCAATCCCTATGAATAATCAGTAAAATGCCTTGATCAGCATACTTACAAAGACCTTTGAAATCTTACCTAGTGCATTGCTGCTACTAAACATTATTCATGAACAGTAGCAGACCTGGATTGGCAAATTTCACAATGAAATATTTCTCAATGCAGACAGAGCTTGGAAATTGGATTTTGACCATGTTGGCAGATTGACCCAAAACAATAAAATAGAAAATCTATCTTCACCAGTCTGCCCAGTTTATTAGTGAATGAGCTTCAGACTTCAAACTCAGAATAAGTTCAGGAGCTTTGTGGAAAAAATGGCTCGCATGTGAGATACTTTTCTGTAAACTCACTTTAAAGCCAAGAACAAAAAAGAATATATCACAGCTTACCAGTCTGTAGATGTACTTGCTTTTTTCCTTATTTTCACTCTGTGTTTCCAGTAACACACTGACCTAGGGTGACAAAGCCCACCACCACAAGCACCAGTTCATGTGCTCCGGCTTTAATAACTCAGTCTAGAGGATGTCCTTTTGAAATTTTCCTGCTTGCAAAACTTTAAACAGCAGAGGGGTTAGGGCATGGGATACTCCAAAATGCCGCACAGTGACAGGGGACATCTTTCTCTAGGCTCCCACTCTAGGATTCTGCTGAGGACAGGGGATTGGCCAGCACTCTGAGACCCTATGAGAGCTGTTTTAGTCCACAGCTACCTCTGGAACTTATATCCCAAAAGAACAAAGTCACCAGGGATTACAATTCAGGGTCAGTACTCACAATTCCCCAGGACAGCTGCACACCTTTGAGCTATGGTCCAGTGAGAGAGACAGTCCTCTTCCAGAACCGAATCCCTTATTGTGAAGTTTTACAGCCGGATCCTCAGAAAGATCAAATCAGGTCCTTAGCTCTGCCATAGCTGAGACCTCAGAAAACAGCTACTTAGAAGCTCATTGGTTTCTGTGCAGAAGGGAGCCTGATTTTGCACTTTCCAGCTTTAGTGAATAAACTCCATTGTGTACTTAAAAGTGGGGTATGCCTGTACTTAGTCCACAGGTTGCCTCAAGGGCCAGCAACCTCAAAGGCTTTGAATTCCCTGCCAATGAAAGAACAATTTCTCCAGGGTTTCAGACTATTTATCACCTCCCTGGCCACCTTCTGGGCACTCCTCTCCAGGGATTGGCTAGGCATGAT
This sequence comes from Aquarana catesbeiana, assembly GCF_042186555.1. Taxonomy (NCBI): domain Eukaryota; kingdom Metazoa; phylum Chordata; class Amphibia; order Anura; family Ranidae; genus Aquarana; species Aquarana catesbeiana. The sequence continues at coordinate 287,709,874 of NC_133327.1, read as the reverse complement.
TAATATTCTGGCTTGACACTTCAATCTCCCTTTTTATGCTCTGAAAGATTCTTCCAGGGTCAGGGGGAAGCAATCAAAGACCCAGCCTGTGAAACCCTGAACACACCATAGCAAATAATCACTGCTCCCTTGACTTCAGAAGGAGCCAAAAGCTAAATTAGCCTAGCACCCTAAACTAGGATGATTGAATTAAAAAATGAAAAAAAATCAATAAAGTTTGGGAATAAAAATCATTTCAGCAAGCAAAAAAAAAACATGAGGTTATTTGTTCTGACATCAACTTTTATCATTAAATTGTATGTCAGGGTAAAAACAAACATGCAGCGCTCTTCTGCAATACATGCACATTCACCATATTTTGTCCCTTTAAAGACCCTGCAAGTTAATATAAATATACCCGTTGAAAATCTCCTAACTGTTTCTCATTTGGTGGGACTGTCCTTCTTTTGAGACCAAATCCCTCTGTCCTTCGTCAGCCTTGGTTGTCTCTCTTTTTGGTCTGATATGTACATCTGTATACCAAATGTACTACTTTACTACCGAAAGTGTTATGTTGCACTAAAATTTTTATCCAACCTCTATATTACTGCATTTGCTATTTTGAAGAGCCAATATAAAGGGAAAATAGAAGACAAAAAGGCCTGTGGTTTTGCCAATCAATTTCAGCATGTAGCACACCCCCACGTAGAAGCTGCAAATGAACAGGGATCCCCACCCTTGTACAGCCAGGCACACCGAATCTCCACAGGCACACAGAGTCAGTGAACAGTCTGTAGCTTTGTTTTTGTGGTTTATTAGGGGAACAACTTGGATAGGGATAGGATGATTATGGGATGCCCACTTGACTTCAACAGACTTTAGGGACAACTTACTACATACAGGTATATACAAATTCCTCTTCAACCTTCCTTGTGCACACACTTTGCTTCTCTCAGCTCACCCTCTGCTGGTTCACTTCTGGGGGGGGACTTGACAGACTCATGTCATTTCAGTAGCGGTCCATTACAGGCAGGAACACACAGTCCCTTAACTGTAGTACATGTGGAGTGATACAGTATGTAACCTTTCCTTCTGCTTCCTCTGTGGCCATCCCAGCATCACTTCTTCAGGCAATGCCAGGCCACCTGGCTGCAGCTGTCTCTTTCACCAGCCCACCCGGCTGACTCCCTGGAGATATCTCAGGGAAAGGTAGAAGACTTAAGCCCACCGATGTCTTCAAGGGAGACTCGCTACATGTGGCAGTCTCCCCCTTCGTTAGTCCCCACCTGTGTTGAATTACTCACTCTGTCATCTCTTTGCTCCTGTGTCTCCAGGAAAGTCTCCTCCCTTGTGTCTTTGGCAGGATCCTTCCAGCACTTGAGCCCCGGCCCAAGGCTAGACACCCCCCCCCCCCCCCCAGACTAGGGGGTATCGCTCAGGCCTTCTCAACATTGCATTTCCATCTTCCACCTGACTGCCCCTGCTGGCATGGCCCATGTCTATTTATGGGGTAATCTCTGCCCTCTGCCAGCCCCACAAATATTCATGGCAGCCCCTTCTAACCCCCTTGTTCTAGAGGGTTCTCCAACCTTCCAGACCAGGGGGAGGCACCAGAGAGAGCTGCCAAGATAAGTCATCCAGCCCTGGCCTTTAATAACCCTGACCCAATTTAGTGACTCAGGTTATTCCTGGCCAGAATATGCTTTTTTCCTACTCTCTCACTAGTAGCACACACTAGAGGTTGCTACACACACCTTCCTCTAAAAAGCAGCTGTGTGCTTATCGGCTGGGAAAAAAACTGACTCCTGCACCCAGGAGCAAAAAGGGTATCCCATAAGAAAAAGGGGAAGAGGAAGGTGGGAAATAACTTGGGCAGGGGTTTTGTACAAGTAACTTAGCAAAAATAGAATAAGTACAATTTTCTTTTCCAGAACCACAGACTATATATATATATATATATATATATATATATATATATATATATATATATATATATATATATATACACACAGTATCTCACAAAAGTGAGTACACCCCTCACATTTTTGAAAATATTTTATTATTTCTTTTCATATCACAACACTGAAGAAATGACACTTTGCTACAATGTAAAGTAGTGAGTGTACAGCTTGTATAACAGTGTAAATATGCTGTCCCCTCAAAATAACTCAACACACAGCCATTAATGTCTAAACGGCTGGCAAAAAAAGTGAGTACACCCCTATGTGAAAATGTCTAAATTGGGCCCAAAGTGTCAATATTTTGTGTGGCCACCATTATTTTCCAGAACTGCCTCAACTCTCTTGAGCATGGAGTTCACCAGAGCTTCACAGGTTTCCACTGGAGTCCTCTTCCACTCCTCCATGACGACATCACGGAGCTGGTAGATGTTAGAGACCTTGCGCTCCTCCACCTTTCATTTGAGAATGCCCCACAGATGCTTAATAAGGTTTAGATCTGGAGACATGCTTGACCAGTTCATCACCTTTACCTTCAGCTTGTCTTTGTACTCCTCATCTGGTCGCCGCCACACATGCTTGACACCATTTGAACCAAAGAAGTTTATCTTGGTCTCATCAGACCATAGGACATGGTTCCAGTATTCCATGTCCTTAGTCTGCTTGTCTTCAGCAAACTGTTTGCATGCTTTACTGTGTATCATCTTTAGAAGAGGCTTCCTTCTGGGATGACAGCCATGCAGACCAATTTGATGCAGTGTGCGGTGTATGGTCTGAGCACTGACAGGCTGACTCCCCCACTCCTTCAACCTTTGCAGCAATGCTGGCAGCACTCATACATCTATTTCCCAAAGACAACCTCTAGATAAGACACTGAGCACATGCACTCAACTTCTTTGGTTGACCATGGTGAGGCCTGTTCGGAGTGGAACCTGTCCTGTTAAACCGCTGTATGGTCTTGGCCACCGTGCTGCAGCTCAGTCTTGGCAATCTTCTTATAGCCTAAGTCATCTTTATGTAGAGCAAGAATTATTTTTTTCAGATCCTCAGAGAGTTCTTTGCCATGAGGTGCCATGTTGAACTTCCAGTGACCAGTATGAGAGACTGAGAGCGATAACACCAAATTTAACACACTTGCTCCCATTCACACCTGATACCTTCTAACACTAATGAGTCACATGACACCGGGGAGGGAAAATGGTTAATTGGGCCCAATTTGGACATTTTCACTTAGGGGTGTACTCACTTCTGTTGCCAGCGGTTTAGACATTAATGACTGTGTGTTGAGTTATTTTGAAGGGACAGCAAATGTACACTGTTATACAAGCTGTACACTCACTACTTTACATTGTAGCAAAGTGTCATTTCTTCACTGTTGTCACATGAAAAGATATAATAAAATATTTACAAAAATGTGAGGGGTGTACTCACTTTTGTGAGATACTGTGTGTTATGCCGCGTACACACGAGCGGACTTTACGGCGGACTTTGCCCGGCGGACTGGATTTCGTCGGACAATTCGATGTGTGTGGGCTCCAGCGGACTTTGTTTTCTCAAAAGTTGGACGGACTTAGATTTTAAACTTGTTTAAAATTTATCCGTTGAAATCGAGTCCGGTCGAAAAGTCCGCTCGTCTGTATGCTAGTTCGACGGACAAAAAGGCACGCTAGGGCAGCTATTGGCTACTGGCTATGAACTTCCTTGTTTTAGTCCGGTCGTACGTCATCACGTACGAATTCGACGGACTTTGGTGGATTGTGTGTAGGCAAGTCCGTTCATTCACAAAGTCCGTCGGAAAGTACGTCGAAAAATCCGCCGGGCAAAGTCCGCCGTAAAGTCCGACCGTGTGTACGCGGCATAACAGTACCCTCTTGAGGGCTGTTGAGTATTGGGGTCTGTCTTTCACCCTGCCCAACCAGGCACACAGTTAACATTCACCCTCAAGCAAAAAAAACAGGCCTTGAACTTTGTTTTTTTATTTTATTGAGGGGTATTAAACTTGGATGGGGTAAGGAAGTATGGGATGCCCACTTGATTGAAGCACAATATACATGGGATTTAACCTATATACACTCTCTGTATATACACCTCAACACTTCAGCTCCAGCACTTCACTTGCTTGCAGACCATCTCTCCTTAACACTTCCAGCACTTCGCTTGCTTGCGCTTCCAGGACCAGCCAGTATTGATTTACAGGCCTAACACTGGCTCAGCCAGGCCTAAATTGAATGCCCTTTGCAGGCAAGGACCGCGGGCCCCTTTGGTGTAGCAAAAAATGTAGAAAGTGCTAGCTGTCCTCGTTGATACTGCTCCCAGTACCACCTCTTCAGTCCCTGCCAGCCCTCCTGGCTGCGGCTGCTGCCCCTCTCCACTGCCCATGCCACCACAGTCCACTCCAATAGGGACATTTGTTTGTATTCACATATTTACATCAGCTGGCAGCCAAGCCTGGAAATTTACTTACTTTACCAAAAAAAACAACACTATAACTTCTAGCACACTAGAGGGTGCTACATATATAGAAAGATCAAACTTGGATAAACAGATACCAAGATACAAGATGACTCCAAAGGGAAACACACTGCGGTGTAAATATCACAAGGTAAAAGTGTTTATTGATACAATTGGAAAATTCCACAAATAAGAACTTAAAAAGCAAACTGACTATTGGGAACCACCTAAGGGGGAGGATAGAGCATCAGCGAGTGATCGGGTGAGCCTGCTCTAGGGACGCTGCTCCTGATCTCTTATGTGTTACTGTACCGCTGATACCACCGCTGTGTGGAAGTTCCCCCCCCCCTTCCCCCTTGAATACTAGGTTGAAGTTCATCAATTATCTTTCCCTTCCTCCACCCTCCTGCTAGCTTATATTGCATGGTGGCTAAACTACAGCTTCAACCTGTGCCTGCAAGCACCTGAGAATACAGCTCTAGTTCATCTCATATTGCCGTTTTGGTTTCCCCTTTTCTATGGACTATTTTTGATGTGTCCTCTACTTGTTAGCATTTCCATTGCTTCTTACATTGCTGTCTTGTATCAAGTGCCCCTACTGGCACTATTAGCTAGCTGTAAGTTTGCAAGTGGGTAATGAATGTGAGCCCGGGTCTTTTTTCTTTTTAATTGATTTTTGACAACGTTGTCTTGAATAGTTTTATTATTACACCATTTCTATTTTTCAAGTGATGATCTTCCCCTTTTTATACATATTTTTGTGCTACATATATAATCTTTTTTTCTATTCAACTGCCCGGAATTGATTGCTTACATATTATGATATGTGAGTCACAATAAAATTAGATAGCCCCCTAAATTTATTGTCAAATTTCTAACAGCATTACTGTATTAGTAACACTTTAGTAATTATACGTGTCGACACATGACCATATTGTATGACAGGAGCAATAGGGTGGATTTACTAAAGGAAAATAGATTGTGCAGTTTGCAATTGCAGTTGCACTCATTTTCCCCAGAACTTAGTAAATGTAGTAAAGCTCTACCAGGGCCGGATTAAGAACATCATGGGCCTGGTGCTGAGGATTCTGGTGGGGCTTTTTATTAAAAATAAATAAATAAAAATGCAATTTTTTTGTTATAACAAATTAAATTAAATAGAGAGAGGGAGGATGAGAGAGAGAGGATGCGCATGAGCATGCGTGGGAGTGACAGCAACGCAGCACAGCCAAGGCAAGTGCCCTAAGGCACAGAACCCGGAAAGAAGACTGGGTGAAGATGAAAGCGACTGGGACCCCCCAGATTGATCACAGCGCAGCACTGGAGGGCTCAGTCTGACAGGTAAGTTACGCTAATAAGGTAATATGCTGTGCATACTAGTACATTATGGCATAACCTACCTCAGGGCCTCTAAAAAGTAGTAATGTTAGCGAAGTTTACTACCGCTTTAATATCAAAGGATCCCAGGAGCTTCTCATGGGGCCCCCCTACTGACCCGGTGACCCTTGGGCAGTGCATAGTTGCCAACATTTCAAAAATATTTTCAGGGACATTTAATTACCAGTGGTATATTTAGAGTAGGTGACATCCCCTATGTTCCTCTATATATCACAGTAGTAATCACAAAATGAAATGAGTACTAATAATGGGCAGAACAAATATGAGGACTGAGAAGATTTCCTTTAGTTGAACTAACAAAAGTGTGCCCATTCTAGAGCTGGTAACATTGATGATATTTAATATAATTTTAAAGAACTGTTTTTGTGGGTAAGAGGCATAGGGGAGGAGTATGGATGGTATAAAAGTGGGAAGTATCTTCAGGTGAGGGAGAGGAATGTGGAGGGTATAACAGTAGGCACTATGTACAAGAGAGGAGTGTGGAGGGTTGACAGTAGGCACTATCTACAGGAGAGGAGGGTATAGCAGTGGGCACTATGTACAGGAGAGGAGTATGGGGGGTATGACAGTGGGCAGTATGCACAGCAGAGGAGTGTTGAGGGTATGCCAGTTGGCATTATGTATAGGAGAGGAGTGTGGAGGGTATGATGGGCGCAGTATGTACAGGAGAGGAGTGTGGAGGGTATGATAGGGGTAGTATGTACAGGAGAGGAGTGTGGAAGGTATTATGGGGGCAGTGTGTACAGGAGAGGAGTGTGGAGGGTTGACAGTGGGCACTATGTACAGGAGAGGAGTGTGGAGGGTATGCCAGTGGGCATTATGTGCAGGAGAGGAGTGTGGAGGGTATGATGGGGGCAGTATGTACAGGAGAGGAGTGTGGAGGGTATGATGGTGTAGTATGTACAGGAGAGGAGTGTGGAAAGTATTATGGGGGCAGTGTGTACAGGAGAGGAGTGTGGAGAGAAAGACAGTTGGCAGTATATACAGGAGAGAAGTGTGGAGGGTATGATAGGGCAGAATGTACAGGAGAGGAGTGTGGAGGTATCACAGTGGGTGGTATGTACAGGAGAAGCGTGTGGACGGTATGATAGTGGGCAGTATGCACAGGAGAGGAGTGTGGAGGGTATGACAGCCGGCACTAGGTACAGTAGAGGAGTTTATAAAAGTTAGCAGTATGTACAGGAGAGGAGTGTGAAGGGTATGACAGTGGCAGTATGTACAGGAGAGGAGTGTGGATGGTATGATACTGAGAAGTATGTACAGGAGATGAGTGTGGAGGGTAAGACAGTGGGCAGTATGTACAGGAGAGGAGTGTGTAGGGTATAACACTGAGCAGTAGTACAGGAGAGGAGTGTGGAGGGTATGACAGTGGGCAGTATGTACAGGAGAGGAATGTGGAGGGTATGACAGTGGGCAGTATGAACAGGAGAGGAATGTGGAGGGTGTGACAGTGAGCAGTATGTACAGGAGAGGAATGTGGAGGGTATAACCTTGGGCCAGGGGCGGACTGACAACTCATGGGGCCCCCGGGCAATAGAAGATCATGGGGCCCCCTGTGTCTCCGCCCACATGCAAGCCGCACCTACACAAAGCCCCACTTACATGGGGCACACAGTAAGGCACATCACATGGCACACTGCAGAGCACGGGGCACATCATGGGGCACAGGGCATGGGGCACACAGTAGGGCACATCACAGGACACATAATGGGGCACCCAGCAGGGTTTATTATGCTGTACACATCAGGGCACATTATTGAGCACAGCATGGTGCATCACAGAGGGTACAGGGCACATCAGTGGGTACACAGCGGGGCACATCACAGAGCACATCAGGAGATACACAGCAGGGAACGTGCTGCACATCACAGGGCATGTGGCAAATAGTAGGGCACACAGCAGGGCACACAGTAGGGCACATCCTTGGGAACAGGACACAGGCGGTACACATCAGGGCACACATCCCAGGGCATGGGGCACACAGAGCACATTACAGGGCACACAGTAGAGCACAACAGGCGGTACACAGCAGGGCACATCACAAGGCACATCACAGGGCAAGGGGCACAGAGTAGGGCACATAAGGGGGTACACTAGCAGGGCACATCACAGGCCATGGGGCACGCAGTAGGGCAAATAGCAGGGCACAAACCAAAACACAGGGCACACAGTAGAGCACTGGGATCCTCCAGACTTAACACAGTGTCTTTCAGGGTAGCCATCAGGGCGGAAGGCGACACAGTGGGGGTGGAGGACACAGGGAGACACCATGGGGGGGGGGGGGTTGGAGGGCACAGGGGGACACTGTAGGTGGGTGGAGGGCACAGGGGGACACTGTGTGTGAGTGGCACAGGGAGACACCATGGGGGGGGGGGATGGAAAACACAGGGGGACACTGTGGGGGGTGAAGGGCACAGGGAGATACTGTGGGGAGGTGGAGGGCACAGGGGGACACTGTGGGGAGGTGGGGGGCACAGGGGGACACTGTGGAGGGGTGGAGGGCACTGTGGGGGGGAGGTGGAGGGCACAGGGGGGCACTGTGGGGAGGTGGGGTGCACAGGGGGACACTGTGGGGAGGTGGGGGCACAGGGGGACACTGTGGGGAGGTGGAGGGCACAGGGGGACACTGGGGGGGTGGAGGGCACAGGGGGGCACTGTGGGGAGGTGAGGGCACAGGGGGGCACTGTGGGGGGGGGTGGAGGGCACAGGGGGGCACTGTGGGGAGGGGGGAGGTGGAGGGCACAGGGGGGCACTGTGGGGGGCACAGGGGGACACTGTGGGGAGGTGGGGGCACAGGGGGACACTGTGGGGAGGTGGAGGGCACAGGGGGACACTGTGGGGGGGTGAAGGGCACAGGGGGGCACTGTGGGGAGGTGGAGTGCACAGGGGGACACTGTGGGGAGGTGGAGGGCACAGGGGGACACTGTGGGAAGGTGGGGGGGCACAGGGGGACACTGTGGGGAGGTGGAGGTCACAGGGGGGCACTGTGGGGAGGGGGGAGGTGGGGGGCACAAGGGGGCACTGTGGGGGGCACATGGGGACACTGTGGGGAGGTGGGGGGGCACAGGGGGGCACTGTGGGGAGGTGAGGGCACAGGGGGGCACTGTGGGGAGGTGGGGGGGCACAGGGGGACACTGTGGGGAGGTGGGGGGCACAGGGGGGCACTGTGGGGAGGGGGGAGGTGGGGGGCACAAGGGGGCACTGTGGGGAGGTGGGGGGCACATGGGGACACTGTGGGGAGGTGGGGGGGCACAGAGGATCACTGTGGGGAGGTGGGGGGCACAGGGGGTCACTGTGGGGAGGTGGGGGGCACTGTGGGGAGGTGGGGGGCACAGGGGGACACTGTGGGGAGGTGGGGGTCACTGTGGGGAGGTGGGGGGCACAGGGGGACACTGTGGGGAGGTGGGGGTCACTGTGGGGAGGTGGGGGGCACAGAGGGTCACTGTGGGGGTGGAGGGCACACAGGGGGCACTGTGGGGAGGTGGGGGGCACAGGAGGACACTGTGGGGAGGTGGGGGGTACAGGGGGACACTGTGGGGAGGTGGAGGGCACTGTGGGGAGCACAGGGGGCACTGTGGGGAGGTGGGGGCACAGGGGGTCACTGTGGGGAGGTGGGGGGCACAGGGGGACACTGTGTGGAGGTGGGGGTCACTGTGGGGCACAGGGGGACACTGTGGGGAGGTGGGGGTCACTGTGGGGAGCACAGGGGGTCACTTGGGGGGGAGGGCACAGGGGGCACTGTGGGGAGGTGGGGGGCACAGGAGGACACTGTGGGGAGGTGGGGGGCACAGGGGGACACTGTGGGGGCACAGGGGGACACTGTGGAGAGGTGGGGGTCACTGTGGGGAGGTGGGGGGCACAGGGGGACACTGTGGGGAGGTGGGGGTCACTGTGGGGAGGTGGGGGGCACAGGGGGTCACTGTGGGGGTGGAGGGCACACAGGGGGGCACTGTGGGGGGGTGGGGGGCACAGGAGGACACTGTGGGGAGGTGGGGGGCACAGGAGGACACTGTGGGGAGGTGGGGGGGCACAGGGGGACACTGTGGGGAGGTGGGGGGCACAGGGGGACACTGTGGGGAGGTGGGGGGCACAGGGGGACACTGTGGGGAGGTGGGGGGCACAGGAGGACACTGTGGGGAGGTGGGGGGCACAGGGGGACACTGTGGGGAGGTGGGGGACACTGTGGGGAGGTGGGGGGCACAGGGGGACACTGTGGGTGGGAAGCTGTGCAGCAACTTTCTAATAGCAGCACGTGGTACAAGCTGCTGCACTTTCCTTCCTACATGCAGAGTAGCGCGGGAAGCGGCTGTATACAGACCTCTCGTGATGCGCTCCTCCTCCTCCTCGCCGGCCCCTCCTCTTTTCTGTCCGTCCGAGGTGATGACAGATACAAGCACCTGGGGTGGACGGGAGGGAAGGAGGGGCCGGCGGGGAGGAGGAGGAGCGCATCACGAGGTGTGTGTATACACTGCAGTCTCTTAGCAGTGAGCAGAGACCCGATCAGCCCGTCAATCACAGCTAGCTGACGGGTAGATCGGGTCCCGAAGTGGAAGCTGCCATGGGGCCCCCTACTGGCCACGGGCCCTCGGTCAGCGTCCGAACTGCCCGATGGTCAGTCCGCCCCTGCCTTGGGCAGTATGTACAGGAGAAGAGTGTGGAGGGTATGACAGTGAGTAGTATGCACAGGAGATGAGTGTGGAGGGTATGACATTGGTCAGTATGTACAGGAGAGAAGTGTGGAGGGTATGACAGCGGGCAGTATGTACAGGAGAAGAGTGTGGAGTATATGACAGTGGGCTGTATGTACAGGAGAGGAATGTGGAGGGTATGACAGCTGGTACTATGTACAAGAGAAAAGTGTATGACAGTGGGCAGTATGTACAGGAGAGGATTGTGGAGGGTATAACAGTGGGCACTAAGTATAGGAGAGGAATGTGGAAGGTATTATGGGGGCAGTATGTACAGGAGAGGATTGTGGGGGGTATAACAGTGGGCACTATGTATAGGAGAGGAGTGTGAAGGGTATGACATTGAGCAGTATGTACAGGAGAGGAGTGTGGAGGGTATGACAGTGGGCACTATGTACAGGTGAGGAGGATGACGGAATCTGGGAAGTAAAAATGTAACGGTTTGAGGAAGGATGTTTAGGGATTGCACAGTGGTTAGGCGGGCCATACATGGATTGAAATTAAGCAGAGACCAGCCATAGTCGATCTATGTATGGGCTAGCTGGTTGTACACAAGTCAATCTATTAATTGACTTGAGTACAACCAGCCTGTCAGATTTTTCCCAAAATAATCAGTGCTGCCAGCAATAGTAAACAACACTGAACATTGTATTGTGTGGGTAGGGAAGGCTTCCCACTGGCAGAACACAATAACATTATTCCCCCATCCACAGGTCAGCAGAGGTCTGTCAGCAGGGCGGTGTGAGGTCGTCATGGAGGGATATCAATCAGCGGGTGGGGGTAACTGGGAGTGATATCTTTTGGAGAAGGGTCTGTCATCTGCAGGTTGGGAAATGGTCACATGTGATATAAGTTGAAGGGAAGTGGCTAACATGGGAAGGGGCTGTGGAGTGACCTGGTTGGTGGGGAGTGTGAAATGGATGATGCGTTTCAAGTTTCTTTCTCATTTGCGGTAATGCTTACTGCCCTCTGAAAAGTGATCTGTGGTGGATTGCTTTTCAACAAGTGGTATAGCAGCAGCTGACAGGCGTTCATAAGGTGCTACTGCCTTGTTTTTTTTACATTGCTGAATGGTAGTTTTACATTGTTCAACTATGCTGCTACTGCAAGCGAGTTTGGCTTGCAGTTGCATAGTGGCCCCATTAAAATCAATAAGCAAGTTTGAAAGGCGGTGCTTCCGGTCAAACTCTGCAGGCTCCAAGCTGTCCATTGAGCTCAGTGCCTCTGACAAGAAGTGAGGAGAGGCACTGTGAGCTCGTCCTCTCAGTCTGCTGCAAATAGTTTGCCAGCTTGTATTTAAACTAGCTGTGCTGTAGGTAGCTTCTGACAGGCTGCACAAGGAGCCCCATATCTCTGGAACCATATATTATAGGAGCCCCAAATTTTAACCAGTGGTGGGGTAGGTCTTCAGCTACCCCTGGTCACCAAGCCACGACCCTTTCGATCATTTTTTGTTTTGTTTTTAGTGATTTTTTTTTTTTGGCAAATAGGCCTATCTTAACCACTTGCCGCCCGCCATATAGCAGAATGACGGCGACAAAGTGGTTCCAAACCCCCAGACTGGGCATCATATGACGGGGGCGCACATCGCGGTGATCGTTGTTGCGGTGTGTCAGTCTGACACACTGCAACTGCGATCTAGGTAAAGAGCCTCTGACGGAGACTCTTTACCACGTGATCAGCCGTGTCCAATCACGGCTGATCACGATGTAAATAGGAAGAGCCGGTGATCGGCTTTTCCTCACTCGTGTCTGACAGACGCGAGTAGAGGAGAGCCGATCGGCTGCTCTCCTGACAGGGGGGGTCTGTGGTGATTGTTTATCAGCACAGCCCCCCCTCGGATCCCACCCAGGACCACCAGGGAAGCTGCCCAGGACCACCAGGATGGCCACCACACTGGACCACCAGGTATGCCCCCTAGACCCCCAGGGAAATACCAAACTGTGCCCAGGCAGCTGCCAATCAATGCCCAGGCAGCTGCCAATCAGTTCCAACTCACAATGCCTACCACTGCCAGTGCCACCAGGGATGCCTATCAGTTCTGCGTATCAATGCCCATCAGTGCCACGTATCAATGCCCATCAGTGCCGCCTATCAATGCCCATCAGTGCCACCTATCAGTGCCACCCATAAGAACCCATCTTTGCAGCCTTTCAGTGCCCATCAGTGTCGCCTATCTGTGCCCATCAGTACCCACCAGTGCCGCCTATCAATGCCCATCAGTGCTGCATATCAGTGCCACCCATCAATGCCGCCTACCAGTGCCCATCAGTGCTGCATATCAGTGGCCATCGTCAGTGCCTGCTCATTGATGCCACCTCATCGGTGCCGCCTTATCATTGCCCATCAGTGAAAGAGAAAACGTACTTATTTACAACATTTTATAACAGAAACAAAAGCAAAACTTTTATTTGTTTCAAAATTTTCAGTCTTTTTTTATTTGTTTAGAAAAAAAATAAAAACCGCAGAGGTGATCAAATACCACCGAAAGAAAGCTCTATTTGTGGGAACAAAATGATAAAAACGTAGTTTGGGTACAGTGATGGATGACCGCGCAATTGTCATTCAAACTGGAACAGCGCTGAAAGCTGAAAATTGGTCTGGGCAGGAAGGTGTATAAGTGCTGGTATTGAAGTGGTTAAGGTAAGGGGCCTGCAGCTCCAATAGCCCATATGTTAATTCGGCCTGCTCGGCTGATTTCCATCATCCAATCATGTTAAGCAAAAATGCTTTTTTTTTTAATTTTCCTTGCAACAGACTGGGTATTCTTTACAAAGTGAAGCTTTACCACATTTACATTTACTAAGGAAAATGAGTGCAACTGCACCTAAAGTGGTTGTAAAGTCTCATGGTTTTTCAGCTTAATGCATTCTATGCATTAAGCTGAAAAACCTTCTGTGCTGCAGCTGCCCCCAGAGCCCCCCTTTTTATTAGCCGCTGTCACTCCAACCGCTGTCTCGGGTCCTCATTGGATAGATTGATAGCAGCAGGAGCCATTGGCTCCTGCTGCTGTCAATCAAATCCAGTGACACGGGAGTTGGGGACGGGGCCCAAGTCCTGCTGTCTGTGCCAATGGAAATAGCAGCGGGACTCGTGAGCGTGCCCGCCTGGGTGCTCCCAGGGAAAGCAGCTCTCCATGGGGGTCATCTGATGAAGAGGAGGAGCCAGGAGCGCCGCCGGGCACCCCAGAAGAGGAAGATAGGGGCCACTCTGTGCAAAAACCCTTGCACAGAGCAGCTAAGTATGACATGTTTGTTATTTAAAAAAAAAAAAAAAAAACGGACCTATACAATCACTTTGAATTAACGCTATTGACTAATCATTAAAATGCCTTGCTCAGTAAACCTACAAAGACCTTGGAAATCTTATCTAGTGCATTTCTGCTATTAAACATCATGACTTGGGTAAGGTGCTCTGATATTTGACCAATTTCATAATCAAGTATTTCTCAATGCAGATGGAGCTTAGAACTTGGATTTTGATCATGTTGGCCAATTGATAAAGCAAAGATCAGCGCCACTAAATCCCAAAACAGTAAAATAGAAAACTTACCTTCACCAGTCTGTCCAATTCATAGTTAGTGAATGAGCTTCAGACTTATGCCGTGTACATACGGGCGGACTTTTCGAATCCGTCGGACAATCTGACTGTGTGTGGGCTTCATCGGACCTGCAGTGGACTTTTTCGGTCGAAAATAAGCCGGACTTTAGATTTGGAACATGTTTCAAATCTTTCCGAGGGACTCGAGTTTGGTCGAAAAATCTGCTTGTATGTGTGCTAGTCCGACGGACGAAAACCGACGCTAGGGCAGCTATTGGCTACTGGCTACTGGCTATCAACTTCCTTATTTAAGTCCGGTCGTACGTCATCACGTATGAATCTGTCGGACTTTGGTGTGATCATGTGTAGGCAAGTCCGTTCGTTCAAAAGTCCGTTGGAAGTCCGTCAGAAGTCCGTCGAAAGTCCGTCGCAAAGACCGCTGGACCTTTGATGCCGAAAAGTCCGCCCGTGTCGGCATAAGTTCAGGAGCTTTGTGGAAAAAATGGCTCGCATGTGAGGTATATTTATGTAAACTCACTTTAACCACTTGCTTACAGGGCACTTAAACCCCCCTCCTGCCCAGACCAATTTTCAGCTTTCAGCCCTGACGCATTTTGAATGACAATTGTGCGGTCATACAACACTGTACCCAAATGAAATTTTTATCATTTTTTTCCCACAAATAGAACTTTCTTTTGGTGGTATTTAATCACAGCTGGGATTTTTATTTTTTGCTAAACAAACAAAAACAGATGGAAAATCTTGAAAAAAAAAAATCATGTTTCATAGTTTGTTATAAAATTTTGCAAACAGGTAATTTTTCTCCTTCATTGATATGCGCTGATGAGGCGGCACTGGTGGGCACTAATAAGCTGCACTGATGGGCATGGATAGGCACAGTTAAGGCGGCACTGATAGGCACAGTTAAGGCGGCACTTATAGGCACAGTTAAGGCGGCACTGATAGGCACAGATAAGGCGGCACTGATGGGGACAGATAAGGCGGTACTGATGGGCACAGATAAGGTGGCACTGATGGGTGGCACAGATGGGTGGCATTTATTTATTTATTTATTTCAGGTACTTATATAGCGCCGTCAATTTACGCAGCGCTTTACATATACATTGTACATTCACATCAGTCCCTACCCTCAAGGAGCTTACAATCTAAGGTCCCTAACTCACATTCATACATACTAGGGACAATTTAGACAGGATCTAATTAACCTACCAGCATGTCTTTGGAGTGTGGGAGGAAACCGGAGTACCCGGAGGAAACCCACGCAGGCACAGGGAGGACATGCAAACTCCAAGCAGGTAGTGTCGTGGTTGGGATTCGAACCAGTGACCCTTCTTACTGCTAGGCGAGAGTGCTACCACTACACCACTGTGCCTGGATAGTGGGCACTGATGGGCACTGATAGGTACCACTGATGGGGGGCACTGATGGGCGGCACTGATGGGGGGCACTGATGGGTGGCACTGATGGGTAGTGATGGGCGGCACTGATGGGCACTGGTAGGTGACACTGATGGGCACTGATAGGTGGCACTGATGTGCAGCATTGTTGTTGTGGCACTGATTGTGGGCGCTGATGGGTGGCACTGTGGGCACTGATGGGTGACGCTGGTGGGCACTGGTAGGCGGCACTGCTGCCTATTGCTAGGTGTCACTGGCAGGGGGTACAGATGATCGCCATGATCGGGACTGATGTTCTTCTCACGGCCGCCGGTGATCGGCTTTTTTTTTCCTCCTCACGCTGTCAGCGCGAGGAGAAAAAATAGCCGCTTACCGGCTCTGTTTACATCAAATGATCAGCTGTCATTGGCTGACAGCTGATCATGTGGTAAGGGGTCGGGACCAACCCCTTACTCCGATCTGTGATCAGGCGAGTCTCATAGACTCGCTGATCACCAAGCGCGCGGTGCGCACCCTTCATAACATGGGGGGATGCTCTATAGCAGTGATAGCCAATCCATACTTGGCGCAGGGGCGCCGCCCCCCTAATCCATGCGCCCGGCCCCTAATCTACATGCTACTGTAGACAGCTGTCTCACGCCAACCACATATATAAATTAATTTCTTCACTGGAATTCATTGATTACTTCAATATTTTGATCACACCTATAGCAAATGTAGCACTACCACTAAAGGGGCCACAGATAAAAGCTGGTTCTTCCCTGATAATACAGACACTGCCCACCACAAGTACCAATTCATGCACTTCGGCTTTAATAACTTATTCTGGAGGATGTCTTTTTGAACTTTTCCTGCTTGCAGGAGAGGGGTTAGGCCATGGGATACTCCAAAATGCTGCATAGTAACAGGGGACACCTTTCTTTAGGCTCCCACTCCCAAGATTCTGCAGAGAACAGGGGAATGGCCAGTACTCTAAGGCCCCATACACACTATTAGATTTTCTGCAGATTTTTGTCTTTAGATTTACCAAAACCATGTAGTGCAAGGGCCCGCCTGATTGCATACAAATTGAAATTCTTAAGGTTTGACCTCATATTATATATTTTTGGTAAATCTGACAAAAATCTGCAGAAAATCTAATAGTGTGTATGGGGGCTAAGGCTGCATTCACACTACAGCATTTTAAATCGCGGGCAGATTTGCCACGAATCTGCCTGCGATCTGACAGCGCCAATGTGTGAATGACAAATCGCGGGACTCGCATTTGAGATGCCATTCATTTGAATGACACCTCAAATCGCGGTGCGGGTCTGCCGCGATTGTCGTACGATATCTCTTGGTGGCAGCGCGGCAATCTGCATCGTGGGAAGCATGTCGCCCCAAAGTAGCTACTGAACTTTTTTTGGGCGACATGCTTCCTTTGATGCAAATTGCAGCGCGAATTATCGCACAACAATCGCGGCAGACCCGCACCGCAATTTGAGGTGTCCTTCAAATGAAAGACATCTCAAATGCGAGTCCCACAATTTGTCACACATCAGCGCTGTCAAATCGCAGGATTCCCATGATTAAAACACTGTAGTGTGAATGCAGCCTGAGACCCTTAGAAAGCTGTTTCATTCCACAGCTACCTCTGGCACTTAGAGCCCAAAAGCACAAAGTCACCAGGAATCACAATTCAGGGCCAGTACTCACAAGTCCCCAGGACAGCTGCACACCTTCCAGTTTTCTCCGGACACATTTCAGTGAGGGAGACAGTCCTTCTCCAGACCTGAACCCTTATGGTGAAGTCCTACAGCCAGCTCCTTAGAAAGATCACCTCAGGTCCTTAGCTCTGCCACTGCTGAGACCTCAGAGACCAGCTCTCTGTCAAGGAAAGAACAATCTCTCCAGGGCTTCAGACTATTTATCACCTCCCTGGCCACCTTCTGGACACTGCTCTCCAGGGATTGGCTAGGGCGTGATAAATATTCAGGAAGGACATTTGAATCTCCCTTTCTGCGCTCTGGAAGATTTTCCCAGGGGCAGGGGGAAGGAATCAAACTCCCAGCCTGTGAAACCCTGAACACACCGTAGCAAGTAATCACTACTCCCTTGACTTCAGAAGGAGCCAAAAGCAACATTTGCCTAGCACCCTATATTAGCAGGGCTGTCTTTTTTTTTTTTTTTTTTTAATCAAGAATTTTTTTATTTTTGAAAATTGCTATCGTTATACATATCATTTGTGCATTTTGTTTGATATATCAATACACATAAATTATACATGCCCATTCTTACATTCGTGCACTATTTCATGTCAATCTTATATTTCTACTACTAAATCATATCTCAACCTTTTCCCTTCCCTTTTCCTCCCTCTCCCCCCTTTAACTCAGTTTCTGCAATCGTCTCCTGTTTCTTTCAATATCTTATTCACCACATTCAATTGTCCCTTTCTTCCCCCACAACCGATATTCTTTCTTATCTAATTGATCAATCGTTACTCCTTCGGGCCATTCTTTTCTGTTCCTTTCTGCCTTTCCCTCTCTCGCGTTTCCCCATGTCTCTACATCTGAAGCCTTTCCACTACAAGTTGATGTGGTGCTAAGTCCGCGTCCCCCAGCCATGGTTGCCATATATTGTCGAATTTGCCCTTTTCTCTCCTGCGGAGCAGGGCCGTCTTTAATATTGATTGGACCCTGGGCAAAAAAAAAACAGTTTCGCTCTCCACCTGCTTTGAGACATACAATAAAAAGCAGCTAGACTCAAAATCAGTTTACTGAATCAGATCAGACAGCGACTGTGATTGATTGCCAGAGGTTACAGTGTATCATTACCACTCACTGACAGATTGCTAGAGGTTACAGCACATAATTTATGCTTGTTGATTGGTTGCTAGAGATTACTGTACATCAATACCGCTCACTGATTGGTTGCTATAGGTTACTGCACATCATTACTGCATACTGATTGGTTGCTAGAGGTTACAGCACATCATTTCCTCACTGCCTGCACACCATGGACTGGGGAGGTGAGGGGGCCCATTAATAGACAGAAAACTCCTAGGGATCCTAGGACTCCTGGGCTCAGTGGCAGTTCTGGGGGGAGGGGAGGGTGTGATTAATGGCAATGCTGATTTTTTTATACTGACTACTAATATAAAGAGGAGTTTCAACACTGGCCACCAATGTAATAGGGGTTTACACTGACCACTAATGTAATAGAAGCATTTACAGTAACCACCAATGTAAGGAGGGATTTACACTGACCACCAAAGTAAGGGGGACATTCACACTAACCACTAGTGTGAATGAAAGGATTCTACACCAAGCACCAATGTAATGAGAAGATTTACACTGACCACCAATGTAACTGAGACATTTAGCCTGCTTTCACATTTGTGTGTGTTGGGAACGCATGCAAAATCGCTTTCCTGACACCACAGAAACGTGTTGCCCTTTAGCAGATACACAGCAGTGCCATTAATTGTTAATGACACCCTCATCTGCTGACATGTGCCTTGGCACCGTGTGATTTTGGAAAAGGGTTTGGGAGTTTCTTCCGCATTTGTAGCGCATAGAGCAGCCCATTGAAATGAATGGGCTGCCCTACACGTGACCTACATCTTTATCCACCCTGTCAGTACACCTTTGCATCCTAAAAACCATGCTAACCTCTGCACACCTTCCAAACCTCCCCCACCCTCTCCACTCCAATCCCCTTCCCCTTTAACTCTACCTGCCTCCTCTGCTCATCTTTGCACCCACCTACCTTACCTACATACATCCCCTCCTTGCTCACCTGTGCACCCCAAACTGTAATTCCTTCTCTGCCTACCTCTGCACACACTACACTACCCTCCTCCCTACTAATTTGCTTACCTTTGCAGAACAGGCTGATAGTAGGCTTAATGACCACAATTGTAGGCAGGACTTTCAAGCATGCCCCTTTATCTCCCCAGTGGGCAGCATCCAGTATAGGTGATGGTGGATATGACCTCAGGGGGGCATGATATACATATGAATACCGCGTCTATTTACACAGGAATGCTGCCGGTTCGCCGCTATTTACATATGAATGTCGTCGCTATTTAGATATCAATGTCGGTATTTACATGTAAACACAGGTTCTGCAGGTGAGTAATCTGTACACAACAATAGGGCAGAGCTGAGCAGCATTAGTAACAGAACTTCACACTGAGATATCAGGACACAGCACGGGACTAAAACCTCAAGGGACAAGGGAATTTAAACTGAGATAGTTGCGAAGTATGAGGCAGCTGCTTTGGGCCCCACAACAATGACAGGGCCTAGGGTAGATGCCCCTTTTGCCCTGCCTTAAAGACAGCCCTGTATACTAGGATGATTTCATTTTAAAAAATGGAAAAATTCTGATGGGTTTGGGAATTTCAGCAAGCAATAAACTAAGAGGTTATTTGTTCTGACATCAACTTTTATCCTTAAATTGTATGTCAGTGCTCTTCTGCAAAATATATGCACATTTCACCATGTTTTGTCTCTTTAAAGACCCTACAAGTACAGAAACGCTCTTCTGCAATAAATGTACATATCACCATGTTTTGTGCCTTTAAATACCATGCAAGTTCAGAAATATACACGCTGCATAGCTCCAAACTGTTCCTCATTTGGTGGGACTGTCCCTCTTTTGAGACCAAATCCCTCTGTCCTTCATCAGTCTTGGTTGTCCCTCTTTTGGGTCTAACATGTACATCTGTATGCAATATGTACTACTTTACTATCAAAAGTGTTATGTTGCACTAAAATATACCCAACCTCTATATTACTGCATTTGTTATTTTAAAGAGCCAATGTAAAGGGAAAATAGAAGACCAAAAAGGCCTTGTCTGGTTTAGGTAAACAATTTCTGCATATTTGATTGTGGTCCATGTAACCAGAGCCATGGCCAGAATGTTTTTATTCCTCTACATACTGGGAGAGATTTACTAAAACTGGAGTGCTCAAAATCTGGTGCAGTTGTGCATGGTAGCCAATCAGCTTCTAATTCAGCATGTTCAGCTTTGACAATAAAACCTGGAAGCTGATTGATTTTGCACAATCCAGTTTTAATAAATCCCCCCCCCCCCCCCCGCACTGTGTGCTAAAAGGTGTCCTTCTTTATAATTTCAGAAAATTGAGAGGTATGCTGTTGATCTGGCAGCAATGCGCAGTTTCTAAAGCTGGCCATAGATGGCGCAATTTTCTTTGGTTGCAGGAAAGAAAAAAGCTCAATTCCCCCATCAACACAGTCAGTGTTGACGGAGGAATCCCTCCTGCAGAGCTATTGTGTTTTCCCAGCAGGGCTGCGTGGGGAGCCACCCCTGCCAGGAGAACACACAGTGAATATTGTTAGTGGCTGAACCGCTGGCAATAATCGCATGAAAAATCTGACATGCTGATTGTACCCAAGTTGATCGATCGGTCTATGGTCGGCTTAAGTCCTGTTGTGGACTGACAACATGCAGCATTCTGTGGACTGATTGGTGTCAGCCCTGCCCAGTTTTCTCTTGCCAAAGTACTCAGACCCTTGTACCCCACAAAATAAAGGTCAATTGTTTACCATTATGTAGTCCAAGAGGGGCCAATTACTCACTTTGAGATAACACAGGACTTAAAGTGATAGTGACAATCTACCTCCCCTCCACACACCCAGCACCCCCCATAGTCCCGACAAGGCACCCCCCACATTCAGTACCCCTCTCATAGCCCTGACACTACCCCTCAACCCCCCTATCCCCCACACCCAGCATCCCCCATAGCCCTGACATTGCACACCCCCCCCCCCCCACACCCAGCAGTCCCCTAGCCCTGACATACACCCCCCCACACACACAGCATCCCCCACAGCCCTGACACTGCACCCCCTCCTCTCCATAGTACTACCCCCATTCCTGGTCACCCTGTAGCAGTGACATCTCCTGTACCTCATTAGTTCTCTCCTGACACCCCCATGACGCCATATCATCCTGTAATGATAATATTACACCCAGGTCTGCCCAGCCCCCCTCCCGGTATATAACAGGTGTAATAGTAAATTCTGTATGCGCTTATCTGTCAGAGAATATCCCCCGCCATCAATGTCCTCACTACATCACCGGACACTCCCCTCCCCCTCCCAATCTTCATTATACCGGAACTCTTGCCCCCATTTTTATGGTGTATTTCTATGCTCTGATCCCTTGGTAATGATGCAATCTGGCCTTTTTCCTGCTTATAATGTTCACACACAAAATCCATAAGCCTCTCTTTGCTCCCTGTATCCTATTTCTACTATTTCAGCTTAGTCATGATGACTTGATAATAATAAATACGATGTGTCTCATCTCTGGACTGAACATATGTGATGTTTGTATGCCTGGTTTCATTTAGTATTTCTGCCTAGTGTAAGGATGCAGCATTTACAGGCTGAGAGAGCAAGAATTATAGAGGTATTCTGACCACAAATGTCCATAATAAACATGTTTTTCTAAATGCCAACTCATGCTGTATTTTCAAAATAGTAGACAACAAAGGCAGCTTTGCTGCACACTAGAAAAAGTGTGCTCAGTTATGAAAAGGAATGAAAAATGTTTTATAGGTTGTAAAAAAAAATAATCTCTTGTTGGTGAATTGAAGGAATGTACTAAATCTAAACTCGAATCAATGTTTGATCTTGCAGATGTGCGTCAGTTTAGGGATTGCAGGTTTCAGTTATCTGTCTGATGGGTAAGGGGGGTTGTTTTTCAGGTAATGGGGTGTGGGCAGTGCGTAGGGTGTACATGGTCAGCCACCAGAGAGGGATGGTGGAAATTTGTCTATTGTGAGCAAGAAGTGGCTTAGTTCAGGGAATGTAGTTTGTAGTGTAGCGGTACCCCCGTGAGGGCTGCTCATTGACTCTATACCCCACTGGCTACCCCGACTCTGCAGATCCTCTCTTACCTCTGACACCTTGGGTTCCATTCTGCAATGTGACATTAGCAATGAGAAACTCATACAATATCACTGAACCACTTAGAAAAGTTTATTAAATATGTAATGAAACACAATGAAGGACATGAACGAACACAAATTATGATTGCCAAGTGTTATCACTTAATGCACATATACAGAACGTATAACTTTGTAATCACTTTAAGGAGTATATGTGAACAGGTGAACAGAGGAATAGGTACTCGATATCTTCAAAACATATATTAAATACCTTCCCACTGAGGCCTCAACACACAGACCAAAATGCAGTATATATTCTTTACATTCAAGAACACAGTGTAAATTCTCGCATGTACTCTATGGCTCCCCCTAGGTTGTAATTCAGAGCTCAACTCAATGAGTGTAGCAGCAATGCTTGGTGAAAGAGGAAAATGAAATAAAAGTTCTTTTAACTCCGGATATCTATAACTAGCCTGATGTTTAAACTGCAGTATTTGTAATCCACAAAGGCAAAGGAAAAGAAATAACTGTAGAACAAAAGATATGCTGATGACTGCTTAACTGAAGAAATATCACCACTGTAGATTCCTCCTTACGTGTGAGTGCAATACAGTACTGACCTTACAGCACAGGGGAAATGACAAGGCCCCAAAGTCCAGCTGCAGGATGCCTGTGAAGAAGTAGATCCGCCTCTGTGGAACTACAAGTCTCACCAGCAGTCTGTAGAAAGAACTCACTCAGCAATACTGTACTCTCTACTGGAATGGGCAGGTGTCCTCTCACCTCAATGGACTCCAAAGGCTGTGAGGCTCTGTTCGCAATCCCCTCCTGGTGTCTCCATCAGGTGAAGATGGCGCCACCACATCGTGCTGCAACTCCCGATGGGCTGAAGTGCAGGGCTTCCAGTTGCTCTGAAGTGCAGGCCGGTCCACTTGCTAGGATGGCAAGGCTGTGCTCCGAGATCCCTCAGAGGCGGGCGATCCGGCTCTCCGGTGTATAGGCCACAGTCTCTCACTCCTGGTCACACACACAGACCTCCTGCTGGCAGGTGTTGAATGGCTCCCTGAGAGGCTGAAAACAGGCTGCGCTGGTCCTTTTATTACTGCTCCCAGCAGGCAGTTCTGCGGGCTTTGTCTGTCATGTAGTTCAGGGCTGATCCAGCTTACAGAGTCACTTCCTCCTCCAAACTACATCTCCCACAATACTTTGCTGCATTCCCTTTCAAGGAATAAGGAAACAACCTAACAGAGCCCAGCAGCCACTAGAGGGAGCCAAACTCATTTGAAACAACAAGAACTGTTCAACTATAATAACTATAGTAGCAAACCCTTGGCTACAGTAGTAATAGACTAGGTCAGTGATGGCGAACCTATGGCACGCTGAGCCCTCTCTGTGGGCACGTGAGAAAATCCTGTATCTCTGAGAAAATCCTGTATCTCGTGCACAGCTTCTCTCCCCATAGAACTACATCTCCCACAAGTCTCTGGGGCCAGGGGTGATGTGTCTAGGATGGGCGTGGACGAGATGAAGGGTTGCTCCGGGTTGGATGGCAGGCAGAACATGTGGTGGGGATTGAGCCAATGGGGAGCCGTGTCTAGGATGGGCGTGGACGAGAAGAAGAGTTGCTCCGGGTTGGATGGCAGGCAGAACATGTGGTTTGGAGATGCCCAATCACAGGCCGTTCTTGTGCCTGAGAACTGAGTCGGCTGATAGATGTATTATTGGAGTTCCGTGGCAAGCGTTGTTAAAGTAAGTGTACATGTTGTGTGGGGAATACATGTGTTTAGCTGTGTACACTGTTTCTGTGCCTCTTCAAATAGAATCTATTCCTTGGGGACCATTTTTTTTTCTTCTTGTTCCCAACATTGCCACAAAATATGGAAGGGTATGGTCAGAATAATGTTGTGTATATGCTGTCTGTGTTACTCTCTATTAAAGCTGTCAGAGAAGCATTTTCTGTAGGATCTGCATACCTCCCAACTTTTTGAGATGGGAATGAGGGACACCTATCAGCAAAAGTATGCGGGCATAGGACACACACCCTTGCCACGCCCCCTTAAAGGAGCATTGTGCAAAAAAACAAGATTGGTTAAACCCATAAGTGCTTTTTTTACCACTATTATTCCTTTATATTGGCTTTTGGAGTTTACAAATGCAGCAATTTAGAAATCAGATGAAAGGTTTAGTGCTGGAAAACACTTTTTGATAGATAAAAAGCACATTTTATATACAGCTATACAGGTCAGACCAAAATGAGGGACAAATGAGGAGGAATGAGGGACAGAGGGACATTGCTCCAAATCAGGGACAGTCCCTCAAAATCAGGGACAGTCCCTCGAAATCAGGGACAATCCCTCTAAATCAGGGACAGTTGGGAGCTATGGATATGAGCTTTGATGCCATGTTGCTTTGTGTTGGCTTTTCAGGTTTATCTGGCTGGGAATGCCTGCTAGATTTAGCAGAGACCACTTCAGTACAGTGAGATCAGGGCCGGACTGGCCTACCGGGATACCGGGAAATATCCCGGTAGGCTGCCTGCCTTGGGGCTGCTTTGAGCTTCGGCTGCAGCTGCAGCGCTCCCTCAATCTCTCCTGTGTTATAACAGAGCTGGGTATGTGTTCGGCGGCCGTGCTGTTACAAGGCCCCGCCCCCCTAGACCGGCTCGTGTGATAATAGATTGAAGGTTCCACCTATCACAGGAGCCGATCTAGGGGGGGCGGGGCCTTGTAACAGTGCGGCCGCCGAACACATACCCAGCTCCGTGATGCAAAGTGGGAGATGTCTCTGTGTGTCTTACAATGGTGAGCCTGCAATGCTGGGAAAAGTGAGGCTGAATTCACAGCCACAGCCTGCAATGGTGGGCACAGCGAGGCTGAATGCACGGGCATAGGCTGAAATGGTGGGCACAGTGAGGATGCAATGCTGGGAAAAGTGAGGCTGAATTCACGGGCACAGGCTGCAATGGTGGGCACAGTGAGGCTGAAGGCACGGCATAGGCTGCAATGGTGGGCACAGTGAGGATGCAATGGTGGGCACAGTGAGGCTGAATTCCCGGGCACAGGCTGCAATGGTGGGCACAGTGAGGCTGAATGCAGGGGCACAGACTGCAATGGTGGGCACAGTGAGGCTGCAATGGTGGGCACAGTGAGACTGCAATGGTGGGCACAGTGAGGCTGCAATGGTGTGCACAGTGAGGATGAATTCACGGGCACAGGCTGCAATGGTGGGCACAGTGAGGCTGCAATGGTGGGCACAGTGAGGCTGAATGCACGGGCACAGGCTGCAATTATGGGCACAGTGAGGCTGAATTTACGGGCACAAGCTGAATGCACGGGCACAGTGAGGCTGCAATGGTGGGCACAGTGATGCTGCATTCACGGGCACAGTGAGGATGCAATGTTGGGCACAGTGAGGCTAAATTCACGGGCACAAGCTGAATGCACGGGCACAGTGAGGCTGCAATGGTGGGCACAGTGATGCTGCATTCATGGGCACAGTGAGGATGCAATGGTGGGCACAGTGAGGCTGCATTCACGGGCACAGTGAGGATGCAATGGTGGGCACAGTGAGGCTGCATTCACGGGCACAGTGAGGCTGCAATGGTGGGCACAGTAATGCTGCACTGACAGGCACAGTGAGGCTGCAGTGGTGGACACAGTGAGGCTGAATTCACGGGCAAAGTGAGGCTGCAATTGTGGGCACAGTTAGGCTGCGTTCACAGGCACAGTGAGGATGCAATGGTGGGAATAGTGAGGCTGATTTCATGGGCACAGGCTGCAATGGTGTGCACAGTGAGGCTGCATTCACGGGCACAGTGAGGCTGCAATGGTGGGCACAGTGAGGCTGAATTCATGGGCACAGGCTGCAATGGTGGGCACAGTGAGGCTGAATTCACGGATACAGGCTGCAATGGTGGGCACAGTGAGGCTGCATTCATGGCACAGTGAGGCTGCAATGGTGGTCACAGTGATGCTGTATTCATGGGCACAGTAAGGCTGCAATGGTGGGCACAGTAATGCTGCATTCACGGGCACAGTGAGGCAGCAGTGGTGGGCACAGTGAGGCTGAATTCAAGGGCACAGTGAGGCTGCAATGGTGGGCACAGTTAGGCTGCGTTCACGGGCACAGTGAGGATGCAATGGTGGGCACAGTGAAGATGAATTCATGAGCACAGGCTGCAATGGTGTGCACAGTGAGGCTGATTTACGGGCACAGTGAGGCTGCAATGGTGGGCACAGTGAGGATGAATGGTGGGCACAGTGAGGCAGCATTCATGGGCACAGGCTGCAATGGTGGGCACAGTGAGGCTTCATTCACGGGCACATTGAGGATGCAATGGTGGGGACGGTGAGGCTGAATTCACGGCACAGGCTGCAATGGTTGGCACAGTGAGGCTGAATTCAGGGGCACAGGCTGCAATGGTGGGCACAGTGATGCTGCATTCGTGGGCACAGTAAAGCTGAATTTGATAGGCACAGTGATGCTGCATTGATGGGCAGTGAGGCTGCAATGATGGGCACAGTGAGGCTGCATTGGTGAGCACAGTGAGGCTGCAATGATGGGCACAGTGAGGCTGAATTCATGGGCACAGTAAAGCTACATTTGATGGGCACAGTGATGCTGCAATGATGGGCACAGTGAGGCTGCAATGATGGGCACAGTGAGGCTGCATTCACGGGCACAGTGAGGCTGAATTCACAGGCACAGTGAGGCTGCAATTGATGAGCACAGTGAGGCTGCATTGATGGGCACAATAAGGCTGCATTTGATGTGCACAGTGAGGCTGCATTTGTTCAGAACTGGTGAGGCTGCATTATTCTCCTGTATCATGTCCGCAACCTCTGACATCTCCTGTATCATGTCTGCAGTCTCTGAGGGAGTCTGGAAAGAAGTCAAGAATGGGAGCAGGATGGGGGTCGTGGGAGAAGTCAGATGTGTGTGGACTGTGGTGAGGAGACTATAGAATAAAACCAGAGCCACCGAGCTGGAGCCGACTGACTAAGCCCTGCACGGTGCACCTGAGAGGAGGTCAGTGACAGAACCGCCAGGCCAGTCTGAGGGGGGTCACTGATGTAAGGGGGGCATGAATACAATAATGTAAGGGGGCACTGATCTGATATAAAGGTTTCCCCCTTATATCAGTTACCCCCCCTTACCTTAGTGTATTCTTTCTGCAGAAGGTGGTCTCTGGTCAACAGAGTCCCCGCCCCCCCCCCCCCCCCACGTTTTCGAGTTCATGGTGTCCTCCTTGATGATTGCCCACTTTCAACTGGAATTTGCTTTTATATATATATAAAGCCCTATGTGCTTTCATATCTGTCCTATGTGTTTTAAACTACATGGTTTTCCCTTTCATGAACAAGAAAGTTATGCTGTTGGGCTGGTATAATAATGCTATGGGGCTGGTATGAAATTTTTTCCAGGGCTGGTTTTTATGCCCAGTCCGGCCCTGAGTGAGATGTAAATACATATAGTTTTTGTCCCTCTCTTCCCCCTGTATTTCATGACACCAGAGTCACATGACAGACAGTACAGAATCATTGGCATTATACAGGGAGGAGGTGTAGAGCTGCTGCTGGGAGTTTGCATTCGACATGCAATGATCTGCACAGGCATTGTGAGTGAACCGCATTGGTAAAGCATTGTTACAGTTGTCCTTGAGTGTTCACGTTCAGAAGGATGTTTCCTGGACATATAGGACTGTGAACATAGTCAGGAATGAGAGATTTTTCAAGTAGTCTTCTGTTACAGCAATGCAGCAGGGCAACCAGTACTTCTTCAGCTGGAGTAGAACTACAGATCTCAACATACCTTGTCAAACAAAGAGTGCATAATGTGCCCCAGCAGGGTATGGGGGGACTGGAAGTTCTGCTGCAGCTGGAGAGTTGCTGGTTGCATGTCACCCCCTGTAACAGGATTTCTTTATCATCCAGCCAGTGCTTCTACTGAACAACTAGTAATTTAAAGTGCACCTGTCATGCAACTTGAGTGTATTGAATATTAATGTATAGTTAGTAGAATAGTGATACTGGAATTTGATTGCACAATGCTAGGACAGCTTCCAAAAAATGTAACTTTTGTCAAAATGTGTTCTAGTTTTAGATCTTCTTGTACAAAACACTATGACTACATAGTGAATACACAATGATTTCTGATGTGTCCTATGTTCACCCCCAGACATCACAGCACACGCTCATCAAGTTCTGTATATGTTGGCACTTTGAAATGAATACGTTGGTTTTGTGTTGCAGTTTGGGCACTCGGGCTCAAAATGGTTCGCCATCACTGGTCTAGGTGGTTACAGACAGTCATTGGTTTTGGGTTTATTTAACATGGCCATCAGTATGGAGTCGGGGATTTCTTCATAAATTCTGCTGGTTCAGCAGTGGCTAAGTGGCTGACAGTCTTAGAGGAGGAGGTTTTGGGTGGTCAGTGGTGGGTCTTAATGTTAAAAAAGAGTGCTTGGACAGGAGTACATACAGGTAGGCTGCAGATTATACCACTGTAGGGCAGAGAATTGTATTAAATCTATTTACAATGCGGTGTGAGACTGTAAAGGGTTATTTATTTATGAAAAAAGATTATTTCTTTTCAACATCTTATAATAGAAGCTAAGTAAAATCTGTTTTTTTTTTGTATTTTTTTCATTTATATAGCAAAAAAGGAAAAACCCAGTGGTAATTAACCGCTTACAGACTGGAAGATTTGGCTGCTTAACCACTTTAATACAGGACATTTATACACCCTTCCTGCCCAGAACAATTATTAGCTTTCAGCGCTCTCACACTTTGAATGACAATTACTCAGTCATGCTACACTGTATCCAAACAACATTTTTATCATTTTTTTCTCACAAACAGAGCTTTCTTTTGGAGGTATTTAATCATCACTAGGTTATTTATTTTTTGCAATAGAAGCGAAAATTTTGAAAAAAAAAAACACTTTTTTTAGTTTCTATTGTAAAATTTTGCAAATAAGTCATTTTTATTCATAAATTTAGGTCAAAATGTATACTGCTACATATCTTTAGTAAAAATAACCCAAATTAGTGTATATTATTTGGTTTCTGTGAAAGTTATAGTCTACAAGCTATGGTGCAAATCATTGAAAATCGATCACACCTGATCACACCTGATGTACTGAAGGCCCAACTCATTTCTTGAGACCCTAACAAGCCAGGAAAGTACAAGTACCCCCCAAATGACTCCTTTTTGGAAAGCAGACATTCCAAGGTATTTAGTAAGAGGCATATTGAGTTTTTTTAAGTTGTAATTTTTTCCCACAATTCTTGGGAAAATGAAGATTTTTTTTTTTTTTTTTACACAAAATTGTCATAATAGCAAGTTATTTCTCTCACACCGCACATGAAAACTTGCAATGACACCCCAAAATACATTCTGGTACTCCTCCTGAGTATAGCGATACCACATGTGTGAGACTTTTACACAGCCTGGCCACATACAGAGGTCCAACATCCAAGTAGCACCTCTAGGCGTTCTACGAGCATACATTGCACATCTCATTTGATGACAACCTATCACACTTTTGAAGGCCCTGGAGCACCAGGTCAATGGAAACGCCCACAAAATGACCCCATTTTGGAAAGCTAACACTCCCATGTTTAATCTATAAGGCATAATGAGTCTTTTGAATGGTTCATTTTTTTTCCAGAAGTTTTTGGAAAATGTGGGAAAAAAATTAAAACGCATTTTTTTTTACACAAAGTTGTCCATTTATAAGATATTTCCAACACATAGCATGTACATAGCAAAAATGACACCCCAAAATACATTCTGCTACTCCTCCTGAGTACGGCGATACCACACGTGTGAGACTTTTACATAGCCTGGCCACATACAGAGGCCCAACATCCAAGTAGCACTGTCAGGCGTTCTAGGAGCATAAATTACACATATAATTTCCTGACAACCTATCACACTTTTGAAGGCCCTGGAGCACCAGGACAATGGAAATGCCCACAAAATGACCCCATTTTGGAAAGCTAACACCCCAATGTATAATCTATGAGGCATAATGAGTCTTTTGAACTGTTCATTTTTTTCCAGAAGTTTTTGGAAAATGTGGGAAAAAATGAAAACGCATTTTTTTTTTACACAAAGTTGTCCATTTATAAGATATTTCCAACACACAGCATGTACAAAGCAAATATTACACCCAAAAATACATTCTGCTACTCCTCCTGAGTATGGCGATAGCACATGTGTGAGACTTTTACATAGCCTGGCCACATATAGAGGCCCAACATCCAAGTAGCACCGTCAGGCGTTCTAGGAGCATAAATTACACATATAATTTCCTGACAACCTATCACACTTTTGAAGGCCCTGGAGTACCAGGACAATGGAAATGCCCACAAAATGACCCCATTTTGGAAAGCTAACACCCCAATGTAAAATCTATGAGCCATAATGAGTCTTTTGAACAGTTCATTTTTTTCCAGAAGTTTTTGGAAAATGTGGAAAAAAATTTAAAACGCATTTTTTTTACACAAAGTTATCCATTTATAATATATTTCCAACACACAGCATGTACATAGCAAAAATGACACCCCAAAATACATTCTGCTACTCCTCCTGAGTATGGCGATAGCACATGTGT
Organism: Aquarana catesbeiana; assembly: GCF_042186555.1. Classification (NCBI taxonomy): domain Eukaryota; kingdom Metazoa; phylum Chordata; class Amphibia; order Anura; family Ranidae; genus Aquarana; species Aquarana catesbeiana. Next base: position 287,678,918 of record NC_133327.1, on the reverse strand, counting down.
GAGACTTTTACACAGCCTGGCCACATACAGAGGCCCAACATCCAAGTAGCACTGTCAGGCGTTCTAGGAGCATAAATTACACACATAAATTCCTGCCAACCTATCACATTTTTGAAGGCCCGTCATATTTCTAACACATAGCATGTACTGTACATACCAATTACAAACCAAAATACATTCTGCTGAGCAAAGGGTAAAGAAAAGATTACCTGCGGTTTTAGTAGTGCAGTGGTCCACAGAGGAGAGCATCAGTCCAGGCAGCAGGCAGGAACGTGGACAGCGACAGCAAAACAGGCAGCAGGCAGGAATACTGTCCATAGTTAGTACAGGCAGAGATATGGTCAGCACAGCCAAAGTATTTGTTCAGGGAGCAGGCATGACCATCAAGCTTAAGGCATCAGTCAGGAAAGAATGGGGACAGGGGTAGAGGCTTCTCCCACCCAAATCTCTTTGAAGCCTCTGGACAACCAGACCCTGTTCTGGGAACACAGAAAACCAAAAACTGTTTTTCTCAACTAAGAACACTATTCTGGAGCCCCTCACATATGTGAGACCCCTGTGTAGCAGGGTTAAAGATTAGTCCAAGGGGCAGACAAAAACATGGTCAACAGGCTGAGGTCAGTGCAGGTAAAGGGCAGAAATAGACGGTAGGCAGAGGCATAGTCGATGTTCCAGGGTCAGTTCACGTGAAAGGCAGAAACATGGCGGATAAACAATGCAGACGGCAGGCAGAGGCATAGTCGATAAACAGGCCAGGGTCAGTTCACATGGAAGGCAATGATATGGTTGGTTGAGGCATCAGGGAAATATTCAGGACAGAAATTGAAAACGGGGAAATATGGGCTAATGGTTTACAAGAGTGTGATAGTGTCTGAAGCATTCTCCGATGCAAAGGCCGGGTTGGGAGGGACATTGGGGACAATGGAAACTGGTGTCTTTCCTTACTCCTCTTTTGGTGCACACCCGACATTTTTTTTGGCGTCGTCTTCTGGATCCTGATGGTGGAATATGGTCAGGAAAATGGTGCTCATGTAGTCTGCTGACACAATCGGAGTGAATGCTTTCTGGGGGGGATACTTGTTGATATATCAGGGCAGTGACAATCTCTTCAATAAACTTTAGGAAGGTGTTGGGTGTTTCCGTCGATTTTTGATAAATGATGAAAGAATTATACATGGCCAAATGAAAAAAGTAAACTGCAACTTTTTTATACCAGAACAGGGATTTTCGTGTTAATAAATAGGGGCTGCAACATTTGATCATTTAAATCCCCCCCCCCCCATGAATTTTTTGCACTCGAGGATACAGGAAGGCTTTCGAACGGTACCGCGTCTTCTGCGAAGTTCCACTGAGGTGTCATCATGGATGGTGGACATGATGTACACATCTTTCCTATCCCTCAACTTCACAGCCAATACTTCCTCGTTCCTCAAGCTAGTCGATTCCCCCCTTTGTAGCGTTGTGGTGACTAGATTCTGTGGGAAGCCCTTTCTGTTTTTCCTTGCTGTACCAGGCCAAAGTATTTTTTAGGTATAGGTGGTGGAAAAGCGGCAAACTGGTATAGTAATTGTCCATGTAAATGTGATACCCCTTTTGGAGGAGTGGAAATGCCAACTCCCAGACAATTTTTCCGCTTATTCCCATGTACAGTGGACACTCGGGGGGCTGGAGCTGGGAGTCTTTGCCTTCGTACACGTGGAATGAGTGCACATATCCGATGGAGCTTTCACAGAGCTTGTTGAGCTTCAGCCCGTACCTCGCCCTCTTACTAGGGATATACTGCTTGATTCCCAGCCGGCCTGTGAAATGGACCAGGGGTTCGTCCACAGAGATGTTCTTGTCAGGGATATACATTTTAACAAATCTCTTGCAGAAAAAATCAATTAGGGGCGAATTTTATATAATTTATCTGAGTCTGGGTTATTTCGAGGGGGGGGGGGGGGCACTGTGAATTATTGTTGAAATGCAGGAAGCGCATTATAATTTCATATCGGGACCTGGACATGACAGATGAAAAAATTGGCATGTGGTGGATAGGGTTGGTCGACCAATATTTATGTACGTCTTCATTTTTTTTGTAAGCCCCATGTTGAGTGTTAGGCCTAAAAACAATTTAAGCTACTCCACTGTTAGGGGTCTCCATTCAAAAGGGTGGGTATAGCTTGAGCTGGGGTTATTTTCAATGAATTGTTGGGCAAAAAGGTTGGTGTGGTACACGATGCCTTGAACTAATTCGTCAGTGAAAAATAAATTAAAAAAATAATTTTCGGAAAAACCTTCTGTGTTGAATTGCACACCTAGCTGTGCTGCGAAAGGGGGGATCGTGGCTGACCCTGTGCTAGAAGGCAGCCACAATGGGTTTGCCAAGGCATCTGGAAGCTGGGTTTGGGCCCTAATTCTTTGGCGTGCAATTCCTGCACTTGTACTGGGCCTTTCCTCCTGGGGTCTAGCAGCGCTTGTACTGGGTCTAGCGCAGTTGGCACTGCTGGTAGCTGCCTGGTGTTCAGACCATCTTCTTTTTGGATGGACTGCTTCCTCCTCCTTATGTGCTGTCTTCAGGGGGCTCATATTCCGAACCAGAATTGGAATCAGAACTGGGCGGTAAGAGTTCCCCGTTGCTCTCATCAGTCAGACTTCAGAATTTGATATGCCTCTTCTGGCGTGTATACCTTTCTGGACATAGTGGCTGTATGACGGGTGACACTGATGGGCTGCACGTCAGGGACTAATAGGCTGAACGTCAGGGACTAATGGGCCGCACCTTGGTAGTAAATGGCTCCAGACAGGTACTCCTGATGGGATCACGGGACAGGTACTCTGACAGGATGGATGGATGGCAGGTACTCTGGTGGCGGGTACTCTGATGGCGTGTACTCTGGTGACAGGTACTCTGATGGCGGGTACTCTGGTGACAGGTACTCTGATGGCAGGTACTCTGATGGCGGGTAATCTGGTAACAGGTACTCCTGTGACAGGTACTCCAGTGACAGGTACTGTGGTGAAGGGTACTCCTGTGACAGGTACTGTGGTGACAGGTACTCCTGTGACAGGTACTGTGGTGACAGGTACTGTGGTGACAGTTACTCCGGAGGACAGGTACTGTGGTGACAGGTACTCCTGTGACAGGTACTCTGGTGACAGGTACTGTGGTAACAGGTACTCTTCATTGGGGGGGGGCAATCTGGACACTGTAGAATAATCTGTAACTGTACCTTTAATCTGTAACACACTGTTAGCTGATCTTCTCCTCACAATGGATCGGTGTGTGAGGAGAAGAACCCAGCAACAGCCGTTACACTGCGGTTTGTTGACATTTGTGACCGTCTGTGATTGGACACAGCCGGTCACGTGGTAAAGAGCCAATTTCATTGGCTCTTTACCCTGATCGGGGTTGGGCTTTGTCAGAGGAAAAAGCCTCAACCCCGATCGCCGTGCTGCGCGCCCCCCGGGGGGTGCGCACAAGCGGCTTGTACGTTGCTCTGCATAGTGACTGGCTGTGATTGGATACAGCCGGTCACCATGCTTCTCACACTCCGCCACCTGCTCATTACCCACATCGGGGAACGGCTGTGTCTTGAGGGGCATGGCGGATCCCTCGATCGCCACGCTGCGGGCCCCCAGGGGCCTGCAGTAGCGGCGGAAAGCCAAGGACGTCATATGACGCCCACCCAGGATGGGAGATCCCACCTGCGACACCATATGACTATGGCTGGGTAATACAGTGGTTAATGACCAGGCCGTTTTTTGCGATATGGCACTGCGTCACTTTAACTGACAATTGCGCAGTCGTGCAACGCTGTACCCAAACAAAATTGAAGTCCTTTTTTTCCCGCAAATAGAGTTTTCTTTTGGTAGTATTTAATCACTTCTGCGGTTTTTATTTTTTGCGCTATAAACAAAAAAAGAGCAACAATTTTGAAAAAAAACAAACAATATTTTTAACTTTTTGCTATAATAATTATCCCCAAAAATGTTTTTAACCAGTAACGAATGACGGCTACAGCGCAGCTCCATAACTCTGGAAGGGCGTACATTGACGTCCTCCTACAATCCCGCTCCCGCGCGCCCCCTGGGGCGCACATCTGGGAATATCCGTGACCACAGTAAATGGCCGCTGACAGCGGGCGTTTACCATGTGATCGCTCCGTCAAATAAAACAAACCGGCGTCACGTCCGGTTCTTCTCTCCCCTCTCTGTACTGATCGGTACAGTGTGAGCGGAGAGGGGAGAGATCTGTGGCAGCAGTGCAGCAGTGCTGTGGGCTGGATCTGTATTGCCCACAGCACTGATATGTGCCCATTGCAGCCTCATCCAGCCTTTCATCCATCCATGCTCAGCCATCCATACTCAGCATACTCATCCATCCATGCTCAATCATCCATACTCAGCATACTCATCCATCCATCCATGCTCAGCCATCCATCCATACTCAGCAATACTCATCCAGCCATGCTCAGCCATCCATCCTCAGCAATACTCATCCATCCATCCATGCTCAGACATCCCATCCACCCCATCCATACTCAGCCATACCCAGCCATACTCAGCCATACCCAGCCATATTCAGCCATATCCAGCAATACCCAGCCGTACTCAGCTGTACCCAGCCGTACTCAGCCGTACCCAGCCATCCCATCCATACCCAGCCATACCCAGCCATACTCAGCCGTACCCATATACGTACAGCGTTGCATGACTGAATAATTGTCATTCAAAATGTGAGAGCACTGAAAGCTGAAAATTGGTCTAGTTAGGAAGGGGGTTTAGGTGCCCAGTGGTCAGCTTGGTTAAAAAACAAACGTCTTCATCAGTTTAGGCCGATATATATTCTTCTACATATTTTTGGTTAAAAAAAAACGCAATAAGCATATATTGATTGGTTTGCGCAAAAGTTATAGCGTCTACAAACTATGGGAAAGATTTATGGCATTTTTATGGCATTTTAATTTTTTTACTAGTAATGGCGGTGATCTGCGTTTTTTAGCAGTACTGCGACATTGCGATGGACAGATCGGACACTTTTGACACATTTTTGAGACCATTGACATTTATACGGCGATCAGAGCTATAAAAATGCACTGATTACTGTGTAAATATCACTGGCAGGGAAGGGGTTAACACTAGGGGGGCGATCAAGTGGTTAAATGTGTGTTCCCTGGGTGTGTTTTAACTGTATGGGGATAAGACTGACTGGGGGAGGAGACAGATCGTTTGTTCCTACTTGCCCATCAAATGCAGCCACTGTGCCTATCAATTGCAGCCACTGTGCCATTAATTGCAGCCACTGTGCCATCAAATGAAGCCACTGTGCCATCAAATGCAAGAACTATGCCCATCAAATGCAGCCACTGTGCCATCAATTGCAGCCACTGTGCCCATAAATTGGAGCCACTGTGCCCATCAAATGCTGTCACTGTGCCCATCAAATGCAGCCACTGTGCCCATCAATTGCAACCACTGTGCCCATCAAATGCTGTCACTGTGCCCATCAGATGCATCTACTGTGCCCATTCATTGCAGCCACTGTGCCATCAATTGCAGCCACTGTGCCCATCAAATGCAAGGGAAGGAATCAAACTCCCAGCCTGTGAAACCCTGAACACACCATAGCAAATAATCTTGGCTCCCTTGACCTCAGAAGGAGCCAAAAGCAACATTTGCCTAGCACCCTATACTAGGATGATTTAATTTTTAAAAAATTGAAAAATTCTGATGGGTTTGGGAATTTCTGCAATAAACTAAGAGGTTATTTGTTCTGACATCAACTTTTATCCTTAAATTGTATGTCAGGGTAAATAAAAAATAAAAAATATGCAGTCAGTGGCGGCTGGTGCTCAACATTTTTTTTTGGGGGGGGGGGGGCACAAACAAACTGAAAAATTCTGAAAAATACCGAAAAAAACCCATCAATTGCAGCCTCACTGTGCCCATCAATTGAATCCACTGTGCCCATCAATTGCATCCACTGTGTCCATCAATTGCATCCACTGTGTATATCAATTGCAGCCACTGTGCCATCAAATGTAGCCACTGTGCCATCAGTTGCAGCCACTGTGCACATCAATTGCAATCACTGTGCCCATCAAATGCAGCCACTGTGCCATCAAATGCAGCCACTATGCCCATCAATTGCAGCCACTGCGCCATCAATTGCAGCCACTGTGCCATCAAATGCAGCCACTGTGCCCATCAAATGCAGCCACTGTGCCCATCAAATGCAGCCACTGTGCCATCGATTGCAGCCACTGTGCCCATCAATTGCAGCCACTGTGCCATCAAATGCAGGAACTATGCCCATCAAATGCTGTCACTGTGTCCATCAAATGCAGCCACTGTGCCCATCAATTGCAACCACTGCGCCCATCAAATGCTGCCACTGTGCCCATCATTTGCAGCCACTGTGCACATCAATTGCAACCACTGTGCCCATCAAATGCTGTCACTGTGCCCATCAAATGCAGCTACTGTGCCCATCAATTGCAGCCACTGCGCCATCAATTGCAGCCACTGTGCCATCAAATGCAGCCACTGTGCCCATCAAATGCAGCCACTGTGCCCATCAAATGCAGCCACTGTGCCATCGATTGCAGCCACTGTGCCCATCAATTGCAGCCACTGTGCCATCAAATGCAGGAACTATGCCCATCAAATGCTGTCACTGTGTCCATCAAATGCAGCCACTGTGCCCATCAATTGCAGCCACTGTGCCAATCAAATGCTGTCACTGTGCCCATCAAATGCCGCCACTGTGCCCTCAATTGCAGCCACTATGCCCATCAATTGCAGCCACTGTGCCATCAAATGCAGCCACTGTGCCCATCAAATGCAGCCACTGTGCCCATCAATTGCCGCCACTGTGCCCATCAAATGCAGCCACTGTGCCCATCAATTGCAGCCACTGTGCCCATCAATTGCAGCCACTGTGCCCATCAAATGCAACCACTGTGCCCATCAAATGCAACCACTGTGCCATCAATTGCAGCCACTGTGCCCTCAATTGCAGCCACTATGCCCATCAATTGCAGCCACTGTGCACATCAATTTCAACCACTGTGCCCATCAATTGCAGCCACTTTGCCCATCAATTGCAACCACTGTGCCATCAATTGCAGCCACTGTGCCCTCAATTGCAGCCACTGTGCCCATCAATTGCAGCCACTGTGCAGATCAATTGCAACCACTGTGGCCATCAAATGCAGCCACTGCACCCATCAATTGCAGCCACTGTGCCAATCAAATGCCGTCACTGTGCCCATCAAATTCCGCCACTATGTCCTCAATTGCAGCCACTATGCCCATCAATTGCAGCCACTGTGCCATCAAATGCAGCCACTGTGCCCATCAAATGCAGCCACTGTGCCCATCAATTTCAGCCACTGTGCCCATCAATTGCAGCCACCTTGCCCATCAAATGCTGTCACTGTGACCATCAAATGCCGCCACTGTGCCCATCAAATGCAGCCACTGTGCCCATCAATTGCAGCCACTGTGCCCATCAAATGCAACCACTGTGCCATCAATTGCAGCCACTGTGCCCTCAATTGCAGCCACTGTGCCCATCAATTGCAGCCACTGTGCACATCAATTGCAACCACTGTGCCCATCAATTGCAACCACTGTGCACATCAATTGCAGCCACTTTGCCCTCAATTGCAGCCACTGTGCCCATCAATTGCACCCACTGTGCACATCAATTTCAACCACTGTGGCCATCAAATGCAGCCACTGCGCCCATCAATTGCAGCCACTGTGCCAATCAAATGCTGTCACTGTGCCCATCAAATGCAGCCACTGTGCCCATCAATTGCAGCCACTGTGCCCATCAATTGCAGCCACCATGCCCATCAAATGCTCTCACTGTGACCATCAAATGCCGCCACTGTGCCCATCAAATGCAGCCACTGTGCCCATCAATTGCAGCCACTGTGCCCATCAATTGCAGCCACTGTGCCCTCAATTGCAGCCACTGTGCCCATCAATTGCAGCCACTGTGCACATCAATTGCAACCACTGTGCCCATCAAATGCAGCCACTGCGCCCATCAATTGCAGCCACTGTGCCCAGCAAATGCTGTCACTGTGCCCATCAAATGCCGCCACTGTGCCCTCAATTGCAGCCACTATGCCCATAAATTGCAGCCACTGTGCCATCAAATGCAGCCACTGTGCCCATCAAATGCAGCCACTGTGCCATCAATTGCAGCCACTGTGCCCATCGATTGCAGTCACTGTGTCCATCATTTGCAGCCACCGTGCACATCATCTGCAACCACTGTGCCCATCAAATGCAGCCACTGTGCCCATCAATTGCAGGCACTGTGCCCATCAAATGCTGTCACTGTGCCCATCAAATGCCATCACTGTGCCCATTAATTGTAGCCACTGTGCCCATCAAATGCAGCCACTATGTCCATCAATTGCAGCCACTGTGCCCATCAAAAGCAGTCACTGTGCCCATCAAATGCCGCCACTGTGCCCATCAAATGCAGCCACTGTGTCCATCAATTGCAGCCACTGTGTCATCAATTGCAGCCACTGTGCCATCAAATGCAGCCACTGTGCCCATCAAATGCAGCCACTGTGCCATCAATTGCAGCCACTGTGCCCTCAATTGCAGCCACTGTGCCCATCAATTGCAGCCACTGTGCCATCAAATGCAGGAACTATGCCCATCAAATGCAGCCACTGTGCCATCAATTACAGCCACTGTGCCCATCATTTGCAGCCACTGTGCACATCAATTGCAACCACTGTGCCCATCAAATGCTGTCACTGTGTCCATCAAATGCAGCCACTGTGCCCATCAATTGCAACCACTGTGCCCATCAAATGCTGCCACTGTGCCCATCATTTGCAGCCACTGTGCACATCAATTGCAACCACTGTGCCCATCAAATGCAACCACTGTGCCATCAATTGCAGCCACTGTGCCCTCAATTGCAGCCGCTGTGCCCTCATTTGCAGCCACTGTGCCCATCAATTGCAGCCACTGTGCACATTAATTGCAACCGCTGTGGCCATCAAATGCAGCCACTGCGCCCATCAATTGCAGCCACTGTGCCAATCAAATGCCGTCACTGTGCCCATCAAATGCCGCCACTGTGCCCTCAATTGCAGCTACTATGCCCATCAATTGCAGCCACTGTGCCATTAAATGCAGCCACTGTGCCCATCAAATGCAGCCACTGTGCCCATCAATTGCAGCCACTGTGCCCATCAATTGCAGCCATTGCAGCCACCGTGCCCATCAAATGCTGTCACTGTGACCATCAAATGCCGCCACTGTGCCCATCAAATGTAGCCACTGTGCCCATCAATTGCAGCCACTGTGCCCATCAATTGCAGCCACTGTGCCCATCAAATGCAACCACTGTGCCATCAATTGCAGCCACTGTGCCCTCAATTGCAGCCACTGTGCCCATCAATTGCAGCCACTGTGCACATCAATTGCAACCACTGTGCCCATCAATTGCAGCCACTGTGCCCATCAAATGCAGCCACTGTGCCCATCAATTTCAGCCACTGTGCCCATCAATTGCAGCCACTGTGCCATCAAATGCAGCCACTGTGCCCGTCAAATGCAGCCACTGTGCCATCAATTGCAGCCACTGTGCCCTCAATTGCAGCCACTGTGCCCATCAATTGCAGCCACTGTGCCATCAAATGCAGGAACTATGCCCATCAAATGCAGCCACTGTGCCATCAATTACAGCCACTGTGCCCATCATTTGCAGCCACTGTGCACATCAATTGCAACCACTGTGCCCATCAAATGCTGTCACTGTGTCCATCAAATGCAGCCACTGTGCCCATCAATTGCAACCACTGTGCCCATCAAATGCTGCTACTGTGCCCATCATTTGCAGCCACTGTGCACATCAATTGCAACCACTGTGCCCATCAAATGCAACCACTGTGCCATCAATTGCAGCCACTGTGCCCTCAATTGCAGCCGCTGTGCCCTCATTTGCAGCCACTGTGCCCATCAATTGCAGCCACTGTGCACATTAATTGCAACCGCTGTGGCCATCAAATGCAGCCACTGCGCCCATCAATTGCAGCCACTGTGCCAATCAAATGCCGTCACTGTGCCCATCAAATGCCGCCACTGTGCCCTCAATTGCAGCTACTATGCCCATCAATTGCAGCCACTGTGCCATTAAATGCAGCCACTGTGCCCATCAAATGCAGCCACTGTGCCCATCAATTGCAGCCACTGTGCCCATCAATTGCAGCCATTGCAGCCACCGTGCCCATCAAATGCTGTCACTGTGACCATCAAATGCCGCCACTGTGCCCATCAAATGTAGCCACTGTGCCCATCAATTGCAGCCACTGTGCCCATCAATTGCAGCCACTGTGCCCATCAAATGCAACCACTGTGCCATCAATTGCAGCCACTGTGCCCTCAATTGCAGCCACTGTGCCCATCAATTGCAGCCACTGTGCACATCAATTGCAACCACTGTGCCCATCAATTGCAGCCACTGTGCCCATCAAATGCAGCCACTGTGCCCATCAATTTCAGCCACTGTGCCCATCAATTGCAGCCACTGTGCCATCAAATGCAGCCACTGTGCCATCAATCGCAGCCACTGTGCCCTCAATTGCAGCCACTGTGCCCATCAATTGCAGCCACTGTGCACATCAATTGTAACCACTGTGCCCATCAATTGCAGCCACTGTGCCCATCAATTTCAGCCACTGTGTGCATCAAATGCTGTCACTGTGCCCATCAAATGCCTCCACTTTGCCATCACAGCACCCCCCATAGCCCTGATAGGGGACCCTCCCCACACCCCCATAGCCCTGGCATTCCACCCCCCCCACACACACACACACACAGCATCCCCCCCAGCCCTGACACTGCACCCCCTCCACTCCATGGCACCCCACAAAATCAATTTCAGCCACTGTGCCCATTAAATGCAGCCACTGTGCCCATCAATTTCAGCCACTGTGGCCATCAATTGCAGCCACTGTGCCCATCAAATGCAGCCACTGTGCCATCAATTGCAGCCACTGTGCCCTCAATTGCAGCCACTGTGCCCATCAATTGCAGCCACTGTGCCATCAAATGCAGGAACTATGCCCATCAAATGCAGCCACTGTGCCATCAATTGCAGCCACTGTGCCCTTCATTTGCAGCCACTGTGCACATCAATTGCAACCACTGTGCCCATCAAATGCTGTCACTGTGCCCATCAAATGCAGCCACTGTGCCCATCTATTGCAGCCACTGTGCCCATCAAATGCTATCACTGTGTCCATCAGATGCCACCACTATGCCCTCAATTGCAGCCCCTGTGGCCATCAATTGCAGCCACTGTGCCCATCAATTGCAGCCACTGTGCCATCAAATGCAGCCACTGTGCCCATCAATTGCAACCACTGTGCCCATCAAATGCAGCCACTGTGCCCATCAATTTCAGCCACTGTGCCCATCAAATGCAGCCACTGTGCCCATCAATTTCAGCCACTTTGCCCATCAATTGCAGCCCCTGTGCCCATCAAATGCAGCCACTGTGCCATCAATTGCAGCCACTGTGCCCTCAATTGCAGCCACTGTGCCCATCAATTGCAGCCACTGTGCCATCAAATGCAGGAACTATGCCCATCAAATGCAGCCACTGTGCCGTCAATTGCAGCCACTGTGCCCTTCATTTGCAGCCACTGTGCACATCAATTGCAACCACTGTGCCCATCAAATGCTGTCACTGTGCCCATCAAATGCAGCCACTGTGCCCATCTATTGCAGCCACTGTGCCCATCAAATGCTGTCACTGTGTCCATCAGATGCCACCACTATGCCCTCAATTGCAGCCACTGTGCCCATCAATTTCAGCCACTGTGCCCATCAATTGCAGCCACTGTGCCATCAAATGCAGCCACTGTGCCCATCAATTGCAGCCACTGTGCACATCAATTGCAGCCACTGTGCCCATCAAATGCAGCCACTGTGCCCATCAATTTCAGCCACTGTGCCCATCAAATGCAGCCACTGTGCCCATCAATTTCAGCCACTGTGCCCATCAATTGCAGCCACTGTGCCATCAAATGCAGCCACTGGGCCCGTCAAATGCAGCCACTGTGCCATCAATCGCAGCCACTGTGCCCTCAATCGCAGCCACTGTGCCCATCAATTGCAGCCACTGTGCACATCAATTGCAACCACTGTGCCCATCAATTGCAGCCACTGTGCCCATCAATTTCAGCCACTGTGTGCATCAAATGCTGTCACTGTGCCCATCAAATGCCTCCACTTTGCCATCACAGCACCCCCCATAGCCCTGATAGGGGACCCTCCCCTCACCCCCATAGCCCTGGCATTCCCCCCCCCCCCCCACACACACACACAGCATCCCCCCCAGCCCTGACACTGCACCCCCTCCACTCCATGGCACCCCACAAAATCCATAAGCCTCTCTTTGCTCCCTGTATCCTATTTCTACTATTTCAGCTTAGTCATGATGACTTGATAATAATAAATACGATGTGTCTCATCTCTGGACTGAACATATGTGATGTTTGTATGCCTGGTTTCATTTAGTATTTCTGCCTAGTGTAAGGATGCAGCATTTACAGGTTGAGAGAGCAAGAATTATAGAGGTATTCTGACCACAAATGTCCATAATAAACATGTTTTTCTAAATGCCAACTCATGCTGTATTTTCAAAATAGTAGACAATAAAGGCAGCTTTGCAGCACACTAGAAAAAGTGTGCTCAGTTATGAAAAGGAAAGAAAAATGTTTTATAGGTTGTAAAAAAAATATCCTTTGTTGGTGAATTGAAGAAATTTACTAAATCTAAAATGTAATAAATGTTTGATCTTGCAGATGTGCGTTGGTTTAGGGATTGCAGGTTGCAGTAATCTGTCTGATGGGTAAGGGGGGGTTGTTTTTCAGGTAATGGGGTGTGGGCAGTGCGTAGGGTGTACATGGTCAGCCACCAGAGAGGGATGGTGGAAATGTGTCTATTGTGAGCAAGAAATTGGTTTATTCCAGGGAATGTAGTTTGTAGTAATAGTCTAGGTCTAGGTGGTTACAGACAGTCATTGGTCTTTTTTTTTCTTAAAGCCAGTGGAGTTCAAAACACACCGAAAAACTTCCACCCGGTGCCCAAAAAAAGTGCACACACATAAAGAGTGACACACAAAAACGTGCAACGGCTGTAACACTGGTCCTCCACTAGGGAAGGACCTTACCCTGATCCCTCAGGGCGTTAGGCTCCAGACGGGGACTGAGGTACTTCACATGGGACCATCTGGCCGAAACCAGATAGACCCCCGTTCTCTGGAAGGTCTGCCGAAACAGACCCACCCAAGTACCAACCCACCCAAGGAGGTTTTGGGTGGTCAGTGTGGTTGGGTCTTAATGTTAAAAAAGAGTGCTTAGACAGGAGTACGTACAGGTAGGCTGCAGATTATACCACTGTAGGGCAGAGAATTGTATTAAATCTATTTACAATGCGGTGTGAGACTGTAAAGGGTTATCTTGGGGTGGGTGGTGAAACCTTGGAGATTGGTAACAGTCCATACCAGAATGTGAAGATTTAATGAAAGGTATGCTTTGTTCTTCATTTTAGTTTATATGCCTACTAACAACAGGTGCATTTCTTAGTAATGGAAATAGTTCATTTGGGCCAGTTTGACCTAAACAAACTAAAGTGAAATGAAACTTGAAGTTAGTCTTTAAATCTCTACTTCACTTTATTCTATAGAATGGAAACCCCACACATAACTCCCAGCATCAGAACTTGAGATACTTGGAAAGGAAATGTGGTGGAGGTCCCAGGAAACAATGGACATAACTACACTGCATTGAATGTTGGGTGTGGCATACAAAAAAATATTAACTTATATTAGCTTATATTGGTAAATATACCAATATAAGCGTTTTGTTATAGCTGTTAAGTGCAAAAAATATCTGTTATTCATGTGAGAAAAGAGCTGTCCTTTGCACACCTATTGACTTATAGCCATCAAACATTTTATTTTGATCTACAGAATAATTCGTGTCTGCACCTGTGGAGTTTTTAGGGATAAAACATAGAGAAATGTGTATGTATTGCAGAGTGTTTTTTTGTTTTTATTTTGTACTGGCATACACTTTAACCACTTGCCACCCGCCCACAGTACTTTTACTGCGAGCAGGCATCACGTGCGCATGCGCACTGGCGCACCCCCTGGGGCACACATCCGCGCAATTCCATGACCGCTGTGTCTGGTGGACACAGCAGATCACCGCTCTCAGTACCACTCATAGCAATCACATGATTACATGTAAACAAAACAGTCATTAATGGCTTCCATATATGACTGCTTGATTACTATTCTCCTGCTGTGATTGGCCCACATAACATGGTACCTGGCACCCTGTACCATGTGATTAGCATTACCATGTCCTGGCATTTTAAGGCCTCAAGAAATGAGATAAGCCGTCAGTAAATCAGGACTTATCAATTTTGAAATATATATACCATAGTTTGTAGACTCTATAACTTACGCACAGGCTATATAATATACACTTATTTGGGTTATTTTTACCAAATGAGATGTAGCAAACTACATTTTGGCCTTAATTTATGAAAAAAGATTATTTCTTTTTAACATCTTATAATAGAAACTAAGAAAAATGTGGGGGGTTTTTTCAAAATTTTCTGTATTTTTTTCATTTATATAGCAAATAAGGAAAAACCCAGTGGTATTTAACTGCTTACAGACTGGAAGATTAGGCTGCTTAATGACCAGACCATTTTTTGCGATATGGCACTGCGTCACTTTAACTGACAATTGCGCAGTTGTGCGACGTTGTACCCAAACAAAACTGACGTCCTTTTTTCCCCACAAATAGAGCTTTCTTTTAGTGGTATTTGATCACCTCTGCGGTTTTTATTTTTTGCGCTATAAACAAAAAAAGAGCGACAATTTTGAAAAAAATAAACAATATTTTTTACTTTCTGTTATAATAAACATCCCCAAAACTGTTTTTAACCACTTGACCACTGGGCACTTAAACCCCCTTCCTAACCAGACCAATTTTCAGCTTTCAGTGCTCTCACACTTTAAATGACAATTACTCAGTCATGCAAAACTCTACCCATATGAAATTTTTGTCCTTTTTTTTCACACAAATAGAGCTTTCTTTCGGTGGTATTTAATCACCGCTGGCTTTTTTATTTTTTGCGCTATAAATCAAAAGAGACTGAAAATTCGATTAAAAAAAAAAAAAAAATTCTTTGTTTCTGTTAAAATTTATTGCCAAGTATTGGCAGAGTATTGGCGAGTATTGGCAGAGTATTGGCGAGTATTGGTAGAGTATTGGCGAGTATTGGCAAGTATTGGCAGAGTTTTTCAGAGTTTTGCAGAGTATTGCAGTGTTGCAGAGTGTTGGCAGAGTATTGCAGTGTTACAGAGTATTGGCAGCATGTTGCACAGTGTAGCAGAGTATTGCACAATGTTGCAGAGTATTGCACAGTGTTGCAGAGTATTGACACTGAGTAGCGCTGTGGGCACTAAACATCCAGCCCACAGCGCTGCTGCAATCTCTCCCCCTCTCCCCTCGCACTGTACTGATCGGTACACAGAGGGGAGGGAGGAACCAGCGTCATGACGTGACACCGGTTTGTTTACAAGTGATCGCTCCGTCATTTAACGGAACAATCACATGGTAAACGGGCGTGATCAGCGGCTATTTACCGTGATCAGTGATGCGCCGGGTCCCGGATGTTCCCGGGTGCACGCCCCAGGGGGCGCGCGGGAGCAACATTGTGGAATGACGTCCCACGGAAGCGCACCCAGAATAAGCCGACCGTACTGTAGCTGTCTTTTGGCTATGGCCCTGTCGGCAAGTGGTTAAAAAACAAATTTCTTCATCAGTTTAGGCCGATATATATTCTTCTACATATTTTTGCTAAAAAAAAAAACGCAATAAGCAGTCCTTGTACACACAATACCCCTTAATTAATGTGCTATGGGCATATAGCATGTAGAGATCAGGTCTATGTAACATACTACACAAGATATAGAGTGTAGCTGTCAGGACTATGCAATGTACAACAGAATGCAGATGACAGAAATATGTATTATAGGGCTCCTTACATTTGCTGGTCAGTGGAAGAGAAAATGCCTTAGTGGTGGTGGTCAGTGGGAGAAAAAAATAAAACCCTGCTGTTAGTGGAAGAAAAAAAATGACTGATGCCAGTGGTCTGTGGAAGTAAATAAATGCAAGGGGTCAGTGGGAAGATAAAATACCTCAGTGTCAGTGGAAAAATGCCCCATTATTAGCAGGAAGAAATAATGCCCCGATGTCAGTCGTCAGTTCAAGGAAAACATGCTAGTGCTGGTGGTCAGTGGGAGGAAACATGACTGGTGTCAATGGAAGAAAAAAGTGCCCAGTATTCCAAGTATCATTAGGAGTAAGAATGCCCTGACGTTGGTGGTCAGTAGGAGTAAGAATGCTCTAGTGTTGGCATCAGTGAGTAAAAAAAAACATAAATCAAGAGCAATGGTGTCAGTGTGGGAAAGGGGAGATTTGAATATTGGTGTCAGTATAGGTGGGGGAGTATAAAAAACTTGTACTCAGTATAAACTCCCGCAAAGCAGTGTCACTTTCTGCTCAGTCTGTCTTCCTGTCCTCTCTGTGGAAACTGAAGGTACTGTTGGCAGTTCCAGTACGTGGCTTTGGGACACAGCCCTGATTTGAAAGACCCCAGGTTTTTTAAATCCTAGGAAGGTCCCATGGGATCCTGGACAGCTAGGGGAAGGGGATTTCCTACATTTTACAGCTCATTGTTCTTATTTCTACTGGAAGCTTTGAGTCATGTGTGGCTAGCTTTGGTCTCTAGTGCTAGTAGCTTTTTTAGCAAATAATGCAAAAGTAAATTAATAACACTTACTTTTCTGTTTTAGCGGTGAAACAAGTTTTCCTATAAAGGTAAGTATCAAAGTACAAAGGTAGCTTGAGGATGTCTTTTATAACAATGAGCCGAACATATGAGCTGAACACCCCCCCCGGTTCGGTTTGCGGCAGAACCTGCGAACAGGCAAAAAATTTGTGCGAACACCGTTAAAGTCTATGGGACACGAACGTGAAAAATCTGAAGTGCTAATTTTAAAGGCTAATATGCAAGTTATTGTCATAAAAAGTGTTTGGGGACCTGGGTCCTGCCCCAGGGGACATGTATCAATGCAAAAAAAGTTTTAAAAACGGCCATTTTTTCGGGAGCAGTGGTTTTAATATCGCTTAAAGTGAAGCAATAAAAATGAAATATGCCTTTAAGTATCGTGCCTGGGGGGTGACTATAGTATGCCTGTAAAGTGGTGCATTTTTCCCGTGTTTAGAACAGTCCCTGCACAAAATGACATTTCTAAAGGAATAAAAGTCATTTAAAACTGCTTGCGGCTATAATGTAATGTTGCCCCCCCCCC
The DNA here is from genome assembly GCF_042186555.1 of Aquarana catesbeiana. Taxonomy (NCBI): domain Eukaryota; kingdom Metazoa; phylum Chordata; class Amphibia; order Anura; family Ranidae; genus Aquarana; species Aquarana catesbeiana. The sequence goes on along the minus strand of NC_133327.1, from coordinate 287,661,490 downwards.
AGCCCATTACCAGGCCCTTTGGGTCTGGTATGGATATTAAGGGGAACCCCGCACCCAAATTAAAGTGGAGTTCCACTGTTTTTTTAGTTTATTAAAAGTCAGCAGCTACAAAAAGTATAGCTGCTGACTTTTAACAAACAGACACTCACCTGTCCCATGCTCCAGCGATGCGGCCGCCCGAAGCCTCCGTTTTCTCCTCCTCTCCGCCGGCGCCGACATTGTGAGTGTGGGCGCCTGGCTGTGACTGTTTGTGGCTTCACAGCCGGGCGCGCACTGTGCATGCACGAGCCGCGCACTACGCATGTGTGAGCCGCGCTGTACTCCTTCAATGGCTAGGCAATGTTCTGGGACCTGTCACGTGTCCCAGAACATTGCCAGGAGGGAGGGGCCGCCTTGGAATCGCCTAGGCGGTTGAAAGCCCGGAAGGAGGAAGTGGGACAGGAAGTCCCACTCCAAACCAGGTACCCAGCCTTTCCCCCAAAAAAATGACAATATGAAGGGGGGTTTGGGACTTTAAATGAGGCACAATTAAGTGCCTCCATCCCGATAATTGGTATATACAAAAAGGGAGGTTGGGACTTTAAATGAAGCACTTGGGTAGTGGAGATAAATTAGTACCATATTTGAATTGTATTATGAAATGTTTATTGGTTATAATAAATAACAGACAATAAAAAGAGTATTCATTTCATATACAGTAAAAAATGTATTCATTTCATATATGTATAAGAAGTATGCACATGGCATGAACATGGTAAAAGATATGTACACATATAACAGCACATGGTTTGAAGTTGGAGATAAAGTGACATAGTATTACTAGCAGGCACATGCCTGGTACCGATAGGTGCATCCACATGGTATATGTACATTTACTAAATAAGGAAGAATTGATGTAGTTGGAAAAAACAGATGGTAAAAATTAGTATAATTCCATATAGGATGTAGCTGGAGCATCAAAAAACAAAGCTCGACGCGTTTCGTGGGTGTTTCCCCACTCATCAGGAGCTGATGTGACCAAAATTCCTATAAAGTACATATAAAAAAATATATAATGAACCATATTGTCCATATGGAAGAGTAAAAAATATGTAAATAGATGAACATTTCGTATATGCAGATGGTTTGACCAAACGCGCTCACCAACTCGGACAGCAAGTTCGGTGCACGGCGGTGGGCGTAGGGCGGGCCAGAAACATAGCCTCTCCACGGGAGCTCAGTGTAGATGCAACATCGGGCAGGGTGAAACAGGGCAGGATGGAGCAAGATGTTCATCTATTTACATATTTTTTACTCTTCTATATGGACAATATGGTTCATTATATATTTTTTTATATGTACTTTATTGGAATTTTGGTCACATCAGCTCCTGATGAGTGGGGAAACACCCACGAAACGCGTCAAGCTTTGTTTTTTGATGCTCCAGCTACATCCTATATGGAATTATACTCATTTTTACCATCTGCTTTTTTCCAACTACATCAATTCTTCCTTATTTAGTAGGACCCACTAAATAGGAGGTAATGAGGAGGGGGAGGGGCGCTCTAAGCCCCTAAGTGGGCTTAGCACTATATGACCATATAGTGTGACCAAACCCCCGTATTTTTTGAATATGTTCAGGTGTTCAGGTGTTTTTAACTAGCCCTGCAGGAAATGTCATTCTTGTATGTGTGCGCTGTAAAATATTTTGTACTGTTTATAGGTCTTACAGCAGCACCATCTTGAATTTAAATGCATTGTATGGTGTGCCCCCCAAATATGTACTTGTATGTTGTAATAGGCCCTGACCAGGTTTTTGGGCTGGAGCACCCCTCCCCCTCCTCATTACCTCCTATTTAGTGGCCACCAGTGATTAGGATGTATCCCTTTCAGTTCTCCCACATAGAGGAGTTCAGCTCCCATGGTTGAGACAGAGGATCTTCCATTCTATTACTAGTGTAGGACCCACTAATTCGGGGTACTTTGTCGCAGTAAGTGGGCTTAGCACTATATGACCATATAGTGTGACCAAACCCCCCTATTTTTTGAATATGTTCAGGTGTTTTTAACTAGCCCTGCAGGAAATGTCATTCTTGTATGTGTGCGCTGTAAAATATTTTGTACAGCAGGATAACATGCCGCCGCGGGGGCGCGCATCGCGGCGATCGGTGGAGTGGTGTGTCAGCCTGACACACCGCTACACCGATCTTGGTAAAGAGCCTCCGGTGGAGGCTCTTTACCACGTGATCAGCCGTGTCCAATCACGGCTGATCACGCTGTCAATAGGAAGAGCCGTTGATCGGCTTTTCCTCACTCGTGTCTGATAATTTTTATCACTTATAACATGACAGATAGCTTATTAAAACTTCCTGTCAGATATAGATAAATAGAACTGGTCTATCTGTGGGACACTTGTTGGATTGAAGAATGGTGTCATTAACTTTTAAGCTTGTTTGTATAGCTGATTTCAGCCAGATATCAGGTAAGACATGATACTTAAAGCGAATTTCCGCTGAAAAAAATAAAATTAAAAGTCAGCAGCTACAAATACTGCAACTGCTGACTTTTAATATATGGACACTTACCTGGCCAGGGCAACCGTGATGTCCTCACCTGAAGCCGATCTGTCCCCCTTCTTCGGTAAGGGAATCAGGAAACGAAGCCTTGCGGATTCACAGCCTGGTTCCCTACTGTGCATGCACGAGTCGCGCTGCGCGATCTCACTGGTCCCTGCTGTCTTCTGGGGCCTGTGTGTTTCCCAGAAGACAGCGGGGGGGCAGACATTGCGTAGATCGCCACAGATACTGCGGCGATCTATGCCCGGAAGTGGGAGCAAATACCTGGATTATACAGGTATCTGCTGCCCCCTCCCCCCTGAAAGGTGCCAAATGTGACACCAGAGGGGGGGAGGAATCCGAAAAGTGGAAGTTCCATTTTTGGGTGGAACTCTGTTTTAAGCTGGCCACACACTAAAGCCCCATACACACGGGCAGAATGTTGGGAGACATTTGCCGATTGCCGGTTAAACAAAAACAGCCGATATTTTGCCCGTGTGTATGTTGGACGTGCATTCTGGAAAAACAGCAGCTGACCAACTCCCGATCAGTGCTCTCAGCCAATGGCAGAGAGCACTGATGGCAATGCTTTGGCGAGGGAGCCGTCCCATCAGAACACAACAGCTCAGCGTGGGAGATCGCTGGCCTAACCTCGCATGGATAGTACAATGTGAGTTGCATGAAAAAAAACTGTTATGCCGCGTACACACGATCGCACATTCCGACAACAAAATCCATGTTTTTTTTCCGACGGATGCTGGCTCAAACTTGTCTTGCGTACACACGGTCACACAAATGTTGTTGAAAATTCCGAACGTCAAGAACGCGGTGACTTACAACACGTACGACGAGCCGAGAAAAATGAAGTTCAATAGCCAGTGTGGCTCTTCTGCTTGATTCCGAGCATGCATGGAATTTTGTGCGTCTGAATTGTGTACACACGATCGGAATTTCCAACAACAGATTTTGTTGTTGGAAAATTTGGGATCCAAATCTCAAATTTTGTTTGTTGGAAATTACGACAGAAAATGTCCGATGGAGCCTACACACGGTCGGTGTATGCTGCATTAGTGTGTACCAGGCTTAACTGAAATACAGCAGGTTCAGCAGAGACCAGTCTAATTTTGTTCAATGTGTGGCCCTCACCGCTCGACAGAAGTTGATCGTTTGAGTCAAGATCAGAGAAAGTATTGATGTTACGTGATCACTTAAAAAATAGATGGGTTTTCTACTAGCCTAGAAGATGTCTGTCCATGGCTACCTTACAGGATTACTTCACAAATAATGGGCAACAGAATCAAAGATGGTTATGTTTCAGCGCATGTTACAAACTTTTCAGTATTGCTTTTAATCTGACAGAGAACACAGAAATGTGTAAAAACATAATAAAATAAAATACATTCCACTTTTACTTGTATTGGTATTTATTGTTAACAGACATAAAGAATTAGTCATAATATATAGGTAAGATAGGCCAACAAATAGAAGAAACATTGCCACCAATAGCATTTTGACCTACATGTTACTGTTTTTTGCAGTAAGATTTTTTGCAGTCAATTGATCCTTTTTTGTAACAACAGACACCATAGCTAAGTTTAGAATACATAGAACAGTAATGAAAATGTTGCCTCCTATAAGGCAGTCAGATTCAAGAAAGCACATCCACTTGGCATATATATCAGTCCAGGGTATATTAGAGTTATCCTCGCCAGACAACATGAAATCCACATTGTCTTCTAAGGAAGGAAGCTGCTCCTAGACAAGTAGGTGAATGTAAAATGATAAGCTCTCCACCTTGCTTGTCCACTTCTAAAATCCACATTTTGATAGATTGAGGAGTGGCAAGAAGGGAATTTTTACAGATGTTAAATACAATGTAAATACATCTAAACACCTAGAGTTCTGATTTTCACTCATTTGTAATTCTTTTGTTATTTAAATGTCTTGTGATTAAACAATGGGAATGCAAATATGGTGGTAACACATGCGGTAAGAACATCAGTACAGAGATACCTAGGAAGGAGGTACAACATTTTGCTTTCCTTAAAAAAAAATACTACACAGTCTCTTATTGCTTAATGGGGTTGATTTTATAAAGGCAAATAGACTATGCACTGTGCAAGTGCAGTTGAACTAATTTTCCCCAGAGCTTAGTAAATGTGGCAAAGCTCTGCTGATTTCCATCATCCAATCATATAGAAGCAAAAATGCTGTTTTCATATTTTCCTTGCACCTGATTGGGTATTCTTTACAAAGTATAGCTTCATTCACTAAACTCTCAGGGGAAATTAGTGCAACTGCACTTGCAAAGTGCAGAGTCTTTTTGCCTTTAGTAAATCCATCATATAGAAAATTATTGTTTCTATGTGCCCTGTTTACATTGTACATAAAAATGCAGCATGCCTTCATTTTTATGCAGCGCAACACACAACAACACGTTACAGCACATGACAGCTCCTCACAGTGCTTTCTTGTGCATAGAGTTCAACAAACTGTTGTTTTTGTTAACCTTAAAAAAAAAAAAAAGTAAACACTGCGATTCAGTGTTACATTGCATTGCACCGTGCCTGTACAACGCACACCAGTGACCACGAATTATATGGACCATAACGTGCGCCTCCTGTGTGAACAGGCCATAATGCTTCACTGTATAGCATTTTATTTGCAGAACATATCAGTGTGATTCTGTGTGTTTCTGGTTCCACTGTTTTGGAGAAAATTAATAAGGGAAACTTGAAATTTATAAAACACACCTAAATACATATACATATAGACATGGAAATATACATTCCTCTTTACAGAGCTTAGGGGTCAATTCACTAAGGGCCCTTTCACACAGGGGCAGGGGCGGCGCCGGCAGTAAAACGCCGCTATTGTAAGTGGCGCTTTACCGTCGGTATTCAGCCGCTAGCGGGGCAGTTTTACCCCCCGCTAGCGGCCGAAAAAAGCGCAGAGGCGCTTTGCCGGCGGTATAGCCGCGCTGTCCCCTTGATTTCAATGGGCAGGAGCGGTGAAGGAGCGGTATACACTCCGCTCCTTCACCGCTCTGAAGATGCTGCTAGCAGGACTTTTTTGCTGTCCTGCTAGCGCACCGCTCCAGTGTGAAAGCCCTCTGGGCTTTCACACTGAAAAGACAGCAGCGGCTGTTTCGGGTTGGTTTGCAGGCGCTATTATCAGGGCTACAGCACACACATGAACAGATGTGAATTTCTATGTTAGTTCATTTAAACCTGGAGGAGTGTACATGATACGAGAATATTAATTTAAAATGAAAAATAACCATGATAATGTCATAATAAAATGCATTTTAAATGAATAAAGAACAAACATGAATTCAAAATACATGTAAACTACACAAACAGTCTCTATTAGACATCCAAAGTGCAACAATTAGCAGCTGAGCAATAACGCAATAGCGCAGTGCTCTAGAGTGTAGCTTGTGAGGTAAAAAAGTAACCAATAATAAAACATAAATAAACCTCTAAAACTGACAGAGTTCATGGATAACTGAACTACATTACTGTGTGTCATAGATATGACACTGCTGAAATTCCTATTGCAACAATGTGTATTTTGGGTGAATACATTAAATGAAATGCTGAGGTAACTGATAATGGCTATGACCAAGGTCGGCCATAGATAGAGAGAATTTCTTTCCTGCAACCACCTCGATTCCCCCATCAACAAAGACAGGGGAATTCCTCCTGCGGAGCCATTGTGTTCTCCCAGTGGGGGGGGGGGGGGGCCGTTCCTGCCAGGAGAACACAGTGATCCAATCTCAGCTGGTTCCTGCTGAAGGGCTTGAGGCACAATTCTGTGTGTAATCATTAAATATTTGCACTGAGGGACTATAAATCTCTGTTGTAACAATGTACTTATATCATGAGTGGACACATTAAAAGCTGAAGTTTAGGTACTGTATGGATGTTTTTGCATAGTTACATAGGCCCAGTTTGGTATGTACTATACCTTTGAGATCACAGTGGAAGCTGGAAATATCCGTACTAGGCATCACACTACTATGATCATGGCCAGCTTCCAGGTCCTATGCCCAGTGGCTGCCTTCCTGCTTAGTGAACACAGGAAGTTGCTTGTTTGGTATATGTGACATTCAGGGAGCACTTTGCATTTTCTTAAAAGGTTAGTTTACCTTTAGGCCGGGTTCACACCTATGCGAATTAGATGTGCGTTTCTCCGCATCTAATTCGCATAGCAGGAGAATGTGACTCGCTCCCTATGGAGTCGGTTCACATATCTCTGTTGCGGCTGCGGAGCGCACGGCACAAAAACGCTGTGTGTCTTTGGCTCCATTTCAGGGCCGAATTCAGGCATAGAATCAGCCCTGATTCATCCCTGAAACGGGGAACAGGGACACACAGCGCTCCTGTGCGATCCGCAACCGGTTCCAGTGTGAACCCGGCCTTAAAAAAAAAAATTAGTGTACACCAGGGCTCAAAATTTCAAGTCCTGAGCTACTAGCCAGGCCTTAAGAGTTACTCGCCACCAGTTGCCCCACCCAACCCCTACTCTGCCCTGCCCATAATTTTGCCCCTAAACATGCCCTAGTAAATTATCTCACAAAATGACACTGTTAAATGTTTTATGCATAATTAGGTTACAAAAATAAATATTAACAACAACAACTTTAACAATATTAACATAAAGCATATCAGTACCCATCAGTGCAGCTTCATCAGTGCCCATCAGTGCAGCCTATCATTGCCCATCAGTGCAGCCTCATCAGTGCCCATCAGTGTGCAGCCTCATCAGTGCCCATCAGTGCAGCCTATCATTGCCCATCAGTGCAGCCTCATCAGTGCCCATCAGTGTGCAGCCTCATCAGAGCCCATCAGTGCAGCCTATCAGCACCCATCAGCGCAGCCTCATTAGTGTCCATCAGTGCAACCTCATCAGTGCCCATTAGTACAGCCTATCAGTGCAGCCTATCAGTGCAACAAATTGGTACCCATCAGTGCAGTCTCATCAGTGCAGCCTATCAGTGCCCATCAGTGCAGCCTCATCAGTGCCCATAAGTGCAGCATATCAGTGCCCATCAGTGCAGCATATCAGTGCTGTCTTATCAGTGCAGTCTCATCAGTGCCCATCATTGCCGCCTCATCAGTGGCCATCACTCCTGCCTCATCAGTTGCCAATAGTACAGCCTATCAGTGCCCATCAGTGCAGCATATCAGTGCCCATCATTGCCACCTCATCAGTTCTGCCTCATCAGTGGCCATCAGTGCAGCCTATCAGTGCCCATCAGTGCAGCCTATTAGTGCCCATCAGTGCAGCATATCAGTGCAACCCCATCAGTGCAGCTTATCAGTGCCACCTCATCAGGGGTCATCAGTGCAGCCTCATCAGTGCCCATTAGTGCAGCCTATCAGTGCCCATCAGTGCAGCCCATCAGTGGCCATAAGTGCAGCATATTAGTACCCATCAGTGCAGACTCATTGGTGCCCATCAGTGCAGCCTATCAATGTCCATCAGTGCAGCCTATCAGTGCCCATTAGTGCAGCCCCATCAGTGCAGCATATCAGTGCAGCATATCAGTGCTGCCTTATCAGTGCAGCCTCATCAGTGCAGCTTATCAGTGCCCATCATCGCTGCCTCATCAGCCGTATCACACAGAAAACGGAAAATTGTATACTCACCTTTCCGTAATTTTCCTTTCCTGTCGCATCCTCATGGCAGCATACACTTTGGGTTGTGACTCCGCCTCCACAACCTGATAGGACCACATAGCTATAAATTGATGAGTAGGCACCTGCCCCAGTATTCTCTGTACAGTATATATAAATCACCTCAGAAGGGTGGGCGATTGTATGCTGCCATGAGGATGCGACAGGAAAGTTACGGAAAGGTGAGTATACAATTTTCCGTTTTCCTGTCGCATCATGGCAGCATACACTTTGTGGAGTAACTCGCCAGGCTGGGTGGGAATGCAAAGTAAGTTTATTGACAAGAAATAGAAGAGTTGGCCTGTATAACGGCCTTCCCGAACTCTACTGTTGATAGGCGTGCAGCATCCACTTTATAATGGGATATAAAGGTGTTTCTGGAGGACCAGGAGGCCGCTCTGCAAACGGTTCCTGCTGAGACTCTACAGTAAGCTGCCCATGAAGTAGCCACTGCCCTGGTAGAATGCGCCCTTAAGCCTTCTGGAAACTGCAAGGTGCTCAAGAAGTAGGCCTTCTTGACAATTTTCACCAACCATGAGGCGATGGTACGGGCAGATGCCGCTTGGCCTTTTCTAAACCCATGTGGGATGATTAGGAGGTTTTCAGATTTTCTGAACGGCTTGGTTACTGAGAGGTACTGCAAAACGTTGCCCTTGACATCCAGTGGATCAGGAGCGCCCTGATCTGTGACAAGGGCCGGAAGATCAATCTCCTGGTTAAAGTGGAATGAAGAGGAGACTTTTGGGATAAATCGATCCGAAGGCTTCAGGGTTAGCCTGTCCGGGTAGATCATCAGGTACAGCTTTTTGGCTAGCAGGGCTTGCATTTCTGAGACTCTCTTCGCTGACGTTATAGCAATTAGAAATGAGACCTTTAGTGTCAGATCCCAAAGGGAGATGTTTTCAAGTGGAAAGAATGGCTCCTTGGATAAGACTTCCAAGACAGTTGAGAGATCCCATGTTGGAAATGAAGGCTTCCTAGGAGGCCTTAGTTTTAGACAGGCCCTTTGGAATTGAACCACCAGTGGATTAAGGGCCCACTTAACTCCTGTCAAGGCAGAGATGGCAGACACTTGTACCTTTAGGGTGCTGGACCCAAGACCTTTTTCAGGCCTGACTGGAGGAACTCGAGAACTTGCGCTACTGATGGGGAAGAAGAGTCCCAACCTTGCTCCTGGGCAAAGGAAATAAACTTTTCCCAGATCCTTCTGTAGGTGCTATTCATGGTAGATTTCCTAGCCTGGAGCAGAGTATCCACTACCTTCTGAGAGCAGCCTTGGTCTAGCAATCTAGACCTCTCAGCCTCCAGGCCGTTAGATGTAGCTTCTCCGGGCGAGGGTGGAGTAGCTGGCCCTGAGTCAGTAAGTCTGCCGACACCGGGAGGGGAAGTGGGTCCGCTGTGTTCAGCTGTAGGAGGGTAGTGAACCAAGGCCTCCGCGGCCAGAAGGGAATCACAGCCAGCACTAGAGCTGCCGAATGCTTGAGCCTCAGAAGAAACTTGGCTATGAGAGGAGTTGGTGGAAATATGTAGCCTAGGCGGAAGTTCCAGGGGTGTTGGAGACAATCCGTTCCCTCCGCCGAGGGAAAGGGGATCCTCGACAAAAATCTCTGACACTTCGTGTTCGCCGGCATTGCTGCGAGGTCTATGTCCAGACGACCCCAGGTCTGGGATATGAGGGCAAATGCTTGGGAGCTCAGAGAACACTCGTTGTTGGAAATGAATGTTTTGCTGCGTGAATCCTCTAGGAGATTCTGAACGCCTGGAATATAAGCCGCCCTCAGATCTAGAAGGTTCAGTTGGGCCCATTGCATCACCGGGCAGACCTCCTGCATCATAGAGATGCTCCTGGTACCCCCCTGCCTGTTGATGTAGGCTACTGCCACTCTGTTGTCCATCTTTATCAGAACTTGTTTCCCTCTCAGAAAGGTGCTGAATGCCAAGAGGGCCTGAAAGGCTGCCTTCATCTCTAGTACATTCGAGACAGAGTCCTGGGTATTGAAATGCCAGCGGCCCTGAGCCGCGTAATGTAGATGGTGCGGTCCCCAGCCCTCCAGGCTGGCATCCGAAGTTACTACATCCTGATGGGGGACCCATTTCTTTTTTCTCTGCCTGACCATGATATAAGCCTTAAACAGGCTTGAAGTGTTAGCAGCCCATATAAAGCCTTAAATAGGCTTGCTGGTGGAATGGCCTCGGAAGATTCATCTTGGCCTCAGGATATAAGCCTTAAATAGGCTTAGTTGTGTGCAGCGGTCCCCCCCCCACTCTCTCCTACCTTCTTGGTTTCTGGACTCTGTTGTCCTTCAGATCATCCCCTGTGATCTGGAGGACAACAGGTGACTGGTGGCAAGTCTGGACTCATCCCCTCGGATAGAAGGCCCAAACATCAGAGACCTCCTCCCTTTAAGCGAAACCTTCCGGATAGGTATAGAGACGCAAAAACGTACAGACCTGGGAAAGAGTACCGAAGGAGCTGGAAATATCCCCAGTCATCTTTCATGAAGTTTCAAAAGCCCAAGACTCCCGTTTCCAGTGATCAGAAGCCCTTTTGAAGGTGCGTCCGTCCAGCCAGCGGTAGTGGGAGCAAGACTCTCCAGATTCAAGCTGGCTTGGGCGGAGACTGTAAAGGATACCTGGACTCTGGCCACCATCAGTTTCGGCCACAGGTGGAAAGGATCAATTTTGTCCAACCCACATTCCTCCATCTCGGGAAAAAAGGTTGTCACTATTGAATTATGTTCAGGATCTTCTCCTAAAACGGGCGATAGTAAAGGTTCCGCCAGCACAGAGGGGCAAGGGATTTTATTCTCCGCTATTCCTCGTCAAAAAGAAATCGGGGGATCTACGTCCGGTTCTAGACTTAAAGAATCTCAACAGATCCACCCGGGTGGAATCATTCAGGATGGAAAGCTTGCAGTCTATCCTACAGGCCATAAACCTGGGAGACTGGATGCTTTCCATAGATCTCCAGGACGCCTACCTGCATATTCCAATTAATGCAGCATTTCAAAGATTCCTGCGATTCTCGGTGGGTCACGAGCACTTTCAGTTTCAGAGTCTTCCCTTCGGGATCTCGACAGCCCCCAGAACATTCACAAAGGTCTTATTACCAGCGATAGCCTCCCTAAGAGAAAAAGGTCTAAGGGTCCACCACTACCTGGACGACATTCTTCTCCTCTAAAACAGCCGGGAATCACTTGTGCAACATCGCAAGATCCTAGTTTCCACACTAAAAAATTTGGGATGGATAATAAATTGGGGAAAAAGAAACACCCAGCCTACCCAAAGGATGGTCTTCCTAGGGGCCGAACTGGATACCCGAGCAAATACAGTGGAGCTGCCACTGGAAAAAATACCTCTGTTAATCCAGAAAGTAAAAAAATCGATCTCGGCACCATTCTTACCAGCCAGAGCATGCCTCAGTGTTCTGGGTTCTCTATCGGCAACCATTCCAATGGTCCAATGGGCGCAATGGAATACCAGACCCCTTCAAACCTCCTTCTTGCGCCAGTGGGACGGTTTTTCCATGTCCCAACTGATTTATATCTCGGAGGAGGCCAGTCTATCTCTGCAGTGGTGGACGCGTCCTTGCAATCTCAGGAGATGCAAACAGATAGTCATCCCCCATTAGGAAGTAGTAACTTTGGATGCCAGCCTGGAGGGCTGGGGAGCGCACTATCTACATTATGCGGCTCAGGGCCGCTGGCATTTCAATACCCAGGACTCTGTCTCGAATGTACTAGAGATGAAGGCAGCCTTTCAGGCCCTCTTGGCATTCAGCACCTTTCTGAGAGGGAAACAAGTTCTGATAAAGATGGACAACAGAGTGGCAGTAGCCTACATCAGGCAGGCAGGGGGGTACCAGGAGCATCTTTATGATGCAGGAGGTCTGCCCGGTGATGCAATGGGCCCAACTGAACCTTCTAGATCTGAGGGCGGCTTATATTCCAGGCGTTCAGAATCTCCTAGCGGATTCACTCAGCAGAACATTCATTGGTCTCTGAGCTCCCAAGCATTTGCCCTCATATCCCAGACCTGGGGTCATCTGGACATAGACCTCGCAGCAATGCTGGCGAACACGAAATGTCAGAGATTTTTGTTGAGGATCCCCTTTCCCTCGGCGGAGGGAACGGATTGTCTCCAACACCCCTGGAACTTCCGCCTAGGCTACATTTTTCCACCAACTCCTCTCATAGCCAAGTTTCTTCTGAGGCTCAAGCATTCAGCAGCTCTGGTGCTGACTGTGATTCCCTTCTGGCCGCGGAGGCCTTGGTTCACTACCCTCCTACAGCTGAACACAGCGGACCCACTTCCCCTCCCGGTGTCGGCAGACTTACTGACTCAGGGCCAGCTACTCCACCCGCGCCCGGAGAAGCTACATCTAATGGCCTGGAGGCTGAGAGGTCTAGATTGCTAGACCAAGGCTGCTCTCAGAAGGTAGTGGATACTCTGCTCCAGGCTAGGAAGTCTACAACGAATAGCACCTACAGAAGGATCTGGGAAAAGTTTATTTCCTTTGCCCAGGAGCAAGGTTGGGACTCTTCTTCCCCATCAGTAGCGCAAGTGCTCGAGTTCCTCCAGTCAGGCCTGGAAAAAGGTCTTGGGTCCAGCACCCTAAAGGTACAAGTGTCTGCCATCTCTGCCTTGACAGGAGTTAAGTGGGCCCTTAATCCACTGGTGGTTCAATTCCAAAGGGCCTGTCTAAAACTAAGGCCTCCTAGGAAGCCTTCATTTCCAACATGGGATCTCTCAACTGTCTTGGAAGTCTTATCCAAGGAGCCATTCTTTCCACTTGAAAACATCTCCCTTTGGGATCTGACACTAAAGGTCTCATTTCTAATTGCTATAACATCAGCGAAGAGAGTCTCAGAAATGCAAGCCCTGCTAGCCAAGGAGCCATACCTGATGATCTACCCTAACAGGCTAACCCTGAAGCCTATCCCAAAAGTCTCCTCTTCATTCCACTTTAACCAGGAAATTGATCTTCCGGCCCTTGTCACAGATCAGGGCGCTCCTCATCCACTGGATGTCAAGGGCAACGTTTTGCAGTACCTCTCAGTAACCAAGCTGTTCAGAAAGTCTGAAAACCTCCTAATCATCCCACACGGGTTTAGAAAAGGCCAAGCGGCATCTGCCCGTACCATCGCCTCATGGTTAGTGAAATTTATCAAGAAGGCCTACTCCTTGAGCACATTGCAGATTCCAGAAGGCTTAAGGGCGCATTCTACCAGGGCAGTGGCTACTTCATGGGCAGCTTACTGTAGAGTCTCAGCGGAAACCATTTGTAGAGTGGCCTCCTGGTCCTCCAGAAACACCTTTATATCCCATTATAAAGTGGATGCTGCACGCCTATCAACAGTAGAGTTCGGGAAGGCCGTTATACAGGCCAACTCTTCTATTTCTTGTCAATAAACTTACTTTGCATTCCCACCCAGTCTGGCGAGTTACTCCCCAAAGTGTATGCTGCCATGATGCGACAGGACAGAAGTGGTGCAACCTTTTTTACAGAGCATCAAAGTGGGCTAGGGGGCACGGAGGCAATTGCCCCCCGGGCCGCTCTGATGCCCTGTAAAAAAGGCTGCACCGCTTCTGCCAAAAGCAGTCAGCCAGGGAACTGTCAGCCCAGTCGGTCCAGTCTGCCCCTGCTTCGCACTCAGCCTCATCTTATTTCTACTTATTTCTACTTGTCAAATGTGAGCAGGCGATGGGAAAATTTTGAGTGCTGCTATACACCCTCCCCACCTCCCAGTCTCCTCTGTACTTACCTCTGGGGTTACCATGCTGTCAACACCCCCCACAGACAGTCTAGTCCAGGGATTTAAAATTGCTGCCCTTCTCTTTTTTTTCCGTGCACTGTTTCTGGGACAGATAAGATTGATTTTGATTGGTCAGCGCCCTCACAGTCAATTGGTCTGGTCCACCCCAGAAGCGCTGCACAGAGAAGAGGGAGGAGAGCAGAGATTTCAAATTTCAATAGCTGCAGGGGTGCTGACTGCTTAACAACCCCTGAGGTAAGTACAACGTGGACTGGTGTGGTGGGGAGGGTGTATGGTGTTAGTTCACCTTTACATTTTTTCTGCAATGATGAAATAATCCTTTAAATAATAAAAGTGACATCATGATCCCAGCTTCATCTAATCAGAGAACACTTTGCATTTATGGAGATATTTTCTGAATGGTGCTGGTGCTGTGCATGGGACCTAGAAGCTAGCGGTGAGCACTGTAGTAGTGGTGCATACTACAGTGATTTTCAGTTTCTGAGAGAATCAGAAAGGTATTGCACATACATACTTCCGTTGGTCCAAGCTGAACCACTGTAACTATGCAAAAATATGCATACCTCAATGTCAGCTTTAACCACTAGCTGACTGCACACATTACATTTACTGTGGGCAGCCAGCATGGGCAGTCTGGATCACGTACATGTACGTGATCCAGCTTGTTCCAGGTTAGGGGCGCGCAGCATGCCACTCCCACAACCACTTTGTCCACATGATCATAACAGCTGTGTTTCCTATTGAGTGATGATGTCAGTGGCCCACAGCTATCACATGGTACCTGGGCCAATCACAGCACACTGTACTATGTGATAGCTGTAGTCAATCACATATCACTAAATCACAGCCATTTTAAGTTCAACATGACAGTTCAAAATATTGCTGTTACAGTGATCATTATTGTAACAGCAATCAAAGTGTAAAAAAAAAAAAAATCCCAGATCACCCCCAGAGTACTACAGTGTTACTATGGTGCCACTAAACTACTCTGATGAGAACATGTTAAAAAAATAAAATAAAATTGAATAAAAAATGATTTAAATTTTTTTTTTTTTTTTTTTACATCTTCAAAAAACTCGCCATGCCTCTCACTAAATGCCTCAATCTGTTTACTTTCCAAAAAGGGGTAATTTGGGGGGAATTTGTACTATTCTGCCATTTTAAGGGCCTCAAGAAATGTTATCGTCCATCAGCACATCAGGACTGATCAATTTTCAAATGAATATACAATAGTACTTTGTAGATGCTATAGCTTTCACACAAACCAGTTAATATACAGTACACTCACTGGGATTTTTTTTTTTTTTACCAAAGACATGTAGCAAAATACATTTTGGCCTAAATTTATGAAGAAATTAGATTTTATCGGATATGTTTTATAACAGAAATTAGAAAATATTGGTATTTTTTTCAAAATGTTCAGTTTTTTAGTTTATATCACAAAAAATAAAAAAACTCAGTGGTGATCAAATACCACCAAAAGAAAGTTCTATTTGTGTGAAAAAAATGTATACCAATTTTGTTCGGGTACAGCGTTGCGTGACTGCAATTACCAGATAAATTAGCTTTATAGCAAATAATGGCCTGGTCATGAAGGTGGTAAAATCTCCTGGAAGTCTACTTTTCTGGTGGTGTACACAGTACACAATACATACAGTGCACCCATAGTTATTAAACTTCTGTTGGTGTACACAGTACCATGCACCCCTAGTGCAGTTGCTACTACTTTCCTGGTGGTGTACACAATATATACAGTGCACCCATAGTTGTTATTACACTTCTGTTAGTGTGCACAGTACCATGCACCCCTAGTGCAGTTGCTACTACTTTATTGGTGGTGTACACAATACAGTACACCCATAGTTGTTATTACACTTCTGTTGGTGTACACAGTACCGTGCACCCCTAGTGCACTTGCTACTACTTTTCTGGTGGTGTACACAGTACACAATACATACAGTACACCCATAGTTGTTATTACACTTCTGTTGGTGCACACAGTACCGTGCACCCCTAGTGCAGTTGCTACTACTTTCCTGGTGGTGTACACAATATATACAGTGCACCCATAGTTGTTATTACGCTTCTGTAAGTGTACACAGTACCGTGCACCCCTAGTGCAGTTGCTACTACTTTATTGGTGGTGTACACAATACAGTAGACCCATAGTTGTTATTACACTTCTGTTGGTGTACACAGTACCGTGCCCCCCTAGTGCAGTTGCTACTACTTTTCTGGTGGTGTACACAGTACACAATACATACAGTGCACCCATAGTTGTTATTATACTTCTGTTGCTGTACACAGTACCGTGCACCCGTACAGTTGCTAGTGCTACTACTTTTCTGGTGGTGTACACAGTACACAATACATACAGTGCACCCATAGTTGTTATTAAACTTCTGTTGGTGTACACAGTACCGTGTACCCCTAGTGCAGTTGCTACTACTTTCCTGGTGGTGTACACAGTACACAATACATACAGTACACCCATAGTTGTTATTACACTTCTGTTGGTGCACTGTACACAGTACCGTGCACCCCTAGTGCAGTTGCTACTACTTTTCTGGTGGTGTACACAGTACACAATACATACAGTACACCCATAGTTGTTATTAAACTTCTGTTGGTGTACACAGTACCGTGCACGCGTAGTGCAGTTGCTAGTTCTAATACTTTTCTGGTGGTGTACACAGTACACAATACATACAGTGCACCCATTGTTGTTATTACACTTCTGTTGGTGCACACAGTACCATGCAACCCTAGTGCAGTTGCTACTACTTTCCTGGTGGTGTACACAATATATACAGTGCACCCATAGTTGTTATTACACTTCTGTTAGTGTACACAGTACCGTGCACCCCTAGTGCAGTTGCTGCTACTTTATTGGTGGTGTACACAATACAGTAGACCCATAGTTGTTATTACACTTCTGTTAGTGTACACAGTACCGTGCCCCCCTAGTGCAGTTGCTACTACTTTTCTGGTGGTGTACACAGTACACAATACATACAGTGCACCCATAATTGTTATTATACTTCTGTTGCTGTACACAGTACCGTGCACCCGTACAGTTGCTAGTGCTACTACTTTTCTGGTGGTGTACACAGTACACAATACATACAGTGCACTCATAGTTGTTATTAAACTTCTGTTGGTGTACACAGTACCGTGTACCCCTAGTGCAGTTGCTACTACTTTCCTGGTTGTGTACACAGTACACAATACATACAGTACACCCATAGTTGTTATTACACTTCTGTTGGTGCACTGTACACAGTACCGTGCACCCCTAGTGCAGTTGCTACTACTTTTCTGGTGGTGTACACAGTACACAATACATACAGTACACCCATAGTTGTTTTTAAACTTCTGTTGGTGTACACAGTACCGTGCACGCGTAGTGCAGTTGCTAGTTCTAATACTTTTCTGGTGGTGTACACAGTACACAATACATACAGTGCACCCATTGTTGTTATTACACTTCTGTTGGTGTACACAGTACCGTGCACCCCTAGTGCAGTTGCTACTACTTTTCTGGTGGTGTACACAGTACACAATACATACAGTACACCCATAGTTGTTAATTCACTTCTGTTGGTGCACACAGTACCATGCAACCCTAGTGCAGTTGCTACTACTTTCCTGGTGGTGTACACAATATATACAGTGCACCCATAGTTGTTATTACACTTCTGTTAGTGTACACAGTACCGTGCACCCCTAGTGCAGTTGCTACTACTTTATTGGTGGTGTACACAATACAGTAGACCCATAGTTGTTATTACACTTCTGTTGGTGTACACAGTACCGTGCCCCCCTAGTGCAGTTGCTACTACTTTTCTGGTGGTGTACACAGTACACAATACATACAGTGCACCCATAGTTGTTATTATACTTCTGTTGCTGTACACAGTACCGTGCACCCGTACAGTTGCTAGTGCTACTACTTTTCTGGTGGTGTACACAGTACACAATACATACAGTGCACTCATAGTTGTTATTAAACTTCTGTTGGTGTACACAGTACCGTGTACCCCTAGTGCAGTTGCTACTACTTTCCTGGTGGTGTACACAGTACACAATACATACAGTACACCCATAGTTGTTATTACACTTCTGTTGGTGCACTGTACACAGTACCGTGCACCCCTAGTGCAGTTGCTACTACTTTTCTGGTGGTGTACACAGTACACAATACATACAGTACACCCATAGTTGTTTTTAAACTTCTGTTGGTGTACACAGTACCGTGCACGCGTAGTGCAGTTGCTAGTTCTAATACTTTTCTGGTGGTGTACACAGTACACAATACATACAGTGCACCCATTGTTGTTATTACACTTCTGTTGGTGTACACAGTACCGTGCACCCCTAGTGCACTTGCTACTACTTTTCTGGTGGTGTACACAGTACACAATACATACAGTACACCCATAGTTGTTAATTCACTTCTGTTGGTGCACACAGTACCATGCAACCCTAGTGCAGTTGCTACTACTTTCCTGGTGGTGTACACAATATATACAGTGCACCCATAGTTGTTATTACACTTCTGTTAGTGTACACAGTACCGTGCACCCCTAGTGCAGTTGCTACTACTTTATTGGTGGTGTACACAATACAGTAGACCCATAGTTGTTATTACACTTCTGTTGGTGTACACAGTACCGTGCCCCCCTAGTGCAGTTGCTACTACTTTTCTGGTGGTGTACACAGTACACAATACATACAGTGCACCCATAGTTGTTATTATACTTCTGTTGCTGTACACAGTACCGTGCACCCGTACAGTTGCTAGTGCTACTACTTTTCTGGTGGTGTACACAGTACACAATACATACAGTGCACTCATAGTTGTTATTAAACTTCTGTTGGTGTACACAGTACCGTGTACCCCTAGTGCAGTTGCTACTACTTTCCTGGTGGTGTACACAGTACACAATACATACAGTACACCCATAGTTGTTATTACACTTCTGTTGGTGCACTGTACACAGTACCGTGCATCCCTAGTGCAGTTGCTACTACTTTTCTGGTGGTGTACACAGTACACAATACATACAGTACACCCATAGTTGTTTTTAAACTTCTGTTGGTGTACACAGTACCGTGCACGCGTAGTGCAGTTGCTAGTTCTAATACTTTTCTGGTGGTGTACACAGTACACAATACATACAGTGCACCCATTGTTGTTATTACACTTCTGTTGGTGTACACAGTACCGTGCACCCCTAGTGCACTTGCTACTACTTTTCTGGTGGTGTACACAGTACACAATACATACAGTACACCCATAGTTGTTAATTCACTTCTGTTGGTGCACACAGTACCATGCAACCCTAGTGCAGTTGCTACTACTTTCCTGGTGGTGTACACAATATATACAGTGCACCCATAGTTATTATTACACTTCTGTTAGTGTACACAGTACCGTGCACCCCTAGTGCAGTTGCTACTACTTTATTGGTGGTGTACACAATACAGTAGACCCATAGTTGTTATTACACTTCTGTTGGTGTACACAGTACTGTGCCCCCCTAGTGCAGTTGCTACTACTTTTCTGGTGGTGTACACAGTACACAATACATACAGTGCACCCATAGTTGTTATTATACTTCTGTTGCTGTACACAGTACCGTGCACCCGTACAGTTGCTAGTGCTACTACTTTTCTGGTGGTGTACACAGTACACAATACATACAGTGCACCCATAGTTGTTATTAAACTTCTGTTGGTGTACACAGTACCGTGTACCCCTAGTGCAGTTGCTACTGCTTTCCTGGTGGTGTACACAGTACACAATACATACAGTACACCCATAGTTGTTATTACACTTCTGTTGGTGCACGGTACACAGTACTGTGCACCCCTAGTGCAGTTGCTACTACTTTTCTGGTGGTGTACACAGTACACAATACATACAGTACACCCATAGTTGTTATTAAACTTCTGTTGGTGTACACAGTACCGTGCACGCGTAGTGCAGTTGCTAGTTCTAATACTTTTCTGGTGGTGTACACAGTACACAATACATACAGTGCACCCATTGTTGTTATTACACTTCTGTTGGTGCACACAGTACCATGCAACCCTAGTGCAGTTGCTACTACTTTCCTGGTGGTGTACACAATATATACAGTGCACCCATAGTTGTTATTACACTTCTGTTAGTGTACACAGTACCGTGCACCCCTAGTGCAGTTGCTACAACTTTATTGGTGGTGTACACAATACAGTACACCCATAGTTGTTATTACACTTCTGTTGGTGTACACAGTACCGTGCACCCCTAGTGCAGTTGCTACTACTTTTCTGGTGGTATACACAGTACACAATACATACAGTACACCCATAGTTGTTATTACACTTCTGTTGCTGTACACAGTACTGTGCACCCGTACAGTTGCTAGTGCTACTACTTTTCTGGTGGTGTACACAGTACACAATACATACAGTGCACCCATAGTTGTTATTAAACTTCTGTTGGTATACACAGTACCGTGCACCCCTAGTGCAGTTGCTACTACTTTCCTGGTGGTGTACACAGTACACAATACATACAGTACACCCATAGTTGTTATTACACTTCTGTTGGTGCACTGTACACAGTACCGTGCACCCCTAGTGCAGTTGCTACTACTTTTCTGGTGGTGTACACAGTACACAATACATACAGTGCACCCATAGTTGTTATTAAACTTCTGTTGGTATACACAGTACCGTGCACCCCTAGTGCAGTTGCTACTACTTTCCTGGTGGTGTACACAGTACACAATACATACAGTACACCCATAGTTGTTATTACACTTCTGTTGGTGCACTGTACACAGTACCGTGCACCCCTAGTGCAGTTGCTACTACTTTTCTGGTGGTGTACACAGTACACAATACATACAGTGCACCCATAGTTGTTATTATACTTCTGTTGCTGTACACAGTACCGTGCACCCGTACAGTTGCTAGTGCTACTACTTTTCTGGTGGTGTACACAGTACACAATACATACAGTGCACCCATAGTTGTTATTAAACTTCTGTTGGTGTACACAGTACCGTGTACACCTAGTGCAGTTGCTACTACTTTCCTGGTGGTGTACACAGTACACAATACATACAGTACACCTATAGTTGTTATTACACTTCTGTTGGTGCACTGTACACAGTACCGTGCACCCCTAGTGCAGTTGCTACTACTTTTCTGGTGGTGTACACAGTACACAATACATACAGTACACCCATAGTTGTTATTAAACTTCTGTTGGTGTTCACAGTACCGTGCACGCGTAGTGCAGTTGCTAGTTCTAATACTTTTCTGGTGGTGTACACAGTACACAATACATACAGTGCACCCATTGTTGTTATTACACTTCTGTTGGTGCACACAGTACCATGCAACCCTAGTGCAGTTGCTACTACTTTCCTGGTGGTGTACACAATATATACAGTGCACCCATAGTTGTTATTACACTTCTGTTAGTGTACACAGTACCGTGCACCCCTAGTGCAGTTGCTGCTACTTTATTGGTGGTGTACACAATACAGTAGACCCATAGTTGTTATTACACTTCTGTTGGTGTACACAGTACCGTGCCCCCCTAGTGCAGTTGCTACTACTTTTCTGGTGGTGTACACAGTACACAATACATACAGTGCACCCATAGTTGTTATTATACTTCTGTTGCTGTACACAGTACCGTGCACCCGTACAGTTGCTAGTGCTACTACTTTTCTGGTGGTGTACACAGTACACAATACATACAGTGCACTCATAGTTGTTATTAAACTTCTGTTGGTGTACACAGTACCGTGTACCCCTAGTGCAGTTGCTACTACTTTCCTGGTGGTGTACACAGTACACAATACATACATTACACCCATAGTTGTTATTACACTTCTGTTGGTGCACTGTACACAGTACCGTGCACCCCTAGTGCAGTTGCTACTACTTTTCTGGTGGTGTACACAGTACACAATACATACAGTACACCCATAGTTGTTTTTAAACTTCTGTTGGTGTACACAGTACCGTGCACGCGTAGTGCAGTTGCTAGTTCTAATACTTTTCTGGTGGTGTACACAGTACACAATACATACAGTGCACCCATTGTTGTTATTACACTTCTGTTGGTGCACACAGTACCATGCAACCCTAGTGCAGTTGCTACTACTTTCCTGGTGGTGTACACAATATATACAGTGCACCCATAGTTGTTATTACACTTCTGTTAGTGTACACAGTACCGTGCACCCCTAGTGCAGTTGCTGCTACTTTATTGGTGGTGTACACAATACAGTAGACCCATAGTTGTTATTACACTTCTGTTGGTGTACACAGTACCGTGCCCCCCTAGTGCAGTTGCTACTACTTTTCTGGTGGTGTACACAGTACACAATACATACAGTGCACCCATAGTTGTTATTATACTTCTGTTGCTGTACACAGTACCGTGCACCCGTACAGTTGCTAGTGCTACTACTTTTCTGGTGGTGTACACAGTACACAATACATACAGTGCACTCATAGTTGTTATTAAACTTCTGTTGGTGTACACAGTACCGTGTACCCCTAGTGCAGTTGCTACTACTTTCCTGGTGGTGTACATAGTACACAATACATACAGTACACCCATAGTTGTTATTACACTTCTGTTGGTGCACTGTACACAGTACCGTGCACCCCTAGTGCAGTTGCTACTACTTTTCTGGTGGTGTACACAGTACACAATACATACAGTACACCCATAGTTGTTTTTAAACTTCTGTTGGTGTACACAGTACCGTGCACGCGTAGTGCAGTTGCTAGTTCTAATACTTTTCTGGTGGTGTACACAGTACACAATACATACAGTGCACCCATTGTTGTTATTACACTTCTGTTGGTGTACACAGTACCGTGCACCCCTAGTGCACTTGCTACTACTTTTCTGGTGGTGTACACAGTACACAATACATACAGTACACCCATAGTTGTTAATTCACTTCTGTTGGTGCACACAGTACCATGCAACCCTAGTGCAGTTGCTACTACTTTCCTGGTGGTGTACACAATATATACAGTGCACCCATAGTTGTTATTACACTTCTGTTAGTGTACACAGTACCGTGCACCCCTAGTGCAGTTGCTACTACTTTATTGGTGGTGTACACAATACAGTAGACCCATAGTTGTTATTACACTTCTGTTGGTGTACACAGTACTGTGCCCCCCTAGTGCAGTTGCTACTACTTTTCTGGTGGTGTACACAGTACACAATACATACAGTGCACCCATAGTTGTTATTATACTTCTGTTGCTGTACACAGTACCGTGCACCCGTACAGTTGCTAGTGCTACTACTTTTCTGGTGGTGTACACAGTACACAATACATACAGTGCACCCATAGTTGTTATTAAACTTCTGTTGGTGTACACAGTACCGTGTACCCCTAGTGCAGTTGCTACTGCTTTCCTGGTGGTGTACACAGTACACAATACATACAGTACACCCATAGTTGTTATTACACTTCTGTTGGTGCACGGTACACAGTACTGTGCACCCCTAGTGCAGTTGCTACTATTTTTCTGGTGGTGTACACAGTACACAATACATACAGTACACCCATAGTTGTTATTAAACTTCTGTTGGTGTACACAGTACCGTGCACCCCTAGTGCAGTTGCTAGTTCTAATACTTTTCTGGTGGTGTACACAGTACACAATACATGCAGTGCACCCATTGTTGTTATTACACTTCTGTTGGTGCACACAGTACCATGCAACCCTAGTGCAGTTGCTACTACTTTCCTGGTGGTGTACACAATATATACAGTGCACCCATAGTTGTTATTACACTTCTGTTAGTGTACACAGTACCGTGCACCCCTAGTGCAGTTGCTACAACTTTATTGGTGGTGTACACAATACAGTACACCCATAGTTGTTATTACACTTCTGTTGGTGTACACAGTACCGTGCACCCCTAGTGCAGTTGCTACTACTTTTCTGGTGGTGTACACAGTACACAATACATACAGTACACCCATAGTTGTTATTACACTTCTGTTGCTGTACACAGTACTGTGCACCCGTACAGTTGCTAGTGCTACTACTTTTCTGGTGGTGTACACAGTACACAATACATACAGTGCACCCATAGTTGTTATTAAACTTCTGTTGGTATACACAGTACCGTGCACCCCTAGTGCAGTTGCTACTACTTTCCTGGTGGTGTACACAATACATACAGTACACCCATAGTTGTTATTACACTTCTGTTGGTGTACACAGTACCGTGCACCCGTAGTGCAGTTGCTAGTTCTAATACTTTTCTGGTGGTGTACACAGTACACAATACATACAGTGCACCCATAGTTGTTATTAAACTTCTGTTGGTGTACACAGTACCGTGCACCCCTAGTGCAGTTGCTACTACTTTCCTGGTGGTGTACACAATACATACAGTGCACCCATATTTGTTATTACACTTCTGTTGGTGTACACAGTACCGTGCACCCCTAGTGCAGTTGCTACTACTTTTCTGGTGGTTTACACAGTACACAATACATACAGTACACCCATAGTGGTTATTACACTTCTGTTGGTGTACACAGTACCGTGCACCCCTAATGCACTTGCTACTACTTTTCTGGTGGTGTACAAAGTACACAATACAGTGTAGTGTGGTTTTGCTAAATAAACACAGATCACTAAAAGAGGGCAAACAGGCTCTGTGTCTACAGTCGACAGTGCTGGTCGTGGACACGGTGCATCCTCAGCATGTGGCCGTGGGGCACACTTGTCCTTTCTTTCTGCAGCTGGCCGTGTTTTTGAGCCACCCTATTGCATCACACCACAGAGCTAAGCAGGTGCAGGGCATTGCTGACTCCCCACATATTTTGAAAAATTCTTTGGTGTGGGCCTTTTTGGACATGTGTGCAGCAGATTGCACCGTTGCTGTTTGCAACATATGTCTGAAGCGTATCAAGCGTGGCCAAAACAGCAGCTGCTTGGGCACCACATGCTTGACCAGACATATGACGACCTCCCATGCAGTCCATTGGAGACAGCACTTAAAAGACCCACATCAAAGAAGGTGGACCTCTCCTTGCTCCTCATCAGCTGGGATATCCAACCCCACTATACCTCCAGTCCTCTCAGAAACCTGCACTGAGAGGAATGAAGGTATATAAATAGGTGTCCCAAGTAGTTGCGGCCAATCTGCTAGCGGTACACCAACATCGGATTTTAGCAGGCAAATTTCCCTACCCCAGTTGCTAAACCATCAAAAGAAATTCGGTCCCAGCCATCCACATGCTCAGCGTCTGAATGCTAGCTTGGCCAAATTGCTAGCACTGCAACTGCTGCCTTTTCAGCTGGTAGACTCTGCCCCCTTTCGTGAATTTGTGGAATGTGCAGTACCTCAGTGGCAGGTTCCCAAACGCCATTTCTTTTCACAGACGGCCATTCCGGCTCTCTAACAGCCATGTGGAAGGAAATGTCTTGGCCTCATTGGACAGGGCGGTCAGCAGTAAGGTGCATATTACTGCTGACTCATGGTCCAGCAGGCATGGACAGGGACATTACCTTTCTTTCACGGCGCACTGGGTAACTCTGCTGGCAGCTGGGAAGGATGCAGGACAGGGTTCAGTATTGTTGGAGCTTGTTCCGCCACCACACCTCCAAAATGCTAGTGGTGGTTCTGCCACAGCTCTCTCCTCCACCCCCTCCTCTTCTTGTTCCTGTATGGCCTCTCCCTCTGTAGATTTCTCCTCTGAACCAGCTGTGCTCCGTAGGCATTCAAGGGGCTACAGAAGCACTCAGGCAAAAAGATGCCATGCGGTGCTTGAGTTGGTCTGCTTAGGGGACAGGAGCCACACTGGGGCAGAGATTCTGTCAGCTCTGCAGGGGCAGGCTCAGAGGTGGTTGACGCCATGCCAGCTTCAGCCAGGAATGGTTGTATGCGACAATGGCCCCAACCTCCTCTCCGCCCTCCGACAGGGACACTTGACCCATGTTCCCTGTTTGGCTCACGTCCTGAATTTGGTGGTATTCCTCCATTCACAATCAGCCAGCAATTTAATAACTTGAGTGGTGTCCTTTAAATATGAGGGAGTTGCTGCAATCAAGGGCTGGAGGAATTCATCCACATATCTACCTTATCTATATCTATATATATATATATATATATATATATATATATATATATACACACACATATCTATATTCTAGCCATTACAGAATCTATACCACTAATAATAGGGCGCTTAACTAGGGCCCTTAGTTAAGATGGCGCCACGCCACTATTTAAATGGTGTGCGTGATGACACAATCACAGCAGCCAATCCCCCAACGACGTCCTATCGTGACGAAACACATAGGGTGCGCCTGTGATACTGACGTCATCACATTTTGTCTCTTCGGAGATTGATGGTACAGCAAGCAGTAGGCGGAGGAAGCCCAAGGAGATGCCAATGCTCTGATCCATTGTGTTACACCGCGCATTTAAGATCTTTGTCCTGTAAGTGCAATCTATTTGAGCATATTAAATTATTCTCTTAAATACTACACTATTTCTTGTTTGTGTCTCTGAGTGACACAGAGCCAGCAGTTTGGGACATTTTTATAGGTTTTTGGGAGACCGAATTCCCTGAGCTTGGTGAGACCGCTTTGGTGGTCATTTTTACGGGTAAGGAGACTACATACTCACTTTGGGTGCAAAGCCTTTTGGAGGAAGGGATCTTTTCTTCACGATTTCGTGTTAACATCTTGTCTCCACACACATTCCCTGGTTCACCTTCCAATTCATTAGGGACTGTGTTCCAGTTTTACTTTTACTTCTTATTTTTAATTTTTTTATTTTTTATATTTTTTATCGTTATATCCTTTTGGGATTTTGCCTTTATAGATCTTTTTCATTTATGGTTTTGTGAATTTTCTTCATTTATTTATTAATATATACTGAGTTAACTCATATGAGCGCCTTTTTAGGTTTCACACAATTAATTTTTGGTGTTTATTATCAATTCATTTTAGTTTATGAGCACATTCATTTGTTGCTATTAATGTTCATTGTTAAATTGAGTTTGACACTAATTTAGATATAATTTTGTGCAGTTTTTTCAATTTTAATGTATTTGAACTCTGCCTTAGTTTTTCATTTTTAATTTCAGGTTTTTCACCATTTCTGAATATTTGAAAGTAATTTTAAAATTTTTTTGTTTTTTATTATTGGATATATACACTGCTATTAGCGCTGCACCCACCCCCTGTTTTTCATTACATTACAGCAGCAAGCAGTTTTAAATTACTTTTATTCCTTTAGAAATGTCATTTTGTGCAGGGACTGTTCTAAACACAGGAAAAATGCGCCACTTCACAGGCATACTATAGTCACCCCCCAGGCACGATATTTAAAGGAATATTTCTTTTGTATTGTTTTACATTAAGCATTACTAAAATCACTCCTCCCGAAAAAACGTCTGTTTTTCAAAACTTTTTTTGCATTGATACATGTCCCTGGGGCAGGACCCAGGTCCCCAAACACTTTTTATGATAATAACTTGCATATTAACTTTTAAAATTAGCACTTTTGATTTTTCACGTTCAAGCCCCATAAACTTTAACGGTGTTCGCACAAATTTTTTGTCTGTTCGCGTGTTCTGCCGTAAACCGAACCCGGGGGGGGGGGGGGGGGGTGTTTGGCTCATCCCTACTTATAACAAGGGAAGAGCTCATCATTCACATCAAAATTTTAACTCTGGGTCAGCATATTAGCCCGACAAAAAGCATTTTTAAAAGGAGATCAGCAATGGCAGCCCTCCCTCTTCTCTACATGTTTTCGTTAAGCCTGCAGATGTCAGTGGTGCCGTCTGCATTTGGAAGCACATTATTATGCCTGAATGTGCTGTTTGTCATGCAGCATTTACCAGATGGCTAACGTTCATAGCATGAAATAAAAATGCTATGACAATACAAATTTATAATATGTATTTAAAAAAGGGCATACTGCTACTTGCTGTGCCACAACTTGGATGTGTTTGAAGAACTCTGCACCCAGGATTTTTCTACTCCTCTACAGGGAACCCCGCTTTGCTCTACACCACTGAGCGCATGGCTTCAGGAGAGCTATGTGGATGAGGGGGGAAAGGGACACCAGCCTAGACAATCAGATCTGCCCATAACCAAACTCTAGCGATCAATGAAGTGACAGATATCAAACCAAATCACCCACACATCCATAGTAAGAAGCTGCCTTATTTTATATTTAAAGGGTGAAAATTTTGTTCTCCTCAACTTATGGAGAGAACATTTTTGCACTTTTTTTTTTTTTCGTTGTCATTGCAGGTGATATCTACTAAACTATTACTAGTTTAATTCTCCCCCTCCCATCATTCGTTTTTTTATTTATTACTTAGAGAATTTAAAATTTCAAGGAATCAACTTGCTTTCCTGAAACATGCAAATCAAAAAAAAACAAGCAACAGGATTGGTAGGACAGTCCCCTCCCCCATATGTTAATACTATACATAGGCAGCTGTGTCTTTAAAGTGTGTGAGCAGAGGGTCATTGATATCTGAATTGCTGGGCTTTCTTTTGTCTGGAGGTAGGGTAAGACTTTTACTGCAAGAAGAAAGAAAGAAAGGATTTTCAAAGTTTTACTAGAAAACTTGTAATTGCAGATTGCTAATTTACTAGAGTTTGTGTGTATTCTTCTGTTCTACTATGTGTAAATAATATAATGTGTTTCTTTTTATATATACATTTTTATTGGTAGCTGCCTTTAATTTGGATTGCTTTTTAAAATGTACAGCATTTGGGGTACAACCAATGGGGAAAAAAGTAAGTGCTAAAAATGTATTACGATTACCAGAGTTTTGTGAGGCTGCCTATATGTTTGTAGTTTTCTTCTTTTTAATCCACTAAACTAACATTTTAATTTATTTACAAATGTCCATTGCAAAGTTCTTGAAAAGGGTTATAAAATTTACTGACAGTTTGTAAAAATCTGTGATTTTTTAACAACTGCTAGTAAATATCAAACTACTTTGTTATAGGTATAGTCAGTCAGTGTTTCCATATCATGTTTTTACTGTTCAAATATTCACTGCGTTAGTTTTCAATAGGAGTTCTGTAATTTCTCAGGTTGCCAGTAAAAAATGTGCTCTGCAAGAAAATTTTCCATGTTTTGTCAGTAAAAAACGCTGCGGGAGGTTGGCAACACTTTAACTGCTGGCAGCAAAGAGACCTCCCTGCGCTGGATCACGTACCTAGTACATGATTCAAGCGCTCTGGCAGGGGGCACACGCAAGTGTGCTGGCCCGGCTGTGCTGTGATTTGTCACCAATGATTGTCCGCCGGCAGTTAGTCCTCCCCAGTGTCAGTTAGTGTCAGATTGGTCGCCGCACTATTGCAGTCTCATTATAAGTTGCTGATCACTGCCATTACTAGTATAGAAAAAAAAATTCCAGTGTGTATATATATATATATATATATATATATATATATATATATATATATATATATATACCATAGTTTGTAGACGCTATAACTTTCACACAAACCAATCAATACACACTTATTGGGATTTTTGTTACCAAAGACAAGTAGCAGAATATAGTACATTTCCATCAACATTTTTTAAAAGATTTTCTTTTTTTAAATTTTTTATGGGATATGTTTTATAGCAGAAAGTAAACTTTTTCAAAATTGTCAGTCTTTTTTTTTTCATTTATATAATAAAAAAAACAAGAGGGGGTCAAATACCACCAAAAGAAAGCTTTATTTGTGTGAAAAAATGATATAAATTTAGTTTGGGTGCAGCATTGCATGGCCATGTAATTGTCAGTTAAATTTGCGCAGTGCCGCATAGCAAAAAATGGTCTGGTCATGAAGGGGGTAAAACCTTTCTGGAGCTGAAGTGGTTAATGGTCCATTCACATGCTGCAATTTAAAGTGGTAAGAATCTGCGGATTCCTGCGACTGGAATGGACAGGGGTCAGGGTGTATGATTAGTTGAGCCAACAAAATGCAATAACAGGCTGCTGGCGGCCACCGCAGCTATTTGTGACTGTTTGCCCAGCCAGTAATTACCTGCACTGGTCATGGTGGATGCAAACAAAATGCATCCAGCCACAATCACTGCAGGTAATTTCTGGCTGTGCAAACAGTCACAACAGCCTGTCATTGCATTATATGGGCGCAGAGACCGCAGCAATTACATAGTTACATAGTAGGTAAGGTTGAATAAAGACCATCCAGCTCAACCTGTCCATTCTAGCCGTAGGAAGGAATCCTCAGATTCTTGCTACTGGAAATCGCAGCATGTGTAAGCGCCCATGTGGATGGACTCAAGGCTGGCTTTGAGTCTGCTCTTTGCAGTAACAGGCTGTAAAACATGCATTACCACAATACACAGTAGCACACAATCAATGGTGCCGTGCGTTGCTATTCAATTTAAATAGCAGGCCTACTCAGCTTTCAAAAGCCCCTCAAGGTACCATCTGTGTGTTGTGGTGCAGTATGTTTTAAAAAAGGGACACATTTAGTTTTAGGTATATTGCGGTGCGATGGCAGCCTAATTAAAAATAAATGGGCTGCCTAAACAAAACGCATATGAACACGTGGTGTCCTGCACATAAAATTCTGAATCATATAGCACTGCAGAGGTATAAAGGTGCCCATAAAGTATATATAAACCCTAACAATGAACTTCTCATATTTGCTCCTTTCGTGTCTGTTAATTATACCATAGAAAGTGGTTTATTATAGCTGTTCAATAAGTGCAAAAAAGACCTGCTAGGCTTCATTTAGATGTGTGGTTGAGCCCCATTTTTCCGCCTGCCAACTGCACCCCCTTAAGCTGCAATAGGCAGCGGATGGGGTGTTTACATGCTGAGGGTGTGAAGTATGGTGCCTGCAGCAAAGTTTACCCATATCAGCCGGCGACCAGCCCAATGAATGCTACACATTCAAGTGAATAGGGGAGTCCCACAAACACCCCCCCAGCAGCGTGCGATGCACACTGTTTCAGCACATTTATCAGCAAGCATGGGGTTAAAACAGGAAGTGAGGAGGCATCACATTGCTTCCTCACTGCCTGTCAGTAGCCCCTGGAAAATGATCTGAACGCGGATTGGGCTTCAGAGGCAAGAAAGATTTAGACACATGTCTAGATCTGTCCTCAATCAAGTCAGAACTTCAGTGCCTAAGTCCTGTGTTATCCCAAGGAGAGTAATTAGCCCCCTAGTTCTTATCTTGGATTACATAATGTTGTAGGGTATGAGGGTCTGAGTAGTTTGTCAAGGGAAATCTGGGCAGGGCTGACACCACTCAGTCCACAAAATACTATGTGCTGTCAGTCCACAACAGTATTTAGAAGTTGAGTGCTTTTCTCGCTGATTAACAGCATACCTCCTAACTTTCTGGAACGATAAAGAAAATTTTTTAGCACACACTAGATAGGGAGAAGAACACATCCTGGCCATGGACCTGGTTAAACAGACCATAAAGATCTAATATGCAGAAATTGATTGGCTAAACCACACAATGCCTTTTTTTTTTTATTTTTTATTCTTTTTTTTTCCGATTACCGTATATTTGCTTTTTAAAACAACAAATGCAGTAATATACCGTAATTTGATACAAATTTCGGTGCCGCATAACACTTTTGGTAGTAAAGTAGTACATTTTGTATAGAGATGTACATATCATACCAAAAAGAGGGACAACCAAGGCTGATGACAGAAGGATTTGGTCTCAAAAGAGGGACAGTCCTTCCAAATGAGGGACAGTTTGGAGCTATGCAACAGGTAAATTTCTGTACTTGTAGGGTCTTTAAAGGGACAAAACATGGTAAAAAATGCATATATTGCAGAAGAGCACTGCATGTTTTTTTATCCTGACATATAATTTAATGATGATAAAGATAAAAGTTGCTGTCAGGAGAAATAATCTCTTGGTTTATTGCTTGCTGAAATGATTTTGCAAATTTGCTATAGGTGTGATCAAAATATTGAAATAATCTGCGAATTCCAGTGAAGAAATGAATGTATATATGTGGTTGGCTTGAGACAGCTGTCTAGGGCAGTATGAGTGTTTCTCTGTACATCCAACTGGTAAGCCCACCTTCTAAAAATACTTCTAATAAACTTATATAGAGAATGTGTAGTGGCTCTTTTTTGTGTCTATAAATTTGAAGGACTCTAATGTTAGTTTTGAGTTAGATCTACAGTCTACACTCTATAGTCTATTTTTCAGTAACATCTACAGACTGGTAAGCTGTGATACATTATTTTTTGTTCTTGGCTTTAAAGTGAGTTTACAGAAAAGTATCTCACATGCGAGCCATTTTTTCACAAAGCTCCTGAATTTATGCCAAGTTCGACTAAGTCTGAAGCTCATTCACTAACTATAAACTGGGCAGACTGGTGAAGATAGGTTTTCTATTTTTTTGTTTTGGGTTTAAGTGCTGCTGATCTTTGCATTATCAATTGGCCAACATGCTCAAAATCCAAGTTCCAAGCTCCATCTGCATTGAGAAATATTTCATTGTGCAATTGGTCAAATGTCAGAGCACCCAATACAAGTCTGCTACTGTTCAAGGACAATAATGATTGATAGCAGCAATGCACCAGGTACGATTTCACAGGTCTTTGAAGGTATGCTGATGGATGTATTTTACTGTTTTAGTTATAGTGTCTGAAGAATCAAGGGCAACTTTAAGTGAAAACATTACACTTTTTCAGTAAATTGACCTATCCACTTATAGTGGGACTATAGGCAGCTATAAATGATACAATTGTATAGGAAAAGCAGGTACATGATAGAAAGGTATACAAAATGTGAGTGTCAGTCCATATGAAGGTGGTGGGAAATTAAAGCATATCTAAACCAAGAATAACAATTGAGAGTATTGCAACATACTGGTCTTTAAATGTGGTGCCCGAATTAGGTTTCTCGTGCACACTTTTTTTTTCTTTATTTCAACCTGGCAATCCAATCTTAACCTAAGCTAAATTAAACTGGGATTAACCAAATTTGTTTAGACAAGCTTCCCTAAAAATACATCACAGCAAATTTTTTTTATTTAATTGTTTTTTTTTTTTTTTTTTTTAGTCAAGTTTTTATAGGCTGGATTCACTGTTCTCCCTTTCTGGGTGCTGCATTAAAGTGGTTGTAAACGGGGGGGGGGGCGTGTCCAAGATGTGGGCATGAGCAGATGTTCTTCTCGGAGCTCTGCTAGAGATCTATCCTGATATTCTTTCCTGCCTGGACTGATTGACCCTGAGCTGGGTGTTCTGACCCTCTATGCCGTCCCGATCCTCCTGGACCGAAGAGCGGTAAGAAGCTCCGTTTTCCCCCGACTCTACCTGTGCCTGATTACCCCACAGTGCGCGGAGCGGGAAGCCCGCGCGGCCATTCCAATATGGCCACTCAGACAGCGCCTGAGGAGAATGCCTCTCCATCTCTCCCTGGCATTCCTGAGGTGATGGCGGCGATATCGGCATGCCAGATTGCCTTGTCTGGGAAAATAGAGGCTGTCCAGACTGATGTCGGCTTGATCAGACAGGACTTAGACAAGATCCATGCCCGGCTGGGGGTTGCTGAACAGCGAGTTGGCCATGTGGAAGACACTACAGAGGTGCACTCGGTGGCGATTCAGACCCTGCAAAATAAAGTTAAGGCCCTTGAATATCGCGCCAAGGATGCCGAAAACCGCAGCAGGTGAAACAATCTGCAGATAGTGGGACTCACGGAGAGAGCAGAGGGACAGAACCCGGCTACCTTTGTGGAGGACCTCCTGCGCTCCCTGCTTCCTGGGGCCCAGTTATCCCCATACTTCACCATCGAGAGAGCGCACAGAGTCCTGCCACAGCGGGGACCATCTGGTTCCCCCCCCCCGCACACTGATCCTGCGCCTGTTAAACTTCAGGGATCGGGATGAGCTTCTGCGGGCTGCACGAGTGACGAGGGAGATCTCCTACCAAAATTCTAAGCTGCTCCTGTTCCCTGACCATACTGTGGAGACCCAGAAACAGCAAAGATCCTTCGATGCGGTCAAGGCGGCCATGAGGGCGAAAGGAATTAAGTACAGCATCCTTTTCCCGGCAAAGCTTGAGAGTGGTCGATGGTGAGACAGTGCGGTTCTTCACCAATCCCAGGGAGGCCACCTCGTGGTTGGAGTTGCTGCCTTCCCTGAAATGAGTAGATCCTGATCTTTAAATGTCTGTGTGCTGGCGGCACCTATTCGTTCTGGGTCTTTAGATCTGGGGGGCAGAGGTTATGCTGTTTTTATATGCTCTGTATCCCATGTTGGCCCCTGGACCCTGGTGCCCACTTCCCTGATGCATGAGGGAGCCCTGGGATACCAGGGCATACATGTTTACCTGCTGCCACGGCTCTGGAAACACCGCAGTGGTAGGTGACTGTTCTCATGTGTGTTTTGAGGACATGCCTTAATATGACTAATATCCTGAACAGCTCCAGGTTACCATGCAACTAACCTTTCTAAGCTTTGTGCCCCTTGCTAGTTCAGGTGATTTGAACTAATGTGCTAATATATGACTGGTTAATAACTAGTTCTCTAGCATCTCCTGATGGGAAGTTATGTGCCCCTTGTTGGCTTGGATTGTGGTCCCCCCTCTGTGCATTTGATGTGGAGGGGTGGCTGACTCTCCCTTGTTAACTGAGGCACGCCTCCCTGAGTAGGTTACTCTGAAGGACTGGGGTTTGGGGATTTATGCACGATTCCAGTTTGGGGGATCTGAGGGGTGGGGGGGGGGGGGCTGGGCAGCCGTTGCTGGCCCTTGTTGGTATTGGTTTAGTTTTATTTTCACAGTTTTCTTTCTACACTAATGTTCAATGTTTTCAGGTATGGTAAAAGAATATGCATCCTGGGAGTTTCATGCCTTTTTGTTGCTGCTAGCAGTGATAGTCGGTCTTCCGCTCGGGCAGTTGCCTTGCCCCCGGGGATGGGGTACTGTTGTGTTGCTTCCTGGGACACCTGCCTTACTTAAGATCCATTATGGCTAGTTTTTCAGTACCCTCCTGGAACGTCCGGGGATTAAATTCAGCAGTTAAACGTTTTTAATTATTTAAAAAAGTACACCCCCCCCCAAATTTTGTATATTACAGGAGTCTCACCTTGTGGGTTCATGGGTCCTTGGACTCAGGAGAGCCTGGGTGGATAGTTCACATTATCACGCTAGTTTTTCCCAGGGAGTGAGCATATTAGTTCACAGATCTCTCCCCTTTCAGCTCCAAAATATTAAGACTGACCCAGGCGGAAGATATATTACTATGCACGTCACAATTGCCAATACAGAATATGTGATTGTGGGACTCTATCTCCCACCTCCTGTGGATACTTCCCTCTTGTATGATATTATGCGATTGGTCACACAATATGGAACACCGAATGTCATGTTGTTGGGGGATTTTAATTTGGCTCCGTGTCCGGCTCTAGACAGGCTCCATCAGTCGACCCGAAGAACACCTGATCTCATGCAGTGGGCTGATACTTTTGAGTTAATTGACGCCTGGAGGCATTATAATCCATCAGAGAGGATGTACACCTGTCATTCATCCACTTTTCGGACCCTCTCCCGCACTGGGGTTTGTTACTCGGGCGGTGCTGCAGCGGGTATCAAAGCTGCAGATCCTCCCTAGAGGCATCTCCGATCATGCCCCTCTTATGATTACTGTGCTTTTGGGGCCCACTGCTAAGCAGAAACTGTGGAGACTGTCAGGGCACTGGATAGCAGACCCTATAGTTCAGGAAGATATGCCGGAGGCGTTGTGTCATTTTTGGCTTGCAAATACTGACTCTACAGAGCCATTGATGGTTTGGGACGCCTTTAAGGGATGGCTGAGGGGGGAATATATTTCCCTCATTACTAACAGCTGGAAGCAATCTGTGCGGTCGCTGGGGGAGTTGGAGGGTGAGCTCGGGACAAGGAGGCTAGATATGTTGCTGCTCCTACCCCCCTCAACTACGGGGCCTGGCAATATGCGCTTGAACTTTATAGGATAAAGATGACCAAGAAATCAATGCTCAGTACGGCCCAACGAGTTTTCGAGTATGGGGATAAAAATGACAAATTGTTGTCATGGTTGTCTCGAAGGCAGTTTGCTAGTACTCATATTGGGAGCATGAGGGAGGAGTCCCCCTTACAAGCCCTAATGAAATCCTTGCTAGATTTATGCACTACTATAGCTCCCTCTATTCCACTAGGGTGGATTATGGAATATCGGATCTCCGGGCCTACTTGGATGGGGTGGATTTTCCTAGCCTGTCCCAGGACGCCAGTAAAAAGCTAGAACGAGATATTACCCTGGAGGAGGTCCAGATCACTATGGCCCAAATGCAACCTGGTAAAACTCCCGGTGCAGATGGCATTCCGGTCGAATTCTTTTCCACGTATCAAGAACTTCTCGCTCCTAGGCTCACTATGCTGTTCGCTCAGTTCACCAAGATAGGGTCATTGCCAGAATCCGTGTCCGATACTGTAATTGTGTTGGTGCCCAAACCGGGTAAGGACCCTGAGGACTGTGCGTCATATCGACCGATTTCCTTAATTAATGTTGACGCAAAACTGCTGGCCAAAATATTGGCCAACCGTCTGGCACAAGTCCTGGATGAGCTCACCCATGTGGATCAGACGGGGTTCATGCCCGGCAAGGGCACCGATATCAATTTGAGAAGGCTTCATCTCAACCTGTCCATTCCTCATGATAGTGCTGGGACCAGAGTCATTGCCTCTCTGGATGCCGAAAAGGCATTTGACTCGGTTAACTGGGGCTACCTTTGGGAGGTACTGGGTAGATATGGTTTTGGCCCCCAATTTTTACGCTGGCTGCAGTTACTCTATCAAAAGCCCTCAGCTTGTATACGGACCAATGGTGGGATTTCCGAGCGGTTTCCGCTGCAACGTGGGACGTGCCAGGGATGCCCCCTTTCTCCCTCCCTTTTTTCCCTGGCGCTGGAACCCCTGGCCATCCTACTTAGGGCATTCCAGTGGGTGGAGGGACTGCGGATCGGCCTCTTGGAGGAGAAGGTGTCATTATCCACCGACGATGCCCTGTTGTAGTTACACGACGTGGACTCCTCCCGGTGGGCTGCTTTGGGGCTCTTTGACAAGTTTGCCCGCTTCTCGGGGGTCCGAATAAATTGGACAAAGTCTGTACTTTTTTCCCTAGACCCCATGTTGCGGGCCACTG
The DNA here is from genome assembly GCF_042186555.1 of Aquarana catesbeiana. Lineage (NCBI taxonomy): Eukaryota > Metazoa > Chordata > Amphibia > Anura > Ranidae > Aquarana > Aquarana catesbeiana. The sequence continues at coordinate 287,624,296 of NC_133327.1, read as the reverse complement.
CGGCCACCACCCAACTATAGTGGGTTACTAGTTTTAAATACCTGGGAATTCAGGTGAGCCGAGACCCCTCTGATTTTTACGAGCTCAATCTGCGCCCCGTGTTACTACAGCTGAGAGCTAGATGTGGCTCTTGGGGGACTCTCCCACTTAATTTGTTAGGGCGTATTAACCTAATTAAAATGTTTTTTCTTCCCAAGTTTAATTATCTATTTAGAAATTCCCCAGTGTGGATTCCGAGCATATTCTTTAAAGAACTTGACAGCTGTATTGGGACCTTTATTTGGGGGGCTCCACTCCCCTATTGGCATGATTCACCCTATGTGTTCCTGTGCGGGGGATTGGCGTTGCCCAATTTTCGGGTATACTACCGGGCGGCCGTTCTGGTTTTGGTCCGCTGGTGGTTTGTCTGCTCCAGGGCCAATGCTGCGATGTGCCTTGAGGCGGCTCTTTTGGGTTCCTTCGGTGACCTTGGAAACCTAGTGTATAGGGGCTCTGGGGCTTGCGCTGATCTCCCTCTTCCGCCTAGGACAACGCTCAGACTGTGGGAGGTTGCTAGGAAGAGGTTTCATAAACCAAACCTGTAGTCACCCTTTCAACCTCTATGGGGTAATCCTAATCTTTCACACACTTCCGTACAATCCCGGACCCACAAGTATGGGCAAGTTGTGGGGTGAAGTCTCTTCGAGATATCATGCCAGCAGGGACACCAGCAGGGACGTTAATGACTTACAAAGACCTCTCCACCAAATGTAATCTGCCCAGATGGATGTATTTTCGATATCACCAGTTGCGCCATGCAGCAAGAGCACAGTTTCTGGGACCTATTGTCCTTTCCATGGATCCCATAGAGGAACTTTCGGCCCAAGAATCGCTTTCCAAGCCCCTCTCCTCCCTTTATACGTCACTGCTCAGTTTGGACTCTCCCAGGCTGGAGAGGCTGTGGGAGGCGTGGAAGACAGATATCCCCCACACTAGAGAGGGAATGACTGTTTTGAGGATGGCTTTGGGTTGGTTATATCTTCTAGGGACAAGGTGACACAGGCCAAGTTTCTTCATAGAGTGTACTACACCCCATAGACTGTACCCCCTGAGGGACCCCCTCTGTAATAGGTGTCGACAAGAGGTAGGGACATATTATAATATGTTCTGGAGTTGCTCGATTTTGGGCTGCGGTGTTTGAAACTATTAATGAGCGCCTCAGAATATCATTAGTCCAAACTCCAGAGCTTGCACTGCTTGGCATACAGGAGACGACCACAGGCCACGTTATACTAAACTCCTGATTGCTTTCTTATTTTATTATGCAAAAAAAGCTATTCTACTTAAATGGAACTCTGCATCCCCCCCACTATGACTCTTTGGGAGGACACTAGTAATAAGGCTCTTCCACTGTATAAAATGACCTATCTGAATAGAAAGTGCCCCAAAAAGTTTGAAGGTATCTGTTTACCCTGGATGGCTTGTAGGCTTTGGGTGTTATACTTAAACAACACGGATAGACCTTTCCCTTCCTTTGCTTGGGCTGCCCCCCCCCCCCCCCCCCTTGCTGTCTATTCCCCTTCCCGTGTACGGTGTATTTTATTGGAAAGCCATTCTGATTTGATTAAACTGATGACTGTTACTTATGGTCCGAAACCCAATTTCAATTGCGATTATATTTAACGCCTAGGTCCTTGTTACCCCTTCTAACCTATTATGTACTGTAACAACTACCATTTGCTTTTCTGTCTTTTACCATGCTTGCTCTTTTATCAATAAACTGAGATTTTAACCATGAAAAAAGTGGTTGTAAACTCTGTTACACCACTTTTACCTACAGGTAAGCCTATAACAAGGCTTACCTGTAGGTACCGTAAATATCTCCTAATGCCGTGTACACACGGGCGGACTTTTCGGCATCAAAGGTCCGACGGTCTTTCCGACGGACTTTCGACGGACTTTTGACGGACTTCCGACAGACTTTCGAACGAACAGACTTGGCTACACACGATCACACCAAAGTCCAACGGATTCATACATGATGACGTACGACCGGACTAAAATAAGGAAGTTGATAGCCAGTAGCCAATAGCTGCGTCAGTGTCGGTTTTCGTCTGTCTGACTAGCATACAGACAAACTGATTTTTCGACCTGACTCGAATCTGTCGGAAAGATTTGAAACATGTTTCAAATCTAAAATCCATCTGATTTTCGACCGAAAAGGTCCGTCGGAAGTCCGATGAAGCCCACACTTGGTCGGATTGTCCGACGGATTCGTTCCAGCGGACGAGTTTGGTCGAAAAGTTCGCCAGTGTGTACACGGCATAAGGTTCCATGCACACTGAAGCTCATAAACATCAGTTTTTGGGAGTTTGGGTTTTTTCTTTAATAGCCCATAAACTCCCCTCTATGTTATCCTATGTGTCCATGCACACATGGACGTTTTTGGATGTTTATCAGCAGTGGAGTTTATGGGCTGTTTTCTGAACGCCATAAAATCACGTTCAGGAGTCGTTTTTCTGACCACAAAAAACGCCAAACATTCATAAACGCTGATAAACGTTGATAAATGCTCCAAAACATGGCTCACCAGCGTTTTTTAATGTTTTTGATCCCTTGAAAAAAAAAAAAAAATAATAAAAAAAACCCGCTATAAACGATAACGTAGAAAAAAGCTAAAAAACGCTAATAAACGCTATTGCAAAAATGTTAAAAACGTTGAAAGACTCACTGCAAAGCTACTGGCGTTTTTATAATGTTATTTTAATGTCCAGTGTGCATGGAGCCTAAACTTTAGGAGATATTTAGTATATGCGCTGCTGCCGATGTCATCGGCGCATGTGCACTGAAAAAATGGGCCGCTGGTGCCGTTACTTCAGGGCCAGTGCTATGACCGGCAGGTGCTGCGCACACGCGCGGGAGTGACGCCATCACGGCTACAGCCAATCAGAGTGCCGCGAACCTGGAAATAACTCCGATGGAAGATGTCAGCCATGTACTCGGAGTGCTGACGCCGATTCAGGCCATTGTTCTGAGATAAGTATTTCATAATGAGATAGTATGCGATGAATATTAGCTCATTATGCATTTGTCTTTCAGGGGTTTTTTTTTTCCGAGGTTTACAATCTCTTTAACCACCTCAATACTAGGCATTTTCGCCCCCTTCCTGCCCAAGCCATTTTTCAGCTTTCAGCGCTGTCGCACTTTGAATGACAATTGCGCGGTCATACAACACTGTACCCAAATGAAATTGTTATTGTTTTTTCCCCACAAATAGAGCTTTCTTTTAGTAGTATTTGATCACCTCTGCGTTTTTTATTTTTTGCGCTATAAACAAAAGAAGAGTGACAAGTTTAAAAAAAAACACAATAATTTTGACCTTTTGCGATAATAAATATCCAATTTTTTTTTCTTTAAAACAAATTTTTTCTCAGTTTAGGCCGATATGTATTCTTGTACATATTTTTGGTAAAAAAAAATCGCAATAAGCATATATAGATTGGTTTGCGCAAAAGTTATAGCGTCTACAAAATAGGGGATAGTTTTATAACATTTTTATTTTTTAAAAAATTTTTTACTGGTAATGGCGGCGATCTGCGATTTTTATCGTGACTGCGATATTGCGGCGGACACATCGGACACTTTTGACACATACTTGGGACCATTCACATTTATACAGCGATCCGTGCTATAAAAATGCATTGATTACTGTATAAATGTGACAGGCAGTGAAGGGGTTAACACTAGGTGGTGATCGAGGGGTTAACTGTGTTGCTAGGGGAGTGATTCTAACTGTAGGGGGCGGGGACTCACTAGGGGAGGAGACCGATCGGTGTTCCGCTGTACTGGGAACACATCATCGGTCTCCTCTCCTCTGACAGGACCGTGGATCTGTGTGTTTACACACACAGATCCATGGTCCTGCTGTGTTACCGGTAATCGCGGGTGCCCGGCGGACATCGCGGCCGCCGGGCACGCGCACCGGGTGCCTAGTGACACGGCGGGCGCGCGCGATCGCCGGCGGCGGCGCGCGCGCGCCCCCTGGTGGCCTAGGAAAGCGAGGACGTCATATGACGTCCGCCCGCAACGAGAGCTGCGCCGCCTGGCCGTCAATTGACGGCCGGCGGTCGGGAAGCAGTTAAAGAGTTTGTTATCCCAACATTTCATATTCCTGATATGTGCCTGCTGTACCACGTACTTGTTCTCTTTGTATTGCTTCCTTTATGTGGAATCCCAGGTGAATCCTGCCAGTCCCTCTGTCTTATTAAAAACTGATCACACTAATAAGCAGGAGAACACACTGTGGTCAGTTCTCTAGCTATGCTGGGAATTTTTGTTTATTTAAAATCTTGCAAACATATAGCTTGTTATTAAAAAACATACTTGCATATATACAAAAAATAAATAAAAATGAATATATACATAAACAAAAGTAAACAAGCTTACATCAGCAAATAACAGAAAAGAAAATTACTTTTTTTTTTCAAAAATAACCTAAATAGAACTATTTACAAAGAAACATAATTTTATTAACCGTAAACTACTAAATTATGCAAAACACAGCCCTACTTTAACCTAAACACACTCACAGGTTAAGAAATGTTTAAACATTTAACCCATGCATGCAGCTACGGGAACCTGACATTCCTCCACACGTTTGTCCAGGCCCCCAGCCGCCACCTGTCCCTCTCAAGGCCCCGAATCTTCCCAGAATGTTGTGCACCACCACCTCGACAAGAAGGACTCCGTGTGACCACTCTGCCTAACTCAAGTGGGAAAGGAAATGATACCAAGACCCCACCCACCTGCTTTTAGACTTCTACATTGAAGGGGCACTGAAACAAGAAATGGTCCATCATTTCCTCCACCCCACCACACTCCACTCTTGGACAACCACGGTTCTCCACAGAGCAATGCTTTAGGTTGCCTTTCACATAGAGTCTGCCATGGAACGAGCACCAGACCAAATCCCAAAACTTTTGAGGTATTCTCTCCATATTAATCAAATGCAGACCCTCCCTCATAATAGGTCCTGAGCAATCCCTCAAGGCCACTGGCTCGCCAAAGGCAGATTCAACAACAGTCCTCTCCAGAACCTTCCTAGGAAGAGACTTAATTTCCTTTTACATAGTTACATAATTAGTCAGGTTGAAAAAATACACAAGTCCATCCAGTTCAACCTTAAAAACAATAAATAAATAAAATAAAAATATCGTACAATCCAATATATTCAATTTTATACCCTCAGTTGATCCAGAGGAAGGCAAAAAACTCCAGCAGAGCATGCTCCAATTTGCTACAGCAGGGGAAAAAATTCCTTCCTGATCCCCCAAGAGGCAATCAGATTTTCCCTGGATCAACTTTACCTATAAATGTTAGTACCCAGTTATATTATGTACATTTAGGAAAGTATCCAGGCCTTTCTTAAAGCAATCTACTGAGCTGGCCAGAACCACCTCTGGCGGGAGTCTATTCCACATTTTCACAGCTCTTACTGTGAAGAAACCTTTGCGTATTTGGAGATGAAATCTCTTTTCCTCTAGACGTAAAGAGTGCCCACGTGTCCTCTGGGTTGACCGTAAAGAGAATAACTCAACACCAAGTTCACTATATGGAACCCTTATATATTTGAACATGTTGATCATATCCCCTTGTCATCCGCCACTGCCGATGCATTTTTAGGCATGGGGCAATGTAAGCTGGGAGCTCACCATGTCGGACCCTCAGGCTCTTCATTGGCCCACCATTCGCCCAGTTCTGCTGAAAAGGCCAAAACCAGGACTAAAAAATACCAACCCAGGTGGTTCCTATGCCAGCATATTACCAAAATTATGTTTCAAAAACATCAGAGAAAAGAATAACACCGCTTTGACCATAGCTAGGCCACCCATCTGCCTGGGAAGGTACAGACCGCTTAATGAGATTCAATCTGTTTCCCCATACAAGGTGTTCGAAACAGCTGTAAATTCTGGCATAGAGAGACACTGGCAAAAACACAGACAAAGCTAACATACAGATATACTGGGATGGTACGTTTTTTTAATCAGGTCAATCTTTTCCCTGTAAAAGGGTTTCCAATCCTTCCAGCTGGCAACCTTGGCATTGGCATCTTGTAGCCTGCTTACCCCAATTTGCAAGGCCATAATCGCTGGGACCAAATTTGATGCCCAAAACTTTAATGTCCTGTTGGGGCTCTGGGAAGGCGTCCGGTAGCTCAAAGCCTACACCTTCCTCTCCCATCCAGAAAACCTCACTCTCATCCTGATTAATCTTTGACCCAGATGCCTCAGCCTACTGCTTCATCACCGAGACCACCTCCTCTGTCCCAAAGATGAAAACAGACATGTTACCAGCATCACTCACTGTGCTCTCCTCCAATGATCAGACTTGTCCTGACACACTACCACTGCACAGCCATTCACTGGGAAGCTCAGTGTGCTGCTGCTTCTCCTCCTCCCAGCTCATATGCAGCTGAGAACAGAGGGAATGTGATCACTTTTAAAAAAGTGAAAAAGGGTATTTATAATGTTTTTTAATATCTATATAAAAATGTTTTGCCTTTCATTTCTAATTTAAACTGAATAGGCTGTTTTATAAGGTGTTCGTTTACAATCACTTTAACACATGTTGTCAAGCATTTGCATTTGTTGCATTAAGACTCCCTATTCATTTTGAATGGGCTGCTCAATTCAAAGGAACAAACCAAAAGACAGCCATGTAACATTTTTTTTTTCCTATGCAGCACACCACAACCATGCATTACCATTGTGGTGTGCTGCAGTGCATGTGTGTTGGAGCTGAATTGCCTTACTGTAATGCACCCAATGAGAAAAGTGTGTTTCTACCCTAAGTGCCCTTTCACACTGTGCCGCCTAGGGTGCCAGCGGTAAATCTGCGCTATTATTAGCGCTGCTATTCGGCTGCTAGCGGGGCGGTTTTAACCCCCACTAGCGGCCGAAAAGGGGTTAAATCTGCCTGCAAACTGCCGCCGCATCGGCGTTTTGCCGGCAGTATAGCAGCGCTGCCCAATTGATTTCAAAGAAGCTGCTGGCAAGACTTTTTCTGACGCCCTGCCAGCACACCGCTCCAGTGTGAAAGCCCTCGGGCTTTCACACTGGAGTGAATGGAGCAGCTGTTTTAGGGCGGTTTTCAGGCGTTATTTTTAACGCTATAGCGCCTGCAAAACGCCCTCAGTGTGAAAGGGGTCTTAAAGTGGCGCATATGTGCTGGAGTTACATTATATCGGCACCCAGTTCCATCCTCTCCATCTTACAGATGTCAGGGTTGGGTCAGGACTAGAGCTGCACAATTCTGGATAAAATGAGAATAACAATTTTTTTGCTTAGAATATAGATCACAATTTTCTCACGATTCTCGGCGTAACATCATCTTTCACATTATACAAAATTGGGCTAACTTTACTGTTTAGTTTTTTTTTTCTTAAATTCATTGAAGTGTATTTGTTCCCAAAAAATTGCTTTAAAAGACTGATGCGCAAATACAGTGTGACATAAAATATTGCAAAGACTGCCATTTTATTCTTTAGGGTCTGCTAAAGTATATACATATATATATATATATATATATATATATATATATATATATATATATATATATATATATATATATATATATATATATATATAATAAAATCTTTGGGGGTTCTAAGTAATTTTCTAGCAAAAATTGCTGATTTTAACTTGTAAGCAGCAAGTGTAAGAAAAAGGCTTATGCCACGTACACACGGTCGGACTTTTCGTCTACAAAAGTCCGACAGCCTGTCCGACAGACTTCCGGCGGACTTTCGGCGGACTTGCAGCAGACTTTCTAACGAACGGACTTGCCTACACACGACCACACAAAAGTCCGACGGATTCGTACGTGATGACGTACACCGGACTAAAATAAGGAAGTTCATAGCCAGTAGCCAATAGCTGCCTAGCATGGGTTTTTGTCCGTCGGACTAGCACACAGACGAGCGGATTTCGGGGTCCGTCGTAGTTACGACGTAAAGATTTGAAGCATGTTTCAAATCTAAAGTCTGTCGGATTTGAGGCTGAAAAGTCTGCTGAAAGTCCGGAGAAGCCCACACACGATCGGATTACCAGCCAGCTTTAGTCCGTCGGCGTCCGTTGGACTTTTGTAGACGAAAAGTCCGACCGTGTGTACGCGGCATTAGTCTTTAAAGTGGAACTTTAGTAATTTTTCCATCTTTCCATCTATTAAATCTTCTGCCCTTGTTGTTTTAACTTTGGTTAGTAAAACATTTTTTTTTCTGCCAGTAAATACCTTATAAAGCCCACTTCCTGTTTCTTGTCTAGTAATAATAAGCCTAGGCTTATGAGATCATGCACAGCTCTCTCTCGTGAGAGTTTGTCAGGAAGGGAGGGGGGTGAGTCATAAGAGAGCCAATGAGAGCTGCAGAGCTGGAGGTGTGCCTCTGTGTGTCTGTATAAACCCAGGAAGTGAACAGGCAGCAGCTTCAGCTGCCCACAGTTAAAATGGTTGCAGCCAGACTCAGTGGAGGGAGATTTCAGCACTATTATTGGCAAGTACAGAATCACAGTATATATAAAATAATATGCAAAGTGGTTGGAGGGAAGCTTCAGAATGGCAAAGATGTTTTTATTACACATTCTTGTTGTAAAGCGCTGCGTAAAATGTTAATGCTATATAAATCCTGTATATTACTAATAACATTCTGTGAGCAGACTGCAGTTTCTCTTTAATTGGTTAAACTGCCCTCATTTACAGACCAAAGTTCATGCTTTTGATCTAAAAGAACCAAAAGATGATATGTTTCTTTTTATCTCAATGCTGAGCAAAGTTGTGAGAAACTTGGCAGGCTGCCTTTTTTGCACTGAATCGTAGAAATGCCAGATTAATATCGAGAGGGAGGTTGAATTGAGATCACAATTTTTTAACGATTAATCGTGCAGCTCTAGTCGGGACTGTTCACTGTTACTGCAGATATGCTGCAAGTCGGTGTACAGATAACAAACATTTGCCAGCAGTAAAGCAAAATAATTTTGTTTGGCAGAGGAGACATATAAAAATCTCTTTGTCTCTTCTACCAAAAACTTTATCTTCTGGTAAGTTTCTGTTTTTAGTTTCACTTTAACCTCTAATTTCAGACCTTGAAAGAAGTCCATTTTAGTAATGAAACCATAACATATACAAGTTAAAGTGACAAAAAAAATATTTTTTTTTCAAGTATGGTTTCAAATACGTATTTTTTTTTTATTCAAGTATTTATGCACCTTCAATTGCTCTCAGCCTCCTCCAAATCTCCAAATTCCTATTTTTTTTTTTTTGCTGTTGTGATCTGACTTCCTGTTAGAGGGTGACTATGCTTATTGTCCACTGTATTGCTTGCACCTGAGATAGACTATGGGATTTGTAGTGTACATAGAGCAGTGCACATGACTGCAACTGCTTTTTTCCAAACAAGGGGTGGCAAATTAACTCCACCCGCCCTCCCCCCCCCCCCCCCCCCCCCCATGGGAGACAGATGGTCAGCGGCGATCAGGTGCTTAAAAAAAAAAACCCATTGGAATCCATGTGTCCAGCGCCCCGCATAAAGTTTAGGGGGCCAGACGCATGGATAGGGAGCGCAGCGCCCCTGTGCCCTGCATTACGGGCCTCCACTGGACACAGTGTAAAGACTAATTCACACAGTTTGTGGTGACAGAGGTTTTACTGCATTGTAAAATGTCTGTCACGGCAAGGACACACAGAAAACAATTGTTTCCATTGTGTCCAATTCACACTGCAATGCAGCTCGGAGCTGCACTGGAGCGTGCTGTAATAAAATGCAGACATGCTGCATTTTATCGAAGCGCACTACACAGAATCACATGGCACTATACATCAGCTCTGTACACTGAAAGAAGTGTACGTTTTGTACACTTCAAATAAAGTTTATGCAAAACAAAAAAAAGGAGCTGTGTAGGGCACAGAATTGTGAACCGCACTGCCCCCCCCCCCCCCCCCCCGCATTTGGGATCGGACAGCTGTCAGACAGGTAAAGTGCTCCGGCAACTGTCAGCTCTAGTGTGACTAGAGCCTTTAACAGGTGTTCAGTTATGGCACACTTTAAGGGCCAATTCAATCTATAGAAACGCATTTCGGATGTGTTCCAGATGCTTTTCTGCATGCACGTTTTTGATGCGTGTTTGTCCAGTGCATTTTTTTCCTCCTCTTTTTTTCTTAAACTTACATAAGGATATGCTTTTTCCAGTGCATTTTTGGTGCATTCCAGTGTGTTCATGATGCATTTTACAGCATTCCAGTACAGTCCAGTGCAGGAAAAATGCAGCATGTTCTACTTTTTGTTCTGCACTGGACTGCATTTGGTGTGAACGGGCCGTAAAAGTATGCAAAATCTCGACGTGCATCAGTGTAGAATGTAAAAACACTTGCATGAATATATTATAACCTTGGGTTAATCACATCCCCTCAGTGAAATCATTAAACTCTCTCTCTCTCTTTTCCTCTTTTTTTCCCTCATTCTTTATCTCTCTTTCCTTCTACCTCTCTATCTCTCTCTCCTCCCCTTTTTGCCCTTTTCTCTCTCTCTCTCCTCCTCTCTCTTTTTCCTTTTCTCTCCCTCCCTCACTTTTTCCTTTTCTCTCTCATTCTTATTCCTTCTCTCTCTCTCCCCCTTCTCACACTCTCTCTCCCCCCTCTCTCTCTTTCCCCTCTCACTCTCCCTCCCTCTCTGTCTCTCCCTCTTTTTCCTTCTCTCTCTCTCTCTCTCTCTCTCACACTGTCCCTCTCTCTCTTTCTCTCTCTCTCTGAGTGAAATTCACTTTAGACCACACTCTGGATCAAGTTAAGAAGTTTTCTTTATTTGACTCGTACGAGGAGACAAGTTACAACAAAAGGACAGATATTTGCCCATTGGTTCTGATCTCTATGACTGATGCAATAGGGCAGCATACATAGAGTTCAGCCTTATGAGCTCCTATCTGACTTGTCTGTCTAACAATTGTAAAACTTGAATTTATATACCTTTTACAAGCCTTATCTTAGCCATCTCTCCTAGATATGATTGGTTGCTAAGATCTACATCAATGTAACTATCCATAAATCTGACACCTGTTCTACAACCAGACAAACTTATTAATTCCCAGAATTCCTATATGTTCATTAAAGTGATTTATAACTGGTCTTGTCCAATTAAAAACACCTGTGTAGAGACAGTATGGCACCCAGCTGTTTTAAATCAACCCTCCTCGTCCTGATAAGGTTTAATCAACTTAAAGGGTAACTGATTTACGACTTTGGGAGAATGAACTTTCAATAACCCCACCAAATGTGTTATGTCTGTATGACTGTACATAACTTCCCCATATTCCACATAATTATTTCTAAACCACCTGTATAAGATGTTCTTATCTTATCAGGCTGTAACTCAACTGCTACCAATCTAATTAGTGAACTAAAAATGAACTTTCTTATCTCTGTGATTTATATGCTTTTCAAGGAATCAAAACAACTCTATGTAACTTGAAATTATTCTACTTCTAAGCAATCTCATGCAAATATTCATTAAATGATTGATGATTGATGCATGATGAATGAATAAGAATCTAATTTCTCTAACACTCTCTCCCCCTCTTTTTCCTTCTCTTTCTCACTTTCTCTCCCCCTCTCTCTTTCCTTCTCTCTCTCTTTTTTCCTTCTCTCTCTCTCTCTCTCTCTCTCTCTCTCTCTCTCTCTCTCTCTCTCTCTCTCTCTCTCTCTCTCTCTCTCTCTCTCTCTCTCCCTCCCTCCCTCTATCTCCCTCTCTTTTTTATTCTCTCTCGTTTTCTTTCTCTCTCTCCCCCCGCCCCCTTTCTCCCCCTCTCTCTCTTTCCCTCCCTCTCTCTCCCCTCCCCTCTCTCATTTCTCTCTTGTTCTCTCTCTCCCTCTCCCCCCTCTCTCTCTCCTCTCCCTCTCTCTGCTTCTCTCTCCCTCTCTCTCTCTCTCCTCTCCCTCTCTCTCCTTCTCTCTCCCTCTCTCTCTCTCTCTCTCCTTCTCTCTCCCTCTCTCTCTCTCTCTCTCCTTCTCTCTCCCTCTCTCTCCCTCCCTACCCCCTCTCTCTCTTTCACTACCTCTCTCTTTCCCTCTTTTTCCCTCCCTCTCTCTCCCCTCCCCTCTCTCTCCTCCCTCTCTCTTGTTCTCTCTCTCTCTCCCCTCTCCCCCTTTCTCTCCTCTCTCTCCCTCCCCCTTTCTCTCCTCTCTCTCCCTCCCCCTTTCTCTCCTCTCTCTCCCTCCCCCTCTCTCCTTCTCTCTCCCTCTCCTTCTCTCTCCCTCCCTCTCTCCTTTTCTCCCCTCTCTCTCCTTCTCCCTCCCTCCCTCTCTCCTTTTCTCCCCCCTCTCCCCCCCTCTCTCCTTTTCTCCCCCCTCTCCCCCCCCTCTCTCTCTCTCTCTGTCTCCATCTCTTTCTCTCCCTCTCTTTCCCCCCTCTCTTTTTCCTTCTCTCTCTCTTTCCCTACCCCCCCTCTCTCTCTCTCTCTTTCTCTCTCTTTCCCTCCCTATCTCCCCTCTCCCCCCTCGTGCCCACTCTCCCCCCTCTCTCTTGTTCTCACCCTCCCTCCCCCCTCTCTCTCTCTCCATCTCTCTCTCTCTTTTTCCTTCTCTCTCTCTTTTCCTCTCTCTCTCTCTCTCTCTCTCTCTCTCTCTCTCTCTCTCTCTCTCTCTCTCTCTCTTTCTCTCTGAAGTATAATTAATTTTCAATTACAAAATATTGTTCTTGAATTTTGGAATAATGTTTCCTTTCACATTTTACTGCTGTTGCTGGCTCATCTGTAAATTTATTATACAGTATTAAATATGGAGATTTGTAGATAAGCCACTAGAGGGAGCGCAACATAACTCATTGTAGTGTTCTCTTTATTGTTGAGATACGATATCATAGAAAGGGCAATGTTTTCAAAAGGTTGATTCTATGGTTTTAAATTGTGGGACGGAGCACTTATGCCTAGTACACACGATGAGAAAATAGGATGATAAATACAGCTTTCAAAGCAATCGTACGATAATCTGATCGTTAGTACACAGCTTTCAAGAGCCGATCATGAGAGTTCATGCAAAATTATCTGAAGGGACAAACAAAATGTTTTCTTGTATGATACCAGAACAAACGATTTTCTTTTAATCAGTACAGTATTAAAAAAAATCGAAAGACCAGGGCCGTGCATGCTCGGAAATGAAAGAATACAATACAATAGGTTATATCCTTCTGAAGTTGTATTCTGTCGTATGAGAATTTTCCTAACTTTAGTAACCTACTGGTTTTTGATATGAGGCTAGAATGCAAAAAAATGACGATCATCTGTCCAATATTCTTATCATGTGCATGAGGCTTAAAGCACAATCTCTGTGTAACACTGACAAGCACACTTTTTTTTCTTGTATGATACTGTAAAAAGAACATTGAAAATACTTTTACTTTCATCTCATATCGATTTTGCATCAAACGAATATTATGTAAGTTTCTCATGACTGTTTATATATTTTTTTAATCTAGAACTGCAATCATGTCTGATAAACCAGTGCTTTACTACTTCAATGGAAGGGGGAAAATGGAGTCTATCCGCTGGGCACTTGCTGCAGTTGGTGTTGAGGTTGGTGTAATCTCAAAAGTTGTCAAAACTTTTCATTTCATAACATAATGTGGTCTATCTATAAAATGGTCACCAAAATTACTTCACTGATTGACTGACATCATAAATATTCTGTGTTTGCTGTAGTATAAAGACCAGATTATGTATTCTACAGTGCAAATCCTCTTCTATCTCCTGCCATATATTACAAGTATCATTATATTTATGATGAAAGCAACACATTTATCAGCTGAAAGGCAGATATTGGTCTGTAAAGGCACATACTTCAGGGAAGATAGTTTTCTAATAATGTGCCTTTAAAAATCAATTAGTGTGTGTGATGGGAAATTATCCCAATCATAACACAAAAGCTAAAGCTATGTGCCTAATGCATCATATACTTGATTTTCTAAAAAATTTCTAAAAAAAATGTCCCATGTTGCATTTTTTATCTTCATAGGATTACTTATTGGTATCATATGATTCCTTATTTACATTCAGATGGAATAAATTAATTTGTAACATTTCTTTGATTTCTACAGAAGCAAAAAATGAAACATTTGTTTTCCTCTTTTGTTCATCAACAGACAGAGCTTTCTCAGTTCACTATTGGTTTATAATCAGGAGTAGGACATACTAGTTACTAAATGAAAGCTCAGCCTAGGGGTCACCACTGCTGGTGACTAAACCGCCTCACTTCCAGAGGAGCTCAGCCTAGTGCAGGGTTTCTCTACCAGGGTTCCATGGAATCCTAAGGTTCCTCCAGAGATTGCTAGGGCTTCCTTGAGCAATGAGCAATTTCTGCCTCTCAGAAAAGTTCCCACTGACACCATTGATCTTTTTAGCTATCTGTAAGGGGGTAATTCTTCCCAAAGACCACAAGTATAAGGAGCATTCTTCCCACTGGCCATCACATGAATATATCATGAGTTGTAGATATAGTCATTTTTAACAGAGGTTCCCTGAGACCACAAAAGTTGGTGAAAAGTTTGAGAAAGGCTGGCCTAGTGTAAAGGAGTTAGGGCCTCATTTTCTCTGCTTGAAGCTGGCCATACAGGGATCCAAATTCAGCCAGTTCATCGGGTTGCTGAACGAACAAGAAAAAAAGCCATGTTTTAGTTTCCTTCCCCCCGGTAGAATTCCTTTTTATTCATCTTCACTACTGAGGCCGATCCTCTCTTAAGAGACACGCTGGATAATACAGATCCTTGCCATCAAGTACATTCAGTTTCTTGCTCAGTGCAGAGTTGGCTGCAACAGTCCTGGCAAATGAAGTTTTCGCTCCTAGGGACACATATGACTGGCTGGCATGGGGCTGTCTTGTCACAGTGTCCCTCTCAGGTGAGCAGTGCTCTGGCTGCAGCAGGTTGCATCTTCCACCTCTTCCAAGTAGATTCTCAGTATCCTGACCTAGTCAGCGGTGTGGTAAGCAGGGGGTTGCCTCCATTGTTTTTCCCTCTGCTGAAGTGGTCAGTGTTTTTTATTTGAACTAATTTTAGTAACATGCCTGACATGGAACATGGAGGAAAATCGCTCCTCTGCTTTGGAGCTGTGGTGTTATTTTAGAGGAGTCTCTGGGGGGGGTTCTCTATGCTTAAGATATTTATAAACAAATGTTCCACGCTACTCTATCAGTGGCCCTCCAACTAGCAGCTGTAATAAATGCCATAGGGAATTCAAAATGCTCCTATCACTTTAAAGCCTAAGTTTAGTCAAAAAAGCTTTTAAAAAATAAGCATGAGGGACTGTATTTACAATCAACGATCTTTGAATGGAGGAGGCTGACATTTCATTCATCCACAAGTCCTTCATCAATAGAGCGCTTTTCTTTTATGGAAGCTTTTGTACAGCTTCTGTAAATGGAGTAGGTGGGCAGAAAGAACAGGCGTAGTTGGCACTCTTAACATCTGTGGCAGGTTCCTCGGCTTGTATTAACCCCCAAAGCACCAGAAGATTACAGCTGTGGGGGTAGGGGGGGATTAGAGGACAGAGAATTTCAACTACAGGTATTCCACACATCCTCGTACAGGTTGTCCCATTTATGTCATTTAAGACACAGCAGCTACTTCTAGATTGACATTCATGTTGTGTCCCAGCTGACATGAATGGTACTGCCTGCATTGGGATAAACAAACCACCTATGCATCCCTGTGCAGGTAAACACGACCCTCGCACAGGCGTATGCTGTAGTATGCCCGTATGAACAAGGCCTTAAAGTGGTTGTAAACTCTGAAAAAAGAACAAAAAAACAACCTGCAAGACAAAGGCATAATGAGCTAGTATGCATCGCATACTAGCTCATTATGAAATACTTACCTTAGAACGATGATGTTGCAGCGGCTCCGCTGTGGCGGGCGACATGTCTCCAGAATGTTACTTCTGGGTTCGCGAGCTCCGGTGCTGTGATTGGCCGGAGCTGCGATAATGCCACTCCTGTCCCCAGTTAGGATTTCCCCTTACTTCTTGTTTTAGTGACAATGTTGAATAAGAAGTCAAGTATAATTCTGTTTCTCATCCTTTCCAAAAATGTATACAATCCAACTACAAAAAAATAAATAAAAAATGATGGTGTGTTCTGTGTTAAAAATAAATAGTTAGGCAATCAGAACCTGGCAAATTGTGAGGGTGTACCAGTTTATTACCTTTTTTTTTTTTTTTTTTTTTTTTAATTCTTAAAGCGGGGGTCTGCCCACCCCACGAAAAATTAACAGTCAGCAGCAACAAATACTGCATCTGCTGACTTTTAATATATGGACACTTACCTGTCCAGGGAGCCCGCGATGTTGGCACCCCAGCTGATCTTCGTATCGGCTGTCGGGTGCAGCCGCCATCATTGCCGGTAAGGGAACCCGGCAGTGAAGCCTTTAGGCTTAACAGCCAGATCCCTACTGCGTGCTGTGCCTTCTAATTGGCCTGGCAGCAGAGGAAGGAGGAGGGGGGTCGAACTTCGCTGCGGTGCCCTCTCCGGAAAAGGGGAAGGAGACCTGTCAAACACAGGTCCCTGTCCCCCCCCCCCCCCCCCCTGAAAGGTGCCAAATGTGGCACCAGAGGGGAGAGGAAATGAATAAGAAGTTCCACTTTTGGGTGGAACTAAGCTTTAATGACAAGGAGGCTTGACATGGGGCAGGTATTGCCTTAAAACTGCCCACAGACTTGAGAGGATTGTTGTTCATGCAAACGTACAGCCTGCCCGTCAAACCATTCTATGTTTGTTCATGTATTTATTTATTTGAGGAAATTGTAGAGGCCACAAGTTCTAGTCTTTTTTCCATTTCGCATTACGGGTACTTGGGTATCAACGGACATTTCGCAGCATACTCAAAGGTTTCATTGGCCAATGTTGATGACATGAATTTTTTTTCTTTACAGTTTGAAGAGAAGCTATATGATACAAAGGAGGAATATGATAAATTGCTTAAGAGTACGTATTTATTATTTTTCGTCCTATCAATGTTTGCACAAACAATACTTGGCTAAGTTAGACTCTGAACTGTGTCCTTGTTACCTAATAATATTGTAAATAATATAAAGAATGTATTAAAGAGAATGTCCTTAAAAGCATAAGGCCCTAAATGCAGGTACCACACGGTGCACGGCGTATTTCAGTCTGCCATAGACTTTGACAGGCTACAGGCAGCAGGGCTGGATACTGCACTAAAGTGCCAGGATTGCACCCACCGGTGCTAGACACCCCATGCAGTGGTGAATTTAAGTTTTGTGCTGCCCTAGGTCTGACTAAACCCCGTGCATCCCCTAATTTAAATATGAGCCACCCCTTTCTGTCAAGGCGACCCCCCTTATTGTTTAAGACCCACCCAGAAATTTTTGAGTGGGGACACTAGTTCTGAGGGCCCATGGGGGGGGGGGGCAATGTATTCCCTTAATTTGCATAGATTTCCTCTCATTTCCTGTTTGGCTATGGGGCAGGAAGTGAAGGGAAATATCTGCAATGGCACAGGGATGGTAGAAAATAAACTGACAGGGGCTATAACCCTCCCTTATTCTATCCAAAATAAAAAAAAAAAGTGTTGTCTATAGTTCTACTTTAAAGTGGAGGTCCGGTGAAAAAAAAATATTTAAAGCCAGCAGCTACAAATACTGCAGCTGCTGACTTTTAATATATGGACACTCACCTGTCCAGGGAGCCTGCAATGTCGACAGCTGAAGCCGATCCGTCCTTCGGCTCTCGGCTGCTGCGGCCACCATCCTCGGTAAGGGAATAAGGAAGTGAAGCCGTGCGCTGCGCGTCCTCTCAGGTCCCTGCTGTGTTCTGTGTCTCACAGAATACAGCGGGGGAGGACGGGGTAGGCGCCGGAAGTGGCATAGGTCACCGCAAGCGCCGTGGTGAGCTATGCCAGGAAGTGGGAGCAAATACTTGTATTAGACGGGTATCTACTCCTTCCTCCCCCCTGAAAGGTGCCAAAGGGGGGGGGGGGGGGAATCCAAAAAGTGAAAGTTCCATTTTTGGGTGGAACTCCACTTTAAGCACAAATTTCTGATAATTTTATGGAGAGGACTAAGAAGATATAAACATGCCCCCCCCCACAGTTGCGGAATGCCAGCCGCCTGCATACCGGAAGCAGTGCGGCTGCTTTATGGGGGTGCTAGACTAATTTGCCTCTCAGCCCAGTCCACCCCATAAGACTGGCGCTACACTAACAGTGTAATGCAAGCCGGCGGGGACTCTTTCCATGCTGCCCCCCTGCAAAGTGCTGCCCAAGGTCTGGGCCTTGTCGACCTAGGCCAGGATACAGCGTTGACCCCATGGGGCCGTAATGTGCTGGAAAAGGGTGGCTACATTCCTACTTACAGTGGGACCATGGGGAATGAACGTAGCCACCATTTAACAGGAAATCAGATCACAGCAGCAAAAAAAAAAAAAAAAAATTGAATTTGGAGGTTTAGAGCAATAGAAAGTACTATTTTAAAAATACATAATTTAATAGAATATTTAATTTTTAACCAGAGTTTAATATCACTTTAAAAGTAAATAAATAGAACTTATTGTTTTTTAACAATGTTTTGAAGCTGTATAAATATGATTTTGATCAGCGGTAAACTGATTTTTTTTCTGAAAATGCCAGCACCATGGCTTTATTGTGCCAATATTTATATTCATTAACCCGGAGGAGGTATGCAGGTAAAACATTTTTAACTTTCCTTAAACTTTTCTGATGTGCATACAGGCTCTGGCTTAGAAAGCATTCAGACCCATGGGTCAGCATTACAGCCATGTAAAGAGCATTTTTTAGAAGGTTAGCAATGATATCTCCTGCATCTCTTTAAATAATTCATTTAACACCTTGATGACCACAATATGTAGATTAAGGTTCTCAATAAAAGTTTCTAGGGTTTTAAAAAATATTTATCTATGTCCCATTTTAGAACTATGAGCACACAGCGGTTTCACTGACAGTCACTCATCTATAGAAAGGGTCTGACACCCCTTAGTGTGGTTCCTGATCATGTTATCACTATGACAGCCAGACAAGCCTGTTAGCTCTAGGTGTCACTGTATACTGCACAGAGAGATGCGCAGTAATAGCTGAAACCAGCTAGTTGCAACTGCCACTGTTTATGAACAGTAAATTCATTAAAGTTTTTACATTTTGTTTACAATAATATAAAATGTCTATGTACTGAAAAAATACTACAGCTACGTGAGGTATATAATTGACGCCGGAAATATAGAAAAAATCTGAATTCAATTCATATTTTATTTTGCTATTTACTGCATGATGGCTGGTGCTCAACCATAAATATTTAACATGCATCAAATCATTTGGGATGATAAACGATGTCACTCCTCAGCTTATAATTGAGATACTCCACATGTGATACTGTATTAGGTTCACCAACACCAGGACCACCAGATGTCTTTCTCTCTTGGTCCTACTTCTTTTAGGTCTTCTTCCGGCAGGGGGCGGTCCCAGTCCCTGGATGATGATTAATACACTGAACGTTCAGGGCACTGTGCTCAGGGTACCCTTCATTCACAATCTTTCCCCAGTCCCCTAGGTTGAGTGCCATCGGGTGTCATTCAGCATGGAAGACTGAGTACTTCTTTTAGTAATAAGGAAGCACTGCAGGGGACACCTGCAAATTAAATGTGAACATTGCAACCAATGCTGTTTTGTTGTATATATCAAAGTTAGCCCAAGGTTGAGGTTTAAGCCAAGGCTAGTTTATGCAATGACAGTAGGTTCTTCATTGAGCAGTTGCTCTTGGGCCCTGGACCCCTCAATACAAAGCATGTACCTTTCTAGAGGGCTGATTGAAGCATATTCTTTGTGAGATGCAATGGAAATATCAGAGTGATTGACTTTGGCTCAGCTTGACTCATATTTACTCATTCAGCACTTGTTCTTTTACATTCTAGGTGGAGATTTGCTGTTTCAGCAAGTTCCAATGGTGAAAATGGATGGCTTGAAACTAGTACAATCAAAAGCCATCCTGAACTACATAGCTGGAAAATACAACATATACGGAAAGGACCTAAAAGAAAGACTATTGTAAGTATTCACTGAATATAGCATACTTATAGAAATGTAAACAAAGTTAAAACAGTACGTATTGCATTTCCAAAGGTGGTGCAATAAGTGCGGTTACAACCTATAGTAATAAATTCAACTGTGCCATATTGTTATACTAGGATTCCATGGTCTATTACCCACACCCATTTAAAAAAAAAAAAAATTTTTATCATTTATAAGTGTTAGGTTGGGTTCACCCCCTGATACATTTTCTATTGAAATTAATGGAAACGCATTAAAGCATATTTCAATGTTCATAAACATGCATCATCATGGGATGTAAACTCACGCTGCAATGCATTTTGAATAAAAAGTCAATGTGCATCATAATGCACATGACACATTTACCATGACATGCACCTTTAACTCAAAAAGTAACAAAGAGAAGCCCAAAAAAGAGTAACCTCCCCCTTTGGGGGACCACGTGGTTTGATCAATAATACTTGTATTGAAAAGATTGTTTACAAAAAGGTAATAACAAAACAAAAGGTTTTTGATGGGCTGTTTTGCGAAATAAGTAAGCTGCCTACGAGAGCTTGATTTAGACAACAATAATATAAATCAGCCCCACAAGATAAACCAAGATGAATGGATTAGGATATGGCCGGGAGCCAAAGTACGGTAGCCTAATCTCAGCTTATATTGACTATATTGTGAGAAATATTAGTAAGCCCTGGCGCCAACCAAAAATATGCTGAAAACTGTGAAGCTGCCCCTTTAAGTGATTATACCACCTCTAAAAAGCAAAGCAATGAAAAGCAAGGTGCTAACACATATGTGATAATTGCATGTGAACAAAGGATAAAAAACAATCCAAATATACTTGAGAGTTCAAAGGTGAATTTTTTTTTATTTATAAGAATTATTAATAAATATTGCACAGTCCAAGAAATTTTCCTAAATCTTGCTGAAGAAAGCTTCAATCACCATGCTCCTTGTCTTAAAGGTGCCTCAGATACTCCTCATATATGTGCTCCACCACAAAGTGGAAGCTCCTGATCATGCTGACAAGAGAAATGCATTGAGGCTGTGCGCCATATGTAACATAATTTCATTTTTTTTATTTGGTTTGAACATTCGGCCATTTGGAACACATGCCAAACCATCCTTCCTCCCACACAGGTTCCTATTGGTCTATCTCACCATGTTATCTGGGACAGTCTCGCGGCCAAGAAGATGACTGTGAAGTGTTGCCAAATTGAGCTTAAGCCACTGATCCTCTTATCTGCTACCCAACAACGTCCAGTTCCAGTTATACCGCTCTCAAACTGCAGTGGCCATCAAGTCCCATCCAGATGATGTGGATGGCTTGGTATATTCTGCACTGTTCACTATGGACAAGGACAAGGTGTCATGGGGTGCTGCTTTTCAGGAACTACAAGGGAATGCTTACAAGGCCATTCCCCTGCTTAAAGAGAGGGAACAGCTGTGACAGAACTTTAGGGTTGCCACCTCATCCCTTTAAACCCAAACACATATTAATTACAATGGTTCTGTGGCTGATTAAGGTGGTATTTAAACTCACTTGGTGCCCTATCTGCATTAAACTAGCCTCAGAACCTGTGTAATTCATATGTGTTCGGGTTTAAAGGGATGAGCTGGCAACTCTACAGGACTTCCTGTTCCTGAAGAGAAGTTTTATTATAAGCTTAATAGATGTCAGGCATGTTTAAAACTTAGTAAATATATATTTTTATGAGAAATATTGCTGTGTAACGGTTTTATGACTTGAGGATATGTCTGTAAGTGATAAGGGGAATTTACCAGAAACATTGAGAATGTGGCAATTCTGAAAAGTCATGGATCAGCGCAAGCTGTTGACTTGGGCATTCATGTGTCTAATTAAATATTGCTCTGGGATCAGATCAAAATTATTTAACCAATGTAATGACAAATGGTGTGCGATTTTTTTTTTTTTTATTGCAGACTACATACACGCTATATGATCAACAAGGGTTGGCGATTGTTTTGCTTGTAAGCTGACCTCCACATGCTTGTCGGATAAAAATCTTATCTAATTCAAAGCTACTCACAGTCTGTTGCTGTTTGCTTGGGAAGAATTCCTGTTCACATAGCTAACTTATCATTCTCTATAGTCTAGTTCCCTGGTTGTCATATTGACCTTTTGTCTTTAATACGTTAAGTCATTGTCCCAGAACAAGTATGCTGATTAGGACTTCTGACTTTATTCTGACTTTCCTGGTTTGCATACTTTTTCCAGGTCAGTAACTCAGCAGATATTGTAGCCTTAAGCTGGCCTCTTACAGTGTATCACAATCTCATTGTACAATTCACTATTTTGTTTAGTGTACAAAAATCTGAAGCTGTATGGGCTCACATTAAAAAATGTGAAATCTGGATGAGGTTGCATGAAACATAGGATGTTGGTGAAAATGTCATCACATTTTGACTGTAGGATATGTGCACTTTTTTTTTTTTTTTTTTTTACCATTCTGTCAAAATTAAGTTGATTTAACCACTTCAGCCCCAGAAGGATTTAGCCCCTTAATGACCAGGCTATTTTTTGCAATACGGCACTGCGTTACTTTAACTGACAATTGCGTGGGTGTGCGATTCTGTACCCCAAAAAAATTGATGTCCTTTTTTTCCCACAAATAGAGCTTTCTTTTGGCGGTATTTGATCACCTCTGCGGTTTTTATCTCTTGCGCTATAAACAAAAAATAACCAACAATTTTGAAAAACAATATATATATATATATATATATATATATATATATATATATATATATATAACTTTCTGCTATAATACATATCCCCAAAAAAACTAAAAAAACAAATTTCTTCATCAATTTAGGCCCATATGTATTCTTCTACATATTTTTCGTAAAAAATCCCAATAAGCGTATGTTGATTGGTTTGCGCAAAAGTTAAAGCATCTACAAACTATGGGATACTTTATGGACTCTTAATTTTTTTTTACTAGTAATGGCGGCGATCGGCAATTTTAGCGGGACTGCGACATGCGGTGGACAAATCTGACCCAAAGTGACACATTTTGGGGAGCAGTGACACCAATACAGTGATTAGTGCTAAAAAAAAAAGCACTGATTACTGTATAAATGACACTGGCAGGGAAGGGGTTAACATCAGGGGCGATGAAAGGGTTAAATGTGTTCCCGGTTGGTGCTTTCTTACTGTGTGGGGGAAGTGCTGACAGGAACAACACAGAGATCGCTGTTCTTACTCACTAGGAACAGCAGATCTCCATGTTGTCCCCTGTCAAAATGGGGATCTGCCTTGTTTACATATTTATTGTTTTTTACATATTTTACATATTATTTATTGTTTTTTTCCTTTATATGCACTCTTGTTGTCTGATCAAACCTAGCTATGAGTAAGCATCTTTGAATGTGAAACGCGTTAGCTATTTTATGCCCACTATGTCCACCTTTTGTTTTGTTTGCTATTTTGGATTTTAAACGCATTTTTTTAATAAAGATGTTTTTGCATGGAGTGCGGCAGTCCGGGACTTCTTTTCCTTCGCTGCCTTGTTTACATAGGCAGGTCCCTGTTCTGCCTCTCTGTGAAGCGGATGGCGGGCAGACACCTCCCCTATGCAGCGGGCGGGCGCATGCCCACACTATCCATTGCATGAAATAACGTACAGGTACGTTGTTTCACGCAATAGAGATACCCTGCCGCAGTATATTTGTGTTGGGCAATCTTCTAATTCATGGGCACCGCACTGCAGTGTTTTCTTATCTCTCTTCAAAGCACTAAGTCCTGTAGCTGTCTTCTGCTCCGTTCTTCTGTTATCAGCCTGATGACTTCTGACAAGCTTTTCGTCAACTGAGATAAAAGCAGCCAGGGTTTTGTGTTGGGGAGAATGCTATAATAAAATTAAACAGATCCCTGAACTATTCAACGATCAGTTCTGAAAGTCTCTACCTATGAGGAGAGGGGGTGTGTGCCTTTCCTCCAATCAGCTATCTTGGCTGTATGTCCAGGCTTCACTGCACCAGGAAGAGAAAATCTTCTAACACCATGTGCACTTTCTAAAGAATATATAAACCTGAAGACAGCAGATATACATATGTAAAACTTATGTAGGGAGATTTGTTTCATCCCTGTGTATCATCGGAGGCTGTTCTCTTCACTGGGAATATGTGAGGGTTTACATCCACTTTAATAATTAGAAAGTGAAATAATTAGAATTGGAAAGTGATGTGTCTGTAGTTGCAATGTCTCTGCAAAGGCTTTCCTCACACCCTTATACTCACCTTGCCTGCGCTCCCTTGCTGTTCCTTCCTCTGTCACAGCCAATACCAAAATCATCATTGTGGGCAACCAGGGAGGTGGTAGTGTAACTCCCTTGGTCATGTGACAATGCTCCGGCACAGCAAGTGACTACTGGATAGAAGCACTATCACAAGAGAGGAGGTTGAATTTTCCTCCACCCTTGTAAGCACAAGATGGTGTATCCGGCAAAAAAGAATAGCAGACATTGGTTAGTATAAAAGGGACAGAGGAGGCCATTTTCAGAGACATTGTCATTTTGCCCTGCATGTTCACAGTGACAGTGGGGTTGATTTACTAAAACGAAAGAGTGCAAAATCTGGTGCAGCTCTGTATAAAACCAATCATCTTCCAGTTTTTTGTCAAAGCTTAATTGCTTAATTGAACAAACTTTTCAAAGTTAGAAGCTGATTGGCTACCATGCACAGCTGCAGCAGATTGTGCACTCTCTAGCTTTAGTAAATCAATCCCGGTGTCTCTTTAATAGCAGGGTTCTTCTGTGACTCAGTCCTACACAAGGCTGTACTTAGAGAAGGGTATAAGTGATAATTACTTTGCATTTTCTTGTGTTCCAGCATTGATATGTATACTGAGGGGATCGCAGACCTAATGGGATTGATTATATCATTATTCTTTATGGCTGAAGCTGAACAGCAGAAACAACGGGATCTTGTAAAACAAAAAGCTTTGAACAGATATTTTCCAGTTTATGAAAAGGTATGATTTTTTTTCTTTTAACAAAGTTCTACATAGGTTTAAAAAGAATAGAAGTGGATGTATAGCCTGTCCATAATCTATTATGAATCAGGATAAAACCTGTCCCCATCACTACACACTACCTACACCCTCTACGCTCAGTGAGTTAAAGAGTAACTCCACTTTTGTTGAGAAAAAAACATTCCCCTCTGGGTGATCTACAGTATGTACATTGCAAGGATTTTGTAGATTCCTACCTTTTGTTATTCTGAAGAAATCCCTGTGTGTTTGTGTGTATCCATGTGGGAAAGTAAAGTGGGGTACACTCTATAAGAAAATCGGGCAAACGTTCGTCCGATCTCTCTCGATGTTTAACCGCAAATCGAAACCCGCGACAGAAAGTTTGTATGAAAATTCTTACGAATTTTCTCGTATGACAAAGGCATTTTTGTTGTTTATTGCTTCTGGTCATGCGCAGTCTTTCTTTTCTGATATTTCTTCTACAAAAATCGTACTAAAATGGTACACATAAACCACTTGCCTACCAGGCAGTAACACCCCCTTCCTGCCCAGGCCATTTTTCAGCTTTCAGCGCTGTCGCACTTTGAATGACAATTGCGTGGTCATGCTACACTGTACCCAAACTCATTTTTTAGCATTTTCTTCACACAAATAGAACTTTCTTTTGGTGGTATTTAATCACTGCTGGGTTTTTTATTTTTTACACAAAAAAAAAAAGACCAAAAATTTTGAAAAAAAATGTTTTTTACTTTTTTCTGTCAGTAAATTTTGTAACTAAGTAATTTTTCACCTTCACTGATGTGCGCTGATGAGGCGGCATCGATGGGCACTGATAGGCTGAACTGGTGGGCATTGATGAGGTGGCAATTATGGGCACTAATGAGGTGGCACTGATGAGGAGGCACTAATATGCCGTACTTATGGGCACTGATAGGTGGCAGTGATATGTGACACTAATGAGCACTGATAGGCGGCATTGATGGGCACTGTTAGGTGGCACTGATGGGCACTAATAGGCAGCAGTGGCGGGAACTGATAGGCAGCAGTGGCGGGAACTGATAGGCGGCACTGGTGGGCATGGATAGGTGGCATGGATAGGCGGTACATATGGACACTGATGGGCGACACTGATGGGCATTGATGGACAGCAGTGATGGGCATTGATGGGCAGCACCGATAGGCGGCACTGATTGCCAGCACTGACTGGCATGGCTAATGGCCACTGATTGGGGGCACTTTTGGGCACTGATTGCTGCCACTGGTGGGCACTGTATGCTGGCATTGGTGGGCACTGTATTGTGACACTATATTTCTTTATTGTAATCAGGGCACTGA
The DNA here is from genome assembly GCF_042186555.1 of Aquarana catesbeiana. Lineage (NCBI taxonomy): Eukaryota > Metazoa > Chordata > Amphibia > Anura > Ranidae > Aquarana > Aquarana catesbeiana. Next base: position 287,597,882 of record NC_133327.1, on the reverse strand, counting down.
TCATCAGTGCCCTGATTACATTCCTACATGTCCCCCTGTGAGGAGATGCCGCTGATCGGCTCTCCTCTCCTCCCACTCTGTCAGTGTGAGGCAAGGAGAGCCGATTACCGGCACTTCCTTGTTTACATGTGACCGGCTGTGATTGGACACAGCCGATTACATGGTTAAAGAGCCATGGAGGCGGCTCTTTACACAGATCGGGGTTGTGCCTAGCAACATGGTGCGGCCGCGATCGCCGCGCTGCGCACCCACCGCGGGCGCGCGAGAGTGGCCGTTCTGGGACGCCATCATATGACGTCATCCCAGAACAAGAGCTGCAAGCAGTTAAACGAAAATCGTTAGTTCTGTTCCTGTACAAGAAAAATCTTGGAGTTTGTCTCTTCGGGAATTTTCATACGGAAATTTGGAATCAGCTGTCGAAAGTTGCATACACACTATATGAAAATCGTACGAAAATTCTTTGGACGAAAATGTTTGCCCGATTTTCTTATAGTGTTATGGTTCTTATAGTGTGTTAGCCTTAAGTCTAATGGGAGTGGTTTCATAATTATCAATCATAATTATCAATCAGCTGCAGCACCTGCAAAGCTCTAATGAGGAAAGCTGCTGGGCCTGCATCCCTTTAGACATGATTTCCTATTGGAAGTATCAACAAAAATTACATTTTTGTTACAGGGGATGCCTGAAATCTGACTTGCATATTAGTTCAGACTTCTGGGAAAATTGGTGAGCCAATCACACAAGCAGCAAATTACATATCTGGGGGGGCGTTCTGTACACATTCTGTGTACAGATCACCTCCAGGCAGCCATATTGCATTGTATTTTCAGAAAATTACAGCTCTGCAGATTGAAAAGGAAAGGTCATTTTAACCACTTGCTTACTGGGCGCCTAAACCCCCCTCCTGCCCAGACCAATTTTCAGCTTTTAGCACTGTCGCACTTTGAATGACAATTGCGCGATCATACAACACTGTACCCAAATTACATTTTTAGCATTTTTTCCCACAAATAGAGCTTTTTTTTGGTGGTATTTGATCACCTCTGGGTTTTTTATTTTTGTTAAAAAAATGAAAAAAGACAGAATTAAAAAAAAAAAATACAAAACCGTTTTATATTTTGTTAATAAATTTTGCAAACAGGTAATTTTTCTTAACATTGATGTACGCTGATGAGGCTACACTGATGGACACTGATAGGCACCGATAGGCTGGGCACCGATAGGCTGCATTGATGGGCACTTATAAGGCGACACTGATGGGCACTGATAAGGCAGCACTGATGGGTGGCACTGATGGGTGGCACTGATGGGCGGCACTAAAGGGCATTGATAGGTGGCACTGAAGGGCACTAATAGGTGGCACTATTAGGTGGCACTGATAGCTGGCACTGATGTTTGGCAGTGATGGGCACTGATCAGCACTGGTAGGTGACACTGATAGGCAGCACTGCTAGGTGGCACTGATAAGGCACTGATTGGCACCACTGGTGGGCATTGATAGGTGGCACTCGTGGGCATTAATAGGTGGTGGGCACTGATTGGTGGGCACTGATTCGTGGCACTGGCAGGCGGTACTTGTGGGCACATTTGATGCGGCTTCCCCTCTCCCTGCTCTGGACCGATGTCCCTTCAACAGAGGCCGGTGATCGGCTTTTATTTTTCTCCTCGTGCTGTCAGCGTGAGAAGAAAAAAAAAACAGATTACTGATCTTCTGTTTACATCACGTGAACAGCTTTCTGCTGACTGACAGCTGATCACGTGGTAAGGGGTTGGGATCGACCCCTTACTCCAATCTGCGGTCACCCGAGTCTCACCGACTCGGGTGATCACAGTGCGTGCCCTTCAGGGGGGCGTGGCCAGCTTGCAAAGGGGAGGATGTCTATTGACGCCCTCCCGGCAAAGCAGATCCGCGCTGTAGCCATCATTCGGCTATAGCACGGATCTGAAGGATTGAATAACATTCAATTACAATATGACTTGTGTCACAATTGTATATGCTATAATATTTTTTCCCCACGAAAGTGGAGTTACCCTTTAACATAACATTCCTATCTGTTACCATATTGAACACAGAACCTCAAGAACACTTCAATAACTCTGCAGCATATACATTTTTAACAAATCAGAGGTGGTTTCAGTTTTTTATACCCATTTTGGGGGGGGGGGGGGCACTGACACCCTGCCGAGATGTATAATAAATTTGTCTTTGTGTAGATGCCATACAACTACTGATCGATTATTTTTTCCTATGAATATGCATGCTGATATTCCCCATGCATATAATGCAGGAGAATCGCCAGATAATCTAAGCACACATCTAATCTAGGGCATAACCCAATTATTGGTGCAAAATTTCACTCTGAACTGATATTGTATTACTTCTAGAATAGTTGTCTGTCAATGTTTTCTGCTACGTATAAAAATAGCACTCCTCATCCAGTCAGACTGAAGTTGACTGGAAATGACCATGATCACCTCATGTCAGTGGGTGCCATTTAAAGCCGACTTCAGACAAAACTAAAAAAAAATGGAGCTTTGCACAGGGTAGGTAAATGTTAAAACTGCTGTCAAGTTTTTATCACTGTGTGTCCTCACTAAGGATTGCTCCCTGTATTTCATATTTATTTGATGGATTTCAGACAGAACAGAAAGTATGGGAAAATCTCCAGTCGTGACCAAAAAAAACCTAAAACCTCTCTATTAGTAGAGAAGGATAAGAACCTCTGTGAGATGTGGATTTTTTTTGTGATTCCACTTTTGTTCAGGTGATGGGTGTCAGGCGGAATAGGGATAGAGTGAAAATCTCATAAAACATGAGCCTAACATAAAGTGAATAATTTTGTTTGTAATGCCTCATACTGGGGAGTGGGAGACTTCAATGTTATGCTATGGAAAAGCCTCATGTAAAATTTAGGGGGAAGTCATTACACATAGATTTCAATACACAGTTAAGTCCTCTAGGACACCACTGGGAGCTTCTGGACTACACAATCAGCCCATGCCCCAAGCTCTGAACTCTCTGATCAATGGCATCTGAGACACAGGCACATTCTCTGAAGACACAGAACAGTTTTCACCCATTGGTTTCATTGCACATCACAGGAGGCCTCTTCCCTTCTTTTCCAAATGTGAGAGGCATGTTGTCCTCTTTGTCTGCTAAACACCTTGCCTCTCGCCAAGTTTTGATCCCCCAACTGGCACTCTATTCAATTCTCACAGGATAAACTCTATATTGGTACAGCTGGATATGAGGAATAGACACACTTTGCTGAAATCTCAAGGTAGTACATAGCATCTAGATCTTTGGGTCATACACTCAGCTGCACAACAATAAAATTAATGTGAAACTAAACCCTCCTATGCTTTACAGCCAAGAAAGTTGCCATCTTAAAGTGAAACTAAAGGTTCAATTTTGTTTTTTTCTTATTTTTCATCATACTTACCTCCACTGTGCAGCTCATTTTGCACAGAGTGGCCCTGAACCTGCTCTTCTGGGGTCCCTCGGCGGCTCCCTCGGCTCCTCCCCGCATCAGATAACCCCCTAGGAGAAGCACTCTCCCGGGGGGTTACCTTGCGGGTGCGCTCCTGAGTCCAGCATTCGGCATCCATAGACGCCGAATGCAGGACTCGGACCCAACACCCCCCCCCCAGCGGCCGCGTCATTGGATTTGATTGACAGCAGCGGGACCCAATGGCTGCGCTGCTATCAATCTATCCAATCAACAGCCGAGAACCCCCTAGCAGAGAGACGGTGCATCCCCATGGAACAAGTTTGAGGGTTCAGGTAAGTAAAACGGGGGGGGGGGGGGGGGACGGTCACTGACAGGTGTTTTTTCACCTAGGATGCATTAAGGTGAAAAAAACACGAACCTTTACAACCCCTTTAACCTCTGTTTGATTTTCAGTTGCCATGGTGCTGCAAATATGTTCATTTGTGACACCAGCTATTTCATGGCTTGACAGTCCAGTTGAGAGCACGAGCAACTGTGATGGTTATCATTCACGTCATGCCTTGAATGTAACTGTTTTGGGAAACAGTTAAATCAGTGGGTTTAGTTGCATTTCAAGGTAATCAACTTGGTTGATGGATCTGTGGATATGTAGCAGTCATTTCCAACAACAGTCTCTTAGGCATCCTCATAGGAATTCCTGGGGGAACCTTCTTTAGAACAGAGAAAAACTGTTGACCCTATAGCAGGTCAAGGTATATCCAGCACACAGAGAAAAAATGTTATTTTAGTGACTGCCTTCAACACCCAATACTTCAACTGGTGCCCTTTTCTCTGATTGTAAGAAGATGTCGTCCGATCATAGAACAGGAAGTTGGTTGCTATACGGTGGAAGAAATGGGGCCAAACTTTGTAAGCACTCCTTACATGGCAATCTCTGTGATTACATATACTTTTTTTGTGTAGCTAATCTGTTTTATTTGTTTAGGCTTTGGCAAACCAGGAATATTTAGTTGGAAGACAATTTAGTATAGCAGATGTGCAGCTCCTGGAAGTCATTTTAGCAGTGGAAGAGCTACATCCCGTTATCCTGCAAAACTTTCCAAATTTACAGGTAAAAAAAATTACATACTTTATGTGCAAGTTCTGCTATTTTTTTTATTTAAAGTATAGGTTACCTTTTTCTGAAAAACCCTTGTGATAGTGCAAGACCCTGCCACTGTGATAATGTAGGAGATAATAACACAGGATTCGCATTACCAGTTAATGCAAAGTTCCAGACTGTCATTTCTGAGCGGAGAAAGCTGTGTTTTTCGTTTTTCTCCAGATTCTGTAGTCCCAGAATGGGGCCTGAAGCTTGAAGGTTCCAAAGTGTATTGGGTGGGAAGGAACCTTCAATCCTGTGTCCAGATTTTACTAGGTGCCTGCAGCCTGGGTGAGTACACAGGTGTGCAGGGTCGTATTTATTCAAGCCTGAGAGTAGCTTTGAGCTCCCAGTTTGGAGACAGTGCCCATACTGGAGACATGAGGTCTCACCCAGCCAGCCAGAAGTTGGGAGACAGAAGGTCTCAACCAGGGGTCAGAGGAGCCCCAGCAGGAGTCAAGAGACAAGCGGTTTCAACCAAGGGGTAGGGGTGCCCTGCTAGCTGCCAGGAGACAGGAGGTTTCATTCCAGGAGTCAGGTAGGCTCCTATCCGGGTATCATGGGGAACAACCTATCCATTGGCCAGGTGTGGGTCATGCAGCAGGGCCCTGTGTCTAAAGGCTAAGTGAGCCAAGTGAAACACATAATTCTGCGCTGCCCGGAGAAGTGAGCAGCTAACACGGCCAGTAGGATATGTGCACAATAAGAACATTTAAAAAGTGTAGCGCAAATATGAAAAGTGAACTATCAACATCATATAAACAGTAAAGACTGGTGCATCATCAAAATTGAAAAACAAAAACAAAAAAGGACATCAAAATGGAGTGTTGTAAGTCCCATATATAAGAACAACTTCATACGTGGATCATGACACTGTGCACGTAAAATCTTGAAGTGAAAGAAAGCACCACCACCATGGTGGAAACCCCTGCATGGGCAACTGATGTTTATGTTCACTTTTTATGTGGTTCAATAAAAATGGGCTGCAATGCCCTAAATACAGATTGAGCTGGCGCAACTCACTGGAAAAGCAAATACCACATGAGCATAATCCCCCCCCCCCCCCCAATACCACACCCTATAACCTCCCACCATGTCCTTAGCTATTATGCTCTAATTAAAATCACACAGTTAACACTGTCCCCCTCTACACTGCCCAGCTCTCTCCTTCACCAGGCACTATTTACTTACCCCCTGCACCTGTGTGCCAGTACTCAGGTATGACTACAAGCTCTATAGAGATGAATGAAAGTGCCCAACTTTGTTCTTCTATTTATCTCTATAGAACATGTAGCCATACCTCCACACTGCAATATAGTCATTGGCAGAAAATTTAATGAAAAAACTGCCCGGAGCAGGCAATAAACAGTGGGACCCCGTCTGAAGTTTAATTTTAACTGTAATAGCTATGGGAGGATGGGGGATCATAGTGGGATACGTACCGTGTGCTGAATCATTTTGCAATAAATTGATGAAAAATGTTCAGCTGACAGGAAAACTATGTCTTTTCAATTACACCACTCCAAAGTGGTGGTTTTCCATTATTTGTTCTATACTGTATATACTACATGAACATCACAGCTGAATCTCAACTTTGCATTATGCTTTCAGAGGTCTCCAAGGAATCTCAGATTATTAAGTTATTACCTTCGCGTTTACAAGGCTTATGTTTTATACGCTTTTTATGTCACCCTATTCAAACATATTTTTTATTTATATGAAGGATGGCTTTTAATACACTGTTGTATTGCTTCTTTTGCAGGCTTTCAAAGGAAGAATATCTTCAATCCCAACAATTAAGAAGTTTTTGGCCCCAGGAAGTAAAAGAAAGCCTATTGCTGATGCAACATATGTAAACAACATAAATAAAATTTTCAGCTGAACAAGAAATATCAACACCCGTGTAAAAAAAAAAAAAAGTACAATGAATAATATGCATACTTTTGCACTCATATTAAAGTGTGCAGTTTATATGTGTTTGAAGTTTATATTTCAGAGTTTTTATTAAAGACTCTATGGAAATTCTATCTATTTTATTTATTTTTAAGAATTTTTTTTTTTTTTTTAGCTGGATGTGCCTAAATGATGCAAGTGGAAGGAGTGTGAAAAGCCTCATACACATGATCGGACTTTCCGACGAGAAATGTTCGATAACGGGACGTTGGCGGTAAATCCGACCGTGTGTATGCTCCATCGGACAATTGTCCGATTTTCCGCGGACAAATGTTGGCTAGCGTGTTTTAAAATTTTCTGCGAACAAATGTGTGCTGTCAGATTTTCTGAGCGTGTGTACACAAGTCCGTCGGACAAAGGTCCAAAGTACAAACACGCATGCTCGGAAACAAGGACGAGCCGGAAGCCGTCGATCTTGCAAACTAGCGTTCGTACTGGAGAATTAACATTCGTGTTGTGGCAAATTTTGGAATCTCCAAAAGCAGAGCACAATTCTCTTCTTTAATGGGATAATAATTAAGCTGCTTTGCTGGTGATACTGATGGAGTTATTGCAAACAAATTTTCAAAGGCTTTTTTTTTTTCTAGTGATATCAAAAATAATATTATTATGCTTTTTAAATTTTATTTGGGCAAGTTACCACAACACCATTATCCCGTAGTTTTTAAGATCAACTATGTTGGTGTCCCTTGTCAATTTTACATTGTATTTTTTTAAATGTAATTGCCTACTCCCAAAATGTTATTTGAAGTAAAACACATAGCCAAGTATTATTCTACACAATTTTTTTATTGTCCATTAAAAAAAGAAAACAAATAAAATTAGACATGCTATCTGCCAATAGAACCTAACCAAAAAGTGCATTCTATGCATCCAAAAATCTAGAAAATATACCAAATCAAATCATTATTCAACCAAAACAATAATGTCAAAGCAATAACTCCAAGTCCAATAATAAATAACACGTTATCTCCTCTGATTCTACATCATGGCTGGTTGACAAACAGCCGTTCAGAAACGAACTGAAAAGTGCAAATCAACACTCAGTAAACTTCTACTAACACAAAATTAGCAGAAGGAGCCCAAAGGGTAGCGCTAAAGAGCTGAAAAACAATGTAGTATGTCACTACGTTTGTGTTTGTTGGCCAACAATTGTGTGGCCGTGTGTATGCAAGACAAGTTTGGGCCAACGCCCTTCGGACAAAATTCCACGGTTTTGTTGGCCAACAATCCAATCGTGTGTATGAGGCTTCAGAGTTTTTGCTGAGTTGTGCTGTTTCAGACTGGCCTGGGTTGGGCTAGAGTGTACAGAGTAACTGGGGAAGTTCCAACATCATGTGGAGAGGGCTGCTTTGGGAAGACCTTTCACCTGCAGGAGAGCATGAATCCCAGCCACCACAGCTGCATCTTTAGTTAAAGGGGGGCCCCCATTGCAGGACACCCATTGCTTCTTTGATTGTCGCAAAAAGACTGTGTGAGAGGGTCACTGATTCATGCATCGTTGCTATCAGTTATGCCCCGTACACATGATAGAATTTTCAGACGGAAAATGTTCGATGGGAGCTTGTTGTTGGAAATTCTGACCGTGTGTAGGCTCCATCGGACATTTTCCATTGGAATTTCCGACACACAATATTTGAGATCTGGAAATCCGTTGTTGTAAATTCCGATCGTGTGTACACAATTCCGACGCACAAAGTTCCATGCATGCTCGGAATCGAGCAGAATATTGCAAAGGCTATTGAACTTCACTTTTCTCGGCTCGTCGTACCTGTTGTACGTCACTGCGTGCTTGACGTTCAGAATTTCCGACAAGATTTGTGTGACCATGTGTATGCAAGACAAGTTTGAGCCAACATCCGTCGGAAAAAAACATGGATTTTGTTGTCGGAAAATCCTATCGTGTGTACAGGGCATTACAGTTAGTTTGTTGCCAGCCAGGTTTTTCAAGGTTAAAAACGGTTCTTCATCATTGGCCTTTATCAGTGACAAATACACCAGTGCCTTTTATTGCTACAAACTGCCATCGCTTAGCTGCCATCATAATCACTGCCCACAGGTTGCTGAACTGAGTTAACCCCTTGCTCCCTGCTAGGCAGCAATGTTTTCCATGTGGCTGCATCCACTTTGGCCCAGGTCATTTAAAGAAGGTGCTTTTGCTGTAAGTCCAAACTTACATCTTAAAGTGAACCACACCCACAAATTCATCCTCTTAAAGTGATCCTTGCCAACAATTCTATATCCTAAAGTGAACTTTGCCAACAACTTCATTTCTTAAAGGGACCTGTGCCAACCACCTTATCTCGTAAAGTAACCTGTGCCAACAACTTTGCCTCTCAACGGGAACAATTCTGTTTATTACACATCTTAAAGGGACAGCATCTTAAATTGCGTGCCTAACTAATGGCCCCAACTGAATGGGCAGAAGAACCAATTTTCATACTTCTTTATCCTCTGGGTTTATCCTTTTAGCAATACTGGTTTGCAGGTAGTCTAAGATTCTCAGACTTAAAGGATATGTTCACCTTTTGGAACATGTTGCATGCTCCACCCGTCTTCCAGCAGCTGCAGCCTCTCCTCCCTCCCTCAGTTACAGTGGGTGGGCATCTTCTCTGGGTGCCCACTGTCACTGTTTGTCATTCATTTACAGTCCTCTGTGAATGGGAAACTACAAGTCTCAACAGTCCTTGCGGGTACAAGGTACGAGCAGACAGATACACTGGGAGAGGTCTGCAGGAGTCCTGCATGGCTATTCTTTCCAGCTCTAAGTAAAAAAAAATGCATTTTTTTTACCTGCATTTTTTTAAAGGTAAACTTATTCTTTAATCCTAGACTCTCCTGACTGAGGGCCTATAAGTCAACTAACCAGTTTGTTTCCTTGTTTATCAATTCATGTCTCACTTGGGGAGATCTACCATTCAGAGTGATATTGTTTATGCCCTTGGCCCTGCAGGATGTAGGTGGCCCATCTTTAAAAAGAGTATTTGATTGTACGTTACTGTTACAGTGTTGAATTACTGTGTCTATCGTATAACCTCTGAACTCCTGCATTGCCTTACCACTTACATTGCTACCAATACAACCTGTTCATTGTTATCACAATTGGTGTGTATCTTGCTTGTGTATTTTGGTGGTGTCAGCAGGGCCAAGGAAAGAGCAGAGGACCAAAATCTATTAGTGGCTCCTTCAGGGGTTGTACTACACTAAGTTTTGGCACAAGGCTTGGCCCACAAAGGCCATCAAGCCCTCCCCAAAGCCCTCTTGACAATGAAGGGCCACCCTCACCCATAAGAGTGGGGGACATCTGATGCAGTTTGCATCTCTCTGAGTTACAGACATCCCAGACCTGTGGGTTTAATTGATGGTTTTAAAAGGGTAGAAGATAGAGTTCAAAAATCTACTGCATGAGTTTTTTCGAATTAGTAAAAATCTGTCCAAGGCAGTCAGAATTTCAAAAGGCTCTGAACTACCTCTCCCAGGGAGTTGTTATATCAGTACCACCATAGGACAAGTTCAAGGGATTCTACTCAAATCTGTTCATAATACCAAAGCCCAACAGAGGTATCCATCCTATCCTGGACTTGAAATCCCTCAACAAATTTCTTTAAATTGCAAAATTTCATATGGATTCCACAAGCTCAGAACCACCAACAAGATACATTGTAACATTTAATTTGCACACATAAACATAGTTGACCTGGTTCACCTCAGAACATGAGTCACAGGATAAGAAAACTTTTAATACTTTAGAACACTCTTGGAAACACCTGCTTACACATTTGCCTAGTTGTTGCCCACATTATGTATTTATTGCTTGGATATGTCCTATGGTATGTGAATGTCTTGTCTGTGTCTTGTACTGTTCAATTAAGAAAAGAGGAATTTTAACTTACTTGGAAATTCCATATCTTGAAGTACAGTACAAGACAAAGGCCACCCTTCCTAAACTCTCCTTGTTACTCTGCATTGCTTGCTGAGGACTCATGGAATGGGGTAGGGTTATAGGAGAGTTATAGGAGAGGGGCCCTACAGTGGCGTGTCCTCAAAAGCTTGCCAGTGTCCAATCACCTGAAGGTACAAACCAACCCATAGTGCATGAACAAGTTTTCTGTGTCCTGTATTGTACTCCAAGATTTGGAATTTACAGGTAAGTTAAAATTCCTCTTTTTTTTATTTTCCATGCATGTGATTGGGTATTATTTGCAAAGTGAAATTTCACCACATTCACTAAGCCTGGCCATACATTATATATTCTTTTTCGTTCAACCAGCGGGTTGAACAAAATAAATGAACCAATTCTCCCAGCCACACATTTGATGTGGATGGGGGATTCCCTCCCACTTTGGTATTGTATCCTGACAGCAGGGAGCCTTCCCAGCCATCAGAATACAGTGATCAGTGTTACCAGCTATAGCTGTCACCACTGATTGTTTGGGAAAAAACTAACAGGTTGGTTGTACACAGGTTGCAATACAACTAGCCTCTCCATACATAAACTGAAATTCAGCTGGCAAACTGGCTGAATTTTGATCAATGTATGGCCAGCTTAAAGCGTTTGTAGACCCTGGAAAAAAAATACTTACCTTAGAATGAAGCCCTCCAGTGGCGCCCACACACCGGCTGACATCTTCCTCTGTGTTTCTTCTGGGTTCGTGGGCTCCGGTGCTGTGAGCGGCTGGGGCTGCAATGACGTCACTCCCATGCATGCGCGTGGGAGCTACCATTTACGGCACGGCTCTGAAGGTCTAGCATGGTAAGACGGACCTTCAAAGCGCATGCGCCGATGACATCATCGGCTGCATGCACTCTGAATATCTCCTAAACCGTGCAAGTTTAGGAGATATTCACAGTTCCTACAGGTAAGCCTTATTATAGGCTTACCTGTAGGTAAAAGTAAATAATAAGACTTTACTTCCTCTTTAAACTTTGAGGATAACTCCGTTACAAATTGAACACTGTGTTTGCCTAAATCAACAACTCTGTCTCAGAGATAATGCTCACCAGGACAAATATAGGGGTGAATCTCCCCAGCAGGAGCACACACAGCTTTAAAAACATGACAGGACTCAACACTTTCCCACTCCATCCAAACCTAAAAAATGCCTTTATATACATTTAAGAACAGGGATAAAACATAAGATTATGACTGGATCCTGTGCCTGCATATGTGACTTAATGTTTCTGACCCAAGAACATATCTAGCGGATTGTACACTAATGCTTGGTGCATGCAGTCCAGGCCTAGTTTGCCATGTTCAGTGTCAAATAATGTTCCTTTAATGTATTTTGCTTCTCAAAGGTCCACCATAGTACACGCATAAAAAAAAATGACCTGAGGGGGGCGCATGCGCGGAGTCTAGCGGGACAGACATGGAAAGCTTGAGCTCCGCTCCGCTGAGGGATAAAGCTGCCTTCATAAGGGACATAGCAGGACAAAAATGTATCCTTCAGCACCCCCTTGTACCAGGGAACAGGCAGATATAATTTTAAGCCACCATAATGGTGGTGGGAGGAAACCATGGCAAGTCAAAAATTCTCCTCACAAAGGACATACAGGGGCGCACTGCAGCTAAAATGGCGGCTGCTCCCTCCTCATTCACTGCCTCAGTGTGTTTCCACAGGCAAAAAGCAACCCAGCTAATCTCCCCTGCTGATTCAGAAACCGAACTAACTCCTTCACATAACCCCTCACAAATATCCACAGCATCTCCAGCACTTTTGCATCAGTTTGAGAAAATGCTCCACAAGGCATTAAAGCAGACCTCTTAACAAAGAACTAGTAGCCTCACTAAAGAGATCAGAGAGCTAGGTAATCACACTGCTGCTTTGGAGCTAAAAATAGATGAAATAGAACTGAACATTCAAGACAACATGACTGAAATGCAGAATTTAAAAGAAGAAAATGTATCACTCCAATCTAAATTAGAGTACTATGAAAATAGGGCGAGAAGATCCAATTTGCGCATAAGAGGAATTCCAGAAATGGTGACAGATATACAGTCTACTATTACAGCGCTGTTTCAAGAACTTCAACCATCCATCCCTATCGAACGTCTGGAATTAGACAGAACCCACTGTGCCCTCACAGCGAAGAAAACAGATGGTCCCCCAAGGGACATAATTGTAAAATTCCACTATTACCGTTCAAAGGAGCAAATTATGACTACGGCCAGAGATAAAAAAGATTTAATCTTTCAAGGTTACAAGTACCAGCTGTTTGCGGATCTATCCCAGCTTACTATTGCCAAAAGACGCTCAATAAAACCCCAATTACTGGAACTCCAACACCACAATATTGTATACCAATGGGGGTTCCCCTTCTCCATCAAATTCACCTTTCAAGGCAAGAGATACACCTCTAGAACAGCTGAAGAACTGCAACAAACCCTAATAAACCTTCCCCTGATGCAGGAAACAATCTGCACTTCCCCACAGCGCAGAAGAGCAGCCCCATCTTCACCAACAAGCAACACACCCCAAAGTACAAAGAATAGCGGGAACCATCATTCTCACAAAATAATAAGATATGCCCCTACTCCTTTGGATCAAGAAGATTCCATGGATTGATAACATTAACTCATAGTGATTTCAGTCAATTTAACTTATAAGAGATAAATATATCCTGATTGAACATATGAATCTGTAGGAATTTTACTTATTTTCACAACCAGCGACAATGCCTTCTTTTCAAATTCTATTAGTGACTTGCGATTTAATCCTATTTACTTAACCCCTAAGAGGCTATTTGGAAATTTTGTGCTTTCGCTTTTTCTTATAAATTAGTTATTTTTAATTTTTTTGTGATTTAGCTTCACAAATGGTCAGGAAATGACTAGTAGCAAAATACTGCATACGTTCAGTCTAATTAGGGGTCTGAAGAAGACTGACAATCCCTTTACCTGACCATTAGCCTCTTACAACCCTATTATCCCAAATAGCCTCACTCGATTCGACCCGAGATAACATAACTTTTTTGATGTTGTCCAATATATTCGTTTGAATACGAACAGAGTTAATAGAAATAGTAACAGCCATAGGTATACTATTGCAATATATACAACATAGTTCAGAATGATTAAAATTCTATCTATTACTTCAGGTTTAACCCAGTTATTAATTCCTTCGGTACTACTATTCTGAATTACCTTCAGATAATAGATCCAGTTAACTAAGATATTATATTCTTTAGGCAACTACATGGGAATACCTAGAATAGTTACCTTTATTGAATTACCTGCTACCCGAAATACATGCATCTTATTGATGCGCTCAATATAGAGCTTATTTTCCTGCATGCAGATGACCCGTGCGCCCTCCTTGGTCTACCTCGTTCACCCACACATATCACGGGCCAATTTTGAATTTTTTGAATGTTTTGGATTTTTAAAATTTTTTACATATCTATTTGTTTCAAATAAAGCTATATATATATGTTAACCTTTTATGCTTCTGCTTTTTCTTTCTCTTCCACTTCAGGCTCTACGAGACCTCTTTTTTCTCCTAAACCTTTTAAGGTCACACAGGTCGCTCCACCAACCCAGAATTGTATACTTCTTGGTAAGTCCACTCTTTATAGTCAGTTACCATGGCACCATTAAACGTATTATCCCTGAATGTTCGGGGTTTAAACATACCACAAAAAAGGACCAAAGCATTTCACACTTTCCATGCACGTAAGGCACATATTGTGTGTCTCCAGGAAACACATTTCACTAATGATTCCACTCCTAAATATATGTCCCCTTTTTACCCGCAAATTTTTGCAGCCTCTGAATATTCCAAACAAAAAGGAACTCTTACAGCTTTCCACCGATCCACCCCTTTCACTTTATTATCAGAGATCAAAGACCCTGAAGGACGATACATAATAATTCGGGGACATTTGATCGATACGGCAGTCACTTTTGTCTCATTCTATGCTCCTAACAATAATCCCTCCCCTTTCCTCTCACATCTTTTGCAAGTGGTAAATACACACAAAATTGGAACATTGATTATAGGAGGTGATTCTAATCAGGTTATCCTCCCATTCCTTGACAAATCGCCCTACACACCTCACAATACCTCGACCAAATTATTGTTCTCTCAACTCCTCTCCAAGTACAACTTGGTTGATACCTGGAGAGAAAACAACCCAATTAAAAAAAGATACACCTACTTTTCACACCCTCATCAATCCTTCTCCCGGATTGACCATATTTCATCAGGTTATCCCCCATTCCTTGACAAATCGCCCTACACACCTCACAATACCTCAACCAAATTATCGTTCTCTCAACTCCTCTCCAAGTACAACTTGGTTGATACCTGGAGAGAAAATAACCCAATCAAAAAAAGATACACCTACTTTTCACACCCTCATCAATCCTTCTCCCGCATTGACCATATTTTCTTAACTATTGGTATGATACCTGACATACTTGCATCTGATATACTCCCCATTCCATGGTCAGACCACAATGCGGTAATTACAACCATAGCTTCCACAATGCCAGAAAGTTGAGCAGGCTTTAAAAGAATATTTGATGCACAATAACACACCAGATATATCTCCCTTTACACTCTGGGAAGCCCACAAACCGGTATTGCGAGTCAATATACAGAGACTAATGGCATTATTCAAAAGGGAACGTAAAATTCTTGCCCGAAAACTAGAAAACGACTTTAATGCTGCATCTATTTCATTTGAAAACAATCCATCACCCAACACGAAATCCCAATTAGAAAAAACGCGTATAGAATATGACTTATTTCTTATGGAAACAGCAGATAAAACCTATATACTCACTAGACATAATTTTTATACAAAAAACAACAAACCAGGCACTTATCTAGCACAAGCACTAAATTCAATAAATAAATCATTTAAACCAATTTGCTTGAAGGTGTCTAAAGACAATTACACTAGCAACCCAGTCAAAATTGTGCATAAATTCAAAACACATCTAGCATCTTTATACAAATCAACCCAAAATTTTAATGATACCGAAGCTGATTCCTTCTTTTCTAACATCACTTTACCAGACTTATCCCATGATCAAAAAGCATTTTTAGAAAAACCTTTATCAACGGAGGAAGTGGCTGCCTCTATTAAAGAACTAAAGACAAATAAAAGACCAGGCTCGGATGGTTATTCGGCTCTATATTACCATACATTCACAGAACTTCTATCCCCCATTTTAGCCAATGCATTTAATGTACTGTTGAATGACCATTCTTTCAAGCAAGAATCATTGACGGCAATAGTATGTATGATCCCGAAACCCCTTTCTGATGCTGCCTCCTGCGCAGGTTATCGCCCCATCTCTCTGCTGAATCTAGATTTTAAGCTGTTAGCAAAAGTTTTAGCAAATTGCCTTAACCAAATAATTTGTAATTTAATACATAAAGATCAAGTAGGTTTCATGCCGCATAGACAAGCGGGCGATAATGTGCACAGGGCGGTACTTATGGCACATATCGCCAAAAAACGTTGTATCCCTTCTTGCTTGGACATCATGGCCCTACTTGAAATACTCTTTACAAAAATGGGGATTTGGCCCGCATTTCATAAAATGGATAATGGCATTATATAATAAGCCTATGGCATACATAAAATATGCAGGATACAAATCCGAATCATTCAATATAGCAAGAGGTAGAAGGCAGGGATGCCCACTATCCCTTCTCTTATTCGCTCTTATTTTAGAACCCCTAGCTCAATTTATTAAGACCAACCCTACGATTACTGGCATTGAAGTAGGAGGTCTGCAGCATAAACTTTGCATATTTGTGGATGATATCCTTCTTTTCCTGTCATCTCCACAAATTTCAGGCCCTAATCTTTTGCCCATTTTAAGTAGATTTGCATCAATATCGGGCCTGGCCATTAACCCTAAGAAATGCCTGGCTCTTGATATCCCCCTAACTGATGCAGAATTGAGTCCAGCAAAAGCTGCACTCTCCTTTATATGGGCAGATAAGTCTATCCCATATTTAGGAATCCACCTAACAGCCTCTTATACAGATCTATTCACAGCCAATTACCCCCCCTTATTAAAACAAATAACAACATTATTAAAACAATGGTCACAACTCCCATTATCCTGGGTAGGAAGAATAAATGCAACTAAAATGACTATCTTGCCCAAGTTATTATACCTGTTTTGAGTACTACCAATTTCTATCCCATCTTATTATCTAAGACTGGTGCAACAAAGGGTATCAAAATTTGTTTGGGGCCCTATCAAACCATGCATACTGGCATGTACATTATTTGCCCCTAGAACTAATGGAGGGCTTGGTCTCCCCAATTTTGCCAGCTACTACAAAACCGCCCACCTGGTCAGTATCACCAAATAGGAAAAGAAAAAAGAAAACTGCGCTAGAAACCAAAAAAAATTTTTTTGAGGCAGCGGCTGTTAGTGAGGTACACCAGAAACAAAATAAAAGTGGAAAAAGCTGCGCACTGAACTAATGTGTGAATAAATTAATATAGATAAACATGTGAAAAACATATGTGAAAAATTTAAATGATGGCATGGAACTAATAAAAGTCCAACAAAAGGAAGAAATCCAAAAAAAACTTCTTTAACTGTCCAATTGATAAAACTTATTATAGAGAAAAAGAGTCCCAACTGTTGAATGACATGCTTACCAGAAAGTAAGCCAAAATGGAGCAGGTGGCTTAAACCCAGCCTGGGCCTTTAAGGATCCAATCACAGTAGATTGTAGCGATTAACACTCGTGAAATTGGCGTAGATTCACAAAAAAATTCACCCAAAAAATAAAAAACAACATAGCGTAATACTGATAAAATACTATATATAAAATAGAGAAAGTGACACTCACAAAAGTGAGAAGATCAAATAAACACCCAGTGCTTGAAGACAGCAGGTGACACACATTGATAGGACTCGCTATGTAGATCGTGCAAGTAGTGGATCGTCTTATGAAGTGATTTAAACCTGCACCACACAGAGGATCTGCTTACCAGATTATATAACAAATGTGAGTAGTATAAAAAGTCATAAATGCAGCGCTAAATAAAATAAAATAGTCCATATAGATCAATGAAGGGCAGAGCTGAGCTGAAACCTCCACCAAAAACTTCAGTGTGCAAGAGAAAAGCACACCACACCCAGGTGTTTGTCAATCTTGGAGGATAATATTAAATTCACTAGCGCCCTCCACCCGACAGCCTCATGGTCACTCTTCTCCTCTCTTCCCTGTGAGTGACCCGTTCTGCCCCTGAACCCAGAGACCAGTATCCCAGCCCCCCAGTAGCCGAGCCTGGGGGGGGTCTCCCTCATATGGAAGTTTTACAAGGGAATGGAGGGGCTTCGTCACAGGAAAGAGGCTGAACCTGCGCGGCTGACCAGATGAATCCGGCAAGGTCAGGGCAAAAATAAAAATCTTCTTTGTTTCACAGCTATAACCAGTTGAGCATTTGAGGATTGTTCCATCGTTTAAAAATCAGCGGCTCTCGACGGCTTTCGGACGCACTCTGCCTTTCTCGGCGGCTTTCGGGTGCACTCGGCGCCTTTCCGCCGCTCTTGGCAGCTTCCGGATGCAGCGGGACTGCGAGAGCCGCCAAAAGCCACCAAGAATGGCCGAAAGCGGCCGAGAGCTGCCGAGAATGGCCAAAAGCGGCCGAGAGCCGCCGAGAATGGCCAAAAGTGGCAGAAAGTCGCCGAGAACGGCCAAAAGCCGCCGAGAACGACCAAAAGGGCCACAATCGGCAGGGGATCCGTGTATAACACGCACCCACGATTTTTCCCTTATTTTAAGGGGAAAAAAGTGCGTGTTATACGCGATAAATACGGTAATTAATGAATTAAATGTATGTGATGAAGTTTAATGCAAGCAATAACATACTATGTTACCTATATATATAATTTGTTTTATTGTTTAACAAAGAGCTTATGTTTATACATCCTTGTACATGTAACCAGTGGACTTTCATTTTATTGTGCAATCAATAAACTTTTTTGACAAGGAAAAAAATTACCTGAGTTGACTGATGCTCAAACATGTGTGCATGTGCACAAAGATTCACCCCTGAGCTGTACAATACCCCCCATCCATACAAATGACTGAATCTTTGTAAAAATTCAACTCTATATAGACCTAGGCACAAACATGAATTATTTCCTTTGGGTACAGTGGTGCTGACCGTGCAATTGCCAGTTAAATTAGCACAGTGCTGAATAGCAAAAAATGCCCTGGTCATGAAGGGGGTAAAACCCTACGGAGGTCAAGTGGTTAAATAGAATCTGAGCCTCATTTTAGTATACATTGTACATAGTCTGCAGTCTTTGTACACACAATACCCCTCAATTAATGTGTTATGGGCAAGGGTCTCACAGACACACATAGACCTAAAGCCTAGTACACACCATTGTTTTTTTGTTTTTTCAACCCAGCGGGTTGAATGAAAAAAACTGACAGCTTTGGTCGGAACTGCTGTACTAACAATCCAATGTTAGTACAGCAATCTCCCCTGCTGTTCTATTGTGTTATGACAGGGGGGCGGCCATGTTTGGCCGGCTTCTTTCGGACCAGTTGCTATACACATGGGCCAAATGTCGACCAGTTTTTATTGAACCGGCCGATGTCACCCAACATTCGGCCTGTGTGTACTAGGCTTAAAGGAAGAGACTTTTTTCAAAATGCTTGAAAAAGTCTTTGTCACGTCTTTGTGTAACAACATAGCATATAGCATGCAGGGTTCAGGTCTATGTAACATACTGCACAAGATATAGAGTGTAGCGGTCAGGACTATGCAATGTACAACAGAATGCAGATAACATAAATATAGAAATATGTATTATAGGACCCTTTACATTGCTGGTCAGTGGAAGAGAAAATGCCTTAGTGGTGGTGGTCAGTGGGAGAAAAAGAAAAAACCTGCTGTCAGTGAAAGAAAAAAATGTCTGACGCCAGTGGTCTGTGGAAGAAAATAGATGCAAGGGGTCCGTGGGAAGATAAAATGCCTCAGTGTCAGTGGAAAAATGCCCCATGAAAAGTAGGAAGAAATAATGCCCCAATGTCAGTTGGAGGAAAGCATGCTAGTGCTGGTAATCAGAAGGAGGAAACATGCCTGACAGGTGCATCCATTAAGGGCACACGGGCGCCGCCCCCTCTCTCCATCCTCCCCCTCTGTGTAGAATGGATAGATTCATGCATTGTATGAATCTATTCATGGCCACCGCTGCCACCCCCTATTCAGGCATCCGGCCCCTTTTCGAGCGCCTGAATTCCAGAGGCGGGGGTGTATTTTTGAAGCACCTGATTAGAGCCATAGGCTCTAATAGGCTTCAAAAAAGGTGAAATGCGAGCGCAAAGTCCACCCAGGTGTGTTTGAAAAGCGAATGAATATTCGCTTTCCTAACACTGAACCGCCTCTTAGCCAGTTAGGTACGCGGGTCTGTTACCCATTACCTGATTGGCTGAAAGGACAGGCGCTACGATTGGACGCCTATCAGGAGGAGGGGGAAAAAGGAAAAAAAACCCTGCATGGGATTTTAAAGGCAGCAACACCATTAATGTAGAATTAAAGACGTTTACATATAAAATTAGATCACTTCACACATGAGATCATCAGTTAAAACCATGACATAACGAGAAAAACAAACAGAACACAACATAGCATAAATATGAAGCAAGTACGCAAATGTATTTAAATCATGGTACTCTCCAAGCTCCGATAGGATTCCGGTACCCAATGCGTTTCTGGTTTCAAGCCCTTCGTCAGGGTATTGGATAGGAGAATGTATAACCATATGTTTATGAAAGAGTAATCAAGACATTTGTACAATGTATATTGCGCTATGCAAGCAGGAAAAAAAAGTAGAACACTGTGGAGGATGGCGCCAAATGGAGGCCTCCTGACACTACCCCCCAAGATCAGAAGGCAGAGTATCTTATGAGAGCCCTCCATGCACTAGTTGGTTATATATTGAGATGATATGCAGATTACAGCGGGGTGGTTAGATAAGCATCTATTCAGTGTGACGGATGTCAAGGGAGTCTTAGCCTTCATGCGGCCCTTCTTGTTCCATTAAATATGAAGTCAAATAGTAGGTGATCTACCCCCTCTTCCTGTTAGCTCCCGTTTGTGTAAATCCCTTCTATGCGGACGTCATCCTCCCAGCACTGTGTCCTCACTCCTGCTCCTCATTACAGCATTTTTGGCTATTGCATTCTCTCTTTCTGTGTCCACCTGCAAGATGATTTATGTGGTCAGTCACCTGTTATAAGCAAGCCAAACGCTCAGTCCCTTGCTTGTGATTGAAAGTGATAAGTGTTTTTCTGATCAAGCTCCCTGTCTGTCTGCCCTGTTTTGCTAGTTTGAATTTCCCTGTGTATGACTTTGGATCAGATATTGGGCTATTCTCTGATCTCAGCCTGCCTTTTACCTTGACTGTCGTAGAACCACGTTATCTGTCTGCCAACCGCAAGTATCTATTTGCTTTGCTCAGTTCGCATCTGCCCTGGTGTGGTTGCCAGGAAATATAGCATTGTGTATAAGTCCTAGGGGCAACCAAGTACCAGTAGGCCTGCTTGCCTTAAGGGAAAGGGGGCTGCTATAGGTGAAGCACATAGTAGCCAGCTATAGTGTCTGATCACCTGCATTGTGGTAGACGTGACACAATGGTGTCAGTGGGGAAAGGGGGAGATTTACACATTGGTGTCATTTGTGTCAGTGTGGGTGGGGGAGAAACCCATGTGGAAAATATGAAGGTACTGTTGGCAGTTCCAGTACTTGGCTTCTGGACACAGACCTGATCTGCATGACCCCAGGTTTTTAAAATCTTGGGAAGGTCCCATGGGATCCTGGACAGTTAGAGAAGGGGGGATTTCCTAAATAATACAACTCATGGTTTTTAACTCTGCTGGAAGCTTTGAGCCATGTGTGGCTAGCTTTGGTCTCTCGTGCTAATAACTTATTAGGCAATAATGCAAAAATAAATTAATTACACTTTTCTGTATTAGCGGTGAAACAAGTTTTCATATGAAGGTAGGTATCAAAGTACAAAGGTAGCTTAGCCCAGGTTCACACTACTGCAGTCACAGACAGTGCATGTGATTCACACCCGCATCTGCAGGGCCGATCACAGGTGATGTCTGTGAGATGCGAGTTCAGCCATACAGTTGTATGGCTGAACTTGCATTAGATACGCAGGAAAAAAAGTGCAGGGACTTTTTTTCCTCTGCACTGAAATCGGATCGCATGGGTGTCCTCACCTATGTGGTCCGATTCCTGTGCGAGTTTACAGTTCGCACTGTGATCTGTGCACCGATCTGGGGGGTGTCACTAACAATGTAATGACACCTACAGCGGTTCGCAGAAGGCAGTGTGAACTGCCTGCGGGAGAGATGTGATGTGGGAGCCGGCGCTGTAATTACGCTGGTTCCCGCATCGCACCAGTGTGAACCTAGGCTTAAAGCGGGGTTCCCGCGACCATTCCTATTTTTTTTTTTTTTATATTCATTCAGACACATGTACAAAGCTAAATTGAAACTCACTGTTTTGGTACTTTTAAGCTGCTGCTGTCCGTTTTCGTTTTCAATAAATATTTATAAAAATTGATTGCGGCCAATCCAATCTTGCTTGTGGGCATGTGAAGCCCACAAGCATGGATTTCCGGGATGCTATTTCCCGCGCATGCTTAGTGTTTACAGTGAGCAGCGTCGTAAACTTCAGGGTTGCCTTCACAACGGGCGGGCGTCGTCGTCGAATTCCCTCGAACTCGCGGCAGGCCTCCGCAATGACTCCTGAGAATGATGACAGGAGCTCCCAGGAGGCATTGCACGTAAAAAGGAAATTGCGTAATACCCGCAGTTGACACGCCCATATCCGCAGATAACTAGACAGGAAGCAGAGAAGGACATTGGAAAAAAAACAGGTACAAAAAAAAAAAAAAAATATATATATATATATATATATATATCCGTATATCCGTATATCTATATATATTTATATATAGATATATATATGTATATATATCCGTTTATAACTAAATACGTTCATGGCATGTAATTGAGCAAAACATGTAAAATAGGGTGGAGCTCCACTTTAAGGGTCTTTTATAACAAAATGATAGAGTCCTTAGTAATTCTTGTACATCCACACAGATATGTACTTAAAGTCACTTTGGTAGTGTAATCATGATGCACATTCAACGCACAAAAAATTTACCCCCATTGTTGTCAAATACCATTTATTTTACTTATAACACAACAGATAGCTTATTAAAGTTTCCTGTCAGATATAGATAAATAGAAGGCTTCTATCTGTGGGATGCTTGCTGTATTGAAGAATGGTGGCAGTATCTTTTAAGCCTGTTAGTATAGCTGAGTTCAGCCAGATAACAGGTAAGACATGATACTTAAAGGGGTTGTAAAGTTAGAAGGTTTTTTATCGTAATGCATTCTATTCAATAAGATAAAAAGCCTTCTGTGTGTCTGCTTCTCGGCCTTTTGGCTAAGATCAAGTGTAGTTTCTGCCTTGGTCTGGCCTTTAGGTAACGACCGGTGCTAGTCCCTCTCGGCCTTGGGGTGTTTCCTTCGGGTGCATCCCATGCTGCTATTGGGGGGGACGCCACCGGGAGTGTATGAGAGTGATCGCCTTTCCCTACCATCCATGTGTTGGCTGTGGGATTGGTGGGCATAGGTATGGTGGGGCCGCCGAACGCATCAAATACTTTGAGGCTGGTTGTGGCCGAGCCTAGAAGGAATGTCGGATTGCACTTCATTCAAAAGCAATTGATTGAAGATTTTTTTGGGATGCTGAGAGAAACCATTTTTTGCATGCAGTGCTTCCCTACCACTGAAATGTATGACGTTACTTTCTGGAAAAAGGAAGATCTGCAGACATGTACGCTACGTAAGGGCGAGAAGGAGGGCAAAGAGATGTTGGAAGGGATCACATTCCTGTCTAGTGAGACAAAAGTGTGGGTCCCCATCACTGTGCATATGTACAATCCTTTTGTACAGGATGGGGAGATCGCTGCCATTTTATTCAGGTACTACGAGTCAGTTTCTGCAGGCATGAAGCTGACAAATGTGCTAGGTACCTTTAATGGGCAGCGTAAATTTTGGGTTATTTTTAGGGCGGATCAGGAGGGTATAGGTGGCGTCAGGCACCTCCCTCAGTCCTTCTCCATTGGGAGGAACCATGGCTACCTGTGGTACCCTGGCCAGCCCCCCTTCTGCAGACAGTGCTTCGCGTTTGGGCACACCAAAGACCAGTGCGAGGCCGATTTAACAATTGTTAGCAATTGTTTTAAGCAGGGTCACGGAGCCGGTCAGTGTCCGGAGAAGAAGAGCTGCCACATCTGCGGGAGTGGGATGCACCTTGCGAGACAGTGCCCGAAGGTAAACAGAACATCTGAGTCCAATCCAGTAGTTGTGGCGGAGAAAGCAGTGGAGGCTGAGGTGGTTGTGGGCAAAAAGGTGTTATCCTATGCGGATGTGGCCAGACTGGGTTCCGTACCGATTGCCACAGTGGACTCCGTGGAACAGACCGTAGTGCTGCCCGAGGAAGAGGTGGTGTGGGCTGATGTCTACCCATCAATGGAGGGTGAGTCAGGTCCCTCCCCTGGTGATGCCGTGAGGGAGGAAGGGGCCTCTTCTGTACCGGAGGAGAGTGTCCCTGGGCACCTCATGGCCGAGGGGGAGTCGGAGGGGAGCGGTGAGGAATGGGAGGAGGAGGAGATGGAGGTGGTGCAGATTTCCCTAAAAAGAAAGTTGGAGGTTGCTGAGTTCTCCCAGGTCATAGGCCCCTTCCCGGACTCTCCGGACCCTGGGGCATCTGAAGCGGTGATTGACTCCTACTCCTCACAGGTGCCATCCTTTGTAAGTACTGGTCAGATGTCCGAGCTGCAGGAGGTGATGAGATACTGCAGGCTACCGAAGGAGAAGGCAAAGAAAAAAACAGGGGGGGGGGGGTAAGCCCTGGGTCAGGGGTGGGACCTAGGACTAGGGCCAGGGAGAAAGCCTGAAAAAAAAAAAAAAAAAAAAACATCATGACAGGAATGTGATCCCTTCCTAAATTTCTATACACTTACGGGTATCTTCCCTCAACTGCAGAAGTATTGGGACGGCATGTAGGCGGGCAGCAATTTTTAAAATCTTATCAGGGTATGTTGCTGATATTTTTAGCTTACAGGACTGCAACATGAGGGAGGAACCATATACTGCAAGATGGACCCAGGGGGATGCGGTATGGTCGTTGGGTCGAAGCAGGAGTAGTGGTGTGGGAGTGCTTATTAAAAATAATAAAATTAAGATTTTAAGGAAGGTGGAGGTGGAGGTGGGACGATGTTTATTGTTTTTTTTGGAGTATGGGGGTGTTTGTTTTAAGTTATTTTGTGTGTATGCGCCAGTTGATAAAAAGGGGAGATTGGATCTTTTTGAGATAATGAAGTTTTTTCTGGGGGGGGAGGGATCCTATTATTGTGTTGGGGGATTTTAATTGTATTTTACGTAGTGGGGATAGGTGTGGGGGTGGAGATGGTGGTGGGGATGTTGATAAGTCTGGGAAGGAGTTGGGTGAGATTTTGTGGTTATTTGGGTTAAGGGATGTGGGTGAAGGTGGTGTTTTTTCTTATTTTAGTGATAGGGGTTCTGTCCAATCTAGAACTGATTTTTGTTTTCTTTCAAAAAATTTGCAGCCGGAATCTTTTATCATTCAACGGGAGCCTTTCTCGGACCATGGTCAGATCGAATGTGTTGTGAGTATGGGATCGGAGGTAACATATGGTAAAGGTGTGTGGAAGTTGAATGTGGAATTGTTGGAAGATGAGGGTGTAAAAAGAGAGTATGTTGAGTTTTTTGGGAAACTTAAAAGGAGGAGGAATGATTTTCTAAGTGTGATTGAGTGGTGGGAGTGGGTGAAAGGTCAAACTAAGAGGTTTTTTGTAAGGAAAGGTTGTGAGATTGCGAAAAAGGAACGTGAGGCATATGAATGGTGGCTGAAGAGATTGGAATATTTGGAAGAACTGAGGGAATGGGGAGAGAATGTGGGGTGTGAATTGGTGGAAGCAAGAGGAAAGTTGACAGTTTTTATGGAGCGGAGAGGGAGAGAGATTATTTCGCAAGCCAGGATGGTAGTGAAGGAGAAGGATGAGAAATGTACTCAGTTATTCTTTAAAAAGGTATTAGGTGGGAAGGTGGATTTGTCAAGTGTGTTGGATGTGAATGGACAGGTAGTAAGTGGAAAGGAGAGGTTGGGAGAGGAAATTTGGAAGTTTTATTCTGATTTGTATATGGAAAAGGAGAGGGATGAGAGGGTTGAGAAGGAAGTGTTGGAGCAGGTGGAGATGTGTCTGGATATGGAGGATAAGAGTATGTTAGGGGAGAAAGTGAGTAAAGGTGAAGTTGATGAATGTCTTGCAAGCATGAAGAAAGGTAAGACGCCTGGGAGTGATGGTTTGCCAGTACAGTGAGTTTTATTGTACATTTTGGGAAGTGATTGGTGATTGTGTGTATGAGATGGTGACGAAAGTTTTGGAAGAGGGGAGGATGCCTGAATCCATGTTAAGAAGCGTGGCCTATATCATTGTTGAATGTATATTATAAGGTGGTGGCGAAGGTATTGGCAAATAGGTTACGTGCGGTGGTGGAGAAATTGGTGGGAGAGGAACAAGCATGTGCGGTGCCTGGGAGGTCTATTGCAGAAAGTTTGGTGAGCTTGAGGGATGTGTTATGGTTTTGTAAGGAGAGGAAGCAGGAAGTGGCAGTGTTGGCTGTGGATTTTGAAAAAGCGTATGACAGAGTGTCTCATGAGTTTATGTTTAAAGTATTGAGGAGGATGGGGTTACCTGAGGTTTTGATTGGGTGGATTAAATGTTTGTATAGAGGTATGGTAAGTAAGGTGTTGATGAATGGGTGGATGACGAGTGATATATGTATTAGGTCGGGAGTGAGACAGGGTTGCCCGTTATCGCCCGTATTGTTTGTTTGTGTGATTGAACCTTTGTTGAGGATGTTGATGAAAGATAAGTCTGTGAGAGGGGTAGAGGTGCCCGGGAGTGGTGGCAGGGTTTTGAAAGTGATAGGATATATGGATGATGTTACGGTGATTTGTAGAGATATGGCAGGGTTAAGAAGGGTGAAATTATTTGAGATTTTTTGTATGGCGAGTGGTTTTTGTGTGAATATGGGGAAAAATTTGTGTAAATTGTATGGTGTATGGAGGGGGATTGAACAATGTGGTTGGAAGTTTTGTGTGGGAGGAGTGAGGATTTTAGGTATCAAGTTTGATTCTGATTTGTA
Organism: Aquarana catesbeiana; assembly: GCF_042186555.1. Classification (NCBI taxonomy): domain Eukaryota; kingdom Metazoa; phylum Chordata; class Amphibia; order Anura; family Ranidae; genus Aquarana; species Aquarana catesbeiana. The sequence goes on along the minus strand of NC_133327.1, from coordinate 287,571,075 downwards.
TGGGAGAGAGAGTTGGCAGGATGTTTTAGTGAAAGTGAAAAAGAAAGTAGATTTTTGGTCTTTAAGGACTTTATTGTTGGAAGGGAAGGTGTTGATTGTGAAGGCTGTTGTGATTCCGATTTTGTTATTTTTATACTATGTTTTTCCAGCTCCAGACAGAGTGATGAAACAAATTGTGAGAGTGTTTTTTTCCTTTTTTTGGTCGTCTAAGATGGAGAAGTGGAAGAGGGAGAAAGTAATGAAAGGGGTAATGAATGGTGGGAAAGTTATAGTGAGTATTGAGAAATTTCTGGTGGTGAAGTATGTAAGTATGTGTGTGAGATTAAGTGAGAAAGAGAATGTTGCAGGGTGTATGGTACGATATGCATGTAGGATATTGCGCTGGAAGCTACCAGACCCCCCTACGGTAAAGGCGTGGCGAGCCCAGGTGAATGTGGTACTACTGCTATATAAACTCACTTACATGGGCCGAAATTGCCCCCAGAAGTTTGACAAAATATGGGCAGCCTGGGTTGAGGCTAGGCATCTTGCACTATAGGTATACCCTGAGATTCCCCCTTAAGAGATCTATTGATGAGTGGAGGGTGTGGTGTCTCTACCCCTCAATACAGAAGACTTGGAGGCATGGAGGTGTAAGATTTACTGATATTGTGGTGGGTCCAGTGTCCTCCCCCCTACTTTTGTTTACTACATCAATTCTCTCCCTTTCCCTTCATTCTTTTGTGGTTGTATCTCTTAAACTATTAGACTGCTCTCCCTTGGGAGCTCTTCGGATCCCCCTTCTTCCTCCCGCCCCTGGTCACCCTCCCACCATCTTCCTCTTTTCTTCCCCCCCACCTTTCCTCCTTCCTTTCCCCCAACTTCCCCTCCTTTCCTCCTCTGGTCACTCCCACCCCCCCTCCCCTCCTCTATGGCTGGGTGTTCCCAGAGAGCGAAGTTGGTCCCCTGATGGAGAGAGCTCTCCAAATTATGAGCTATGTTCACTCAAAAGAAGCTCTCACAATAAATTGGGAACGAGAATGGTCTATAATCTAAAATGGATTGTTGGATTGTAGATAATACACGTCCCTACAATTCATGTTTCTGAGATTATTACAATATGAATCGTATATCCTGCTTTACAAGTGCTCCTGTATGTGATATTTATCTTGTATTTTCAAGTGTACTGTACATTTCATTCAATAAACATTACCTGTGTTAAAAAAAAAGATATGCATGTGGGAGTGTGTTACGGAAATATAAGTTGTGTGATGTTGATTTGAGGAAACCTGTATGTTTTGTTGCGCCTTGGTTTTATGTGAGGATTGAAAGGTGTATGAGGAGGTATGGGTTGCAAGATGTGACGCGAGATAAATGGTGTGAGAGTAAGAAGGTAATGCAGATACTGAAAGAAAGTGAGGAAGTGGAAGGAATAGGTGGTTTAAGAGTAGCTGAATGTAAGAAAGTCTGGAATAATGTGTGCTGTAAAGGAGTGGATAATAGACAGAAGGATATTACGTGGATGGGGGTGCATGGGTGTTTTCCTACAAGGGAGTTTCAGAGGAGGAGAAGCTTTGTGGACAGTGGGGTGTGCCCGAGACTGGGGTGTGGGGGGGTTGAGAGGGTGATACATGTGTTTTGGGAGTGTCGCTATGCAAAGAAAATATGGAAAAGGATGGAGAAGATGGTTAAGGGGTTGACTGGTGTGAATAGTGTAACGTATGAGATGGTGTTATATGGTTTGTGTGATTTAGGGAGGAATGAGGAGAGGTTGTTATGGATTATTGTGAATTGTATTAAAGAGTGTTTGTGGGATGTTCGGAATATTTTGATTTTTAGGCAGGAAGTGGTTAAACTGAGAGTGTATGGCCATGGTCTGAGGAAAGATTTATAATTATGCGTATTATGACTATAAGAAGTTGGGAGAGAATACTGCAAGAAATTTATGGAAAATGGAGGAGTGGAAACAATGGTGATATAATGTAAATATTGGGATTATGTTATTGATGTTTATTTTTGAATGATTAACCTTTTTTTTTTTTTTTTTTTTTTTTTTGTTTTACAGGGTGAGTGCAGGTGGTGACTAAGGGACAGTGTGGAGAAAGTGTATAGGAGTGTTTTTTGTTTGTGTAGGGATAGGGTGGAGAGATAGTATATAATAGGGATAGTTGTTGTTTTTTCGCTAATGAAGGATGGGAATGGGTTTCTTGTTCTTGTTATCTTTATTGTTTTTTGTTTTGAAATATTCTTGATATGTTTATTGTTGTGAAATGTTCTTGTTATCTTCATTGTTGTTATGTACTTTTGGGTTTTTGGGTTTTGTGGGTGGGTTTTTGGAAGGGAAGTGGGAGGGTTATGTAAATATTGTAAAACTTTGTTTGAAAATGTACTTCTAAACTATATTTTGTACAAATGTTATGTTATTTTATTTTGTAACATATTTCTTTTGGATTTATGTTTTCTATGTATTTTACTTGTGAAATTTTAAATAAAAGAATTAAAAAAAAAATGATCCAAATCTAAAGTCCGTCTGATTTTCGACCGAAAAAGTCCACTGCAGGTCCGATGAAGCCCACACACAGTCGAATTGTCCGACGGATACGTCCCGTCGGACCAGTCCAGTCAAAGTCCGCCCGTGAGTACACGGCATTATACTATGCTGACAAAGTGACAAATTCAATGACAACAAGCACATGAAGTTTATAGTATATTACAGAATAGCTCAAAAAAAAAAAAAAATAGCATGCAATTGCAATTTGCAAGCAATCCATTCCATTTCAAATCAAATTTAATCATTTCAGTTATCTTTTTGGTACAAGTCAGATGTACTGCAGTGCAAACATAACTACCTTGCATGGCAAGAGCTGCACCATAAAAAAAAAAAAGTTTTTTTTTTTTTTTTTTTTTTTTTTTTTCATTTATCTTTTCCTTTTAAACGTAAAGGAGAGATTTTGTGTCTTTTCTGACCCAAGATCTCTTCATAAATAGGACCTGTCATCCTTATTTCTATTACAAGGGATGCTTACATTCCTTGTAATAGGAATAAAAGTGATACATCAAAAGGGACAGTGTTAAAATAAAAAATAAAATAAATCTGAAAAAACAAATTTAAAGCACCCCCACTCCTCCGTGCTCATGCACAGAAGCGAGCGCATATGTAAGTCACGCACGCATATGTAAACGGTGTTCGCATCACACATTTGCAGTATCACTGCAAACGTTAGAGCGAGAGCAATAATTCTAGTGCTAGACTTCCTCTGTAACTCTAAACATGTAACCTGTAAACATTTTTAAAGTGTTGTCTATGGAGACTTTTAAGTACCGTAGTTTGTCGCCATTCCACAAGCGTGCGCAATTTGAAAGTGTGGCATGTTAGGTATCTATTTACTTGGCATAATATCATCTTTCATATTTCACATCAAAATCAGTGTTTATGTTGTGTTTTTTTTGTTTTTTAATTCATGAAAGTTTATTTTTTTCAGAAAAAATTGCGTTTGAAAAATCACTGCGCAAATACTGTGTAAAGTAGTGAGTGTAATGCCCTGTACACACGATCGGGCATTGATCGGACATTCCAACCACAAAATCCGTTGGATTTCTTCAGACGGATTTTGTGCCAAACTTGTCATGCATACACATGGTCGCACAAAGTTGTCAGAAAATCTGATCGTTCTGAACGCGGTGATGTAAAACACGTACTTCGGGACTATAAACGGGGCAGTAGCTAATAGCTTTTGTCTCTCAATTTATTCTGAGCATGCGGCACTTTGTGCACACACGATCAGAATTTAAACAATCGGATTTTGTTGTCGGAAAATTTTATATCCTGTTCTCAAACTCAAAAGTCTGTTCTCAAAGTCCGATGGAGCCCACACACGATCGGAATTTCCGACAACACAATCCGATCGCACTTTTTCCGTCGGAAAATCCGACCGTGTGTACAGGGCATTAAGCTTGTATAACAGTGTAAATTTGCTGTCCCATCAAAATAACTCAACACAGCCATTAATGTCTAAACCGCTAGTAACAAAATTGAGTACACCCCTAAGTGAAAGTCCAAATTGGGCCCAATTAGCCATTTTCCCTCCTCGGTGTCATGTGACTTATTAGACCCCTTTCACACTGGAGTGTCGGGACAGTCAGCGGTAAAGTCGCAGCTATTTTTAGTGGCGCTTTACTGTCGTTTTTACAGGTGTTTTTGTCCGCTAGCGTCCGAAAAAGGGTTAAAACGACCTGCAAAGCGCGGCTGCAGTGGCGATTTGCCGTCGGTTCTGCAGCGGTGCCCATTCAGTTCAATGGGCAAGAGCGGTGTATACATCGCTCCTTCACCGCTCCAAAGATGCTGCTTGCAGGACTTTTTTTAGCGTCCTGCCAGCGCACCGCTCCAGTGTGAAAGCCCTCCGGCTTTCACACTGGAGAGACAGGAGAGGCGCTTTACAGGTGCTATGCAGGCGCTATTTTTAGCTCTGTAAAGCACCTCAGTATGAAAGGGGTCTTAGTGTTACAAGGTCTCAGGTGTGAATGGGGAGCAGGTGTGTTAAATTTGGTGTTATCGCTCTCACTCTCTCACACTGGTGCCTGGAAGTTCAACATGGCACCTCAAAGTACTCTCTGAGGAGCTGAAAAAAAGAGTTGCTGCTCTACATAAAGATGGCCTAGGCTATATGAAGATTGCCAAGACCCTGAAACTGAGCTGCAGCACGGTGGCCAAGACCATACAGCGGTTTAATAGGACAGGTTCCACTCAGAACAGGCGTCGCCATGGTTGACCAAAGAAAGCGTGTGTGGCGGCAACCAAGTGAGGAGTACAAAGACAAGTGTGTCTTGCCTACAGTCAAGCATGGTGGTGGGAGTGTGATGGTCTGGGGCTGCTGGCACTGGGGAGCTACAGTTCATTGAGGGAACCATGAATGCCAGCATGTACTGTGACATACTGAAGCAAAGCATGATCCCCTCCCTTTGGAGACTGGGCCCCAGAGCAGTATTCCAACATGATAACGACCCCAAACACACCTCCAAGAGGACCACTGCCTTGCTAAAGAAGCTGAGGGTAAAGGTGATGGATTAAACGGCATAAATGAGTAGTAAAAAAGTCCAGCAATCAAACACTGGATCATAAAATACTAAAAACAGCGCTAAAATAAAAGCCACAAAAATTGTCACAGTAAGTGGCCAGAACAAAAATAAGAGTCTCTATGTAGAAGGTAATGATGAAGACAGTTCAAGGTTTTTATAGGTGTAAAATCACTGATGTCCAAGCGTGCACCTTTCACCAGAAAGAAAGCATGTTCCACCACGTGATGCACACTCCCCCAGGGGGTCAAACTCACCAGAAGCCAATATTAAAAGAGCATTGAATGGGTATTCAGCATCCACTTCAATAGTCAGTCCTCATCATTAGCAGGATTCACTGGTAAAGGGGCTCCATATATATCATAAAACACAAGAGCAACACCGACATAGTGTAATCCTGTTTATTCATGTAAAAATCCCCTATACAGCTGTGTTCCCCTTAATCCTAACTACGTACATTGTAACATATTGAAACAAGCAAATAAGCAAGCCCAGAGGGCGCTGTCACCATGTCTAACCGTCCAGGATGGAATGTGTGTTTCCCTGCAGACACCACTCTATCTTCCTGGTGGATGGTAGCAGACAGTAGAGCGCAAGCGTCACTTCTGGATCGTCGTGTAGGCCACGCCCTGACCGGTTTCGTCATCAAGGACTTCTACACGGCCTCTGCAGAAGTCCTTGATGATGAAACCGGTCAGGGCGTGGCCTACACGACGATCCGCTGTTTTTAGTATTTTATGATCCAGTGTTTGATTGCTGGACTTTTTTACTACTCATTTATGCCATTTCTTCCTTTTTAAACAGATGCTTGATACTTTTGAATATTTATTTATTTACTGCTGCACATAGAATTGTGGGATTTAATATTCTTAAGTGTTTATTTATTTATTTATTTTATACTGCATAGAGAACCGTAGGATTGATCTGGCGCTGAGCGAGTGTGTTATAGGCCTCATTTTAAACACCTTCTCTGCAAAGGTGATGGATTGGCCAAGCATGTCTCCAGACCTTAACCCTATTGAGCATCTTTGGGCATCCTCAAACGGAAGGTGGAGGAGCGCAAGGTCTCTAACATCCACCAGCTCTGTGAGGTCATCATGGAGGAGTGGAAGAGGACTCCAGTGGCAACCTGGGAAACTCTGGTGATTTCCATGCCCAAGAAGGTTAAGACAGTGCTGGAAAATAATGGTGGCCACACAAAATATTGACACTTTGGGCCCAATTTGGACATTTTCACTTAGCAGTGTACTCACTTTTGTTGCCAGCGGTTTAGACATTAATGGCTGTGTGTTGAGTTATTTTGAGGGGACAGCAAATTTACACTGTTATACAAGCTGTACACTCACTACTTTACATTGCAGCAAAGTGTCATTTCTTCAGTGTTATCACATGAAAAGATATAATAAAATATTTACAAAAATGTGAGGGGTGCACTCATCTTTTGTGAGATACTGTATATATATATATATATATATATATATATATATATATATATATATATATATATATATATATATATATATATATATATTTATATATATAAAATGTTTGGGGGTTATAAGTAATTTTCTAGCAAAAAATACTGATTTAAACTTGTAGACAAAAAGTGCCAGAAAAGGCCTGGTCTTCAAGTGGTTATTGTTAACATATATAAGGCATTAGTCATAATATATAGGTACGATTGGCCAACAAAGAGAAGATATACTGTCACCGATAGCATTTTGACCTACATGTTACTATAGAAATGTTTTTTGCAGTAAGATTTTTTGTAGTCAATTGATCCTTTTTTTGGAACAACAGACACCATAGCTAAGTTTAGAATACATAGAACAGTAATGAAAATGTTGCTTATGATGTCCTCCTATAAGGCAGTCAGGTTCAAGAAAGCACATCCACTTGGCATATATACCCTGTTTCCCCGAAAATAAGACCTAGCGTGATTGTCGGTGATGGCTAAAATATAAGCCCTACCCCCCAAATAAGCCCGAGTTAAAGTCCTTGTAGGTCTTATTTTCAGGGTAGGACTTATTTTTGGGGAGACAGGGTAATGCTTATTTGGGGGGTAGGGCTTTATATTGCAGCCATCACTGACAATCACGCTAGGTCTTATTTTCGGGAAAACAGGGTATTAGTCCAGGGTATATTAGATTTATCCTCACTAGACATGAAATCCAAATTTTGTCTTCTAAGGAAGGAAGCTGCTCCTAGACAAGTAGGTGAATGTAAAATGATAAGCTCTCCACCTTGCTTGTCCACTCCTGAAATCTACATTATGTTAGATTGGGTAATGTCAAAAGGGGACTTTTTACTGTTAAATACAATGGAAATGCATTTAGACATCTAAACAGAGTTCTGATTTTCACTCATTTGTAATTCTTTTGTTGTTTGAATTTCTTGTGATTTAACAATGGGAATGCAAATATGGTGGTAACACCGAACATCAGTACAAGGATACCTGTCCAAGAGGTGCAACACTTTGCTTTCCTTGAATACATATACTACACAGTTTCTTACTGTTTACAAATGCAATAGGGTTGATTTTTATAGAGGCTAACAGATGCACACCAGTGGACCATATTGTGTGCCTGCTGTGTGAACAGGCCGTAATACTTCATTGTACAACATTTTTACCTGCACAACATATCAGTGTGATTCTGTGTGTTTCTGGTTCCGCTGCTTTGGGGAAAATGAATCAAGAAACCTAAAATTCATAAAATACACGTAAATATATACATGTAGACATGGAAATACGAGGTGTGTCTAAAAAGTTTGGTGAATGATATCAGAAAACAAAACAGAAGATACAAACAAATGACCTTTATTGGTATTTATAATAATCGCCATCCTTCACAACACACTTCTGGCAACGTTCCTAAAGCTTCTGGAAACTGGCACCAAAGGCCTCTTTAGGAATCGATTGCAGAACCGCTGGATTGTCACCATGTCCGCAAAACGTTTATGACGCTCTTCAAGCGGGAAACAGAAAGAAGTCTGCAGGTGCCAGGCAGGGGAGTACGGTGGATGATTGAGAACAGGTACTCCGTGCTGAGTCAAGAATTGGTGCACATGGATCGCGCAGGAGCATTATCATGCAGCAACATCCTGGTCACACATTGCCTTCTGTTCACCTGTCAGCTTGTGCAGCACAAACCGGGAACAGATCTTCCGCTTACCCAAATATTTGCGGATGATTGTGCTCACCCTGTACTTGCTAAAGCCCAATTTCTCCACCATCAACCTTAGAGTCAATCGCAAAACTTGTGCCAGCATTTGTTGCACTCGCTCGATCATGTCTGGAGTACTGCTTGTCGATGGCCGACCCAAAAATGGCTTATCCTCAGTCGTTTCTTTTTCGTTGCGAAAGCGTCGTAAACACATTTTCTGCTCACGGCTTCCGTCCCGTACACTTGCACCATTTCATGTGTCTTCATCACCGTTTTCCCCAATTTGTAGCAGAACGTTATGTTCACTTGTTGCTCCATTGCACTGTGACCCTACCTCTCACACTGACTACGTTCGACTGCCCGCAACAGATTTACCCTGAGGGTCACGTGTACTCCATGCTAGGTGGCACTTCTCGACATGTCTCTGGATAGCCATGTGCATGCTTGCACACCTGGCCTCTGTTGCCGTTGAGATATCGGACCATTCACCGAACGTTTTAGACACACCTTATATACATAGACACACAAACAAACAAAAGAAAAAAACCTCTTTACAGAGCTTAGCAACTGCTCAGCTGCAATTTGCACACATACAAAATCATTAGCGAAGTGATTCACCCATTTTATCAGATGAATCATTCTAAAGCTGGCCATACACTAGTAGAATTGCACTCAAAAATTTCTACTTTTGTTACGTTTGTTCAATTTTCTAATAGAGAATGAGGTTGGACTGATATTAATTTTCAACCATAGAAAATTCAATGAAACAGGATGAAAACAGGAAACAGTAAATGTGGTTTTCTTTCAGGAAATTCCATTGATACAAAAATCCATTGTTTAAAGCAAATGCAATTTTGAAGTAGTTTTGAATGACATTCATCAAATCTGCTGGTACTGATGGGTTTTTTTTTCCGTATAAACGTTCGTTCTGAGAATGCTTTGTATTTTAATAAATGTGTATTTGTGGAACACATTTGCATATAGATAGTAAAAAAATACAGAACAGTTATAAAATGTATAAACTCCTTATATTCATATATGGGGCATTTTTCTACCAAGCATGTGTGTTGGCAATGTTTAAGCGTACAGGACTGCAATACATTACTACATACTGAAAACTACAAATGTCTCTAAGCACTTAAAGAGATGCTCCAGTCTATTCCCAGAAAATTAGAAGTCAGCAGCTACAAATACTGTAGCTGCTGACTTTTAATATAAGGACACTTATCTGTCCAGGGATCCAGCGATGTCTGCACCCCAAGTTGATTCTTCAATCGGCTTTAATCGGCTTCGGGTGCAAGCGCCGGGCATCTTAGGTAAGGGAAACCGGTAGTGAAGCCTTCTGACTGCACAGCCGGTTTCCTACTGTGCATGTGCGAGTCACGCAGCGCTTTCTGAATGGTCCCAGTCTTCTGCGACCTACGTGTGTCCCAGAAGGCTGCGGGGGAAGGAGGAAGGGCCGGACATTGACGTAGATTGCTATCTGGCCCGATAGTGGGAGCCATTGTGCAAGAGTCCAGGCTTGTCATCAATCTGAATTAGGAGCCGCCAGCGGAACTGATCGGGCCAGTAGATGCAGAGTACCGGTGTGTACTTCTACTTCCTGGTGGCGGTGGAACACACGATGGGACACGATGTCTTCAGCCAGAAATTATGTAAGACGTGGGAGGCGACGCAACCATCATTTCTGGCTGATGACATCACGTCTGCCCCATCGTGCGTTCCACCGCCACCAGGAAGTAGAAGTACACACCGGTACTCTGCATCTGATTTACTGGCCCGGTTCCTGCTGGCAGCTCCTAATTCAGATTGATGACAAGCCTGGACTCTTGCACAGTGTCCTAATGCCTTTCACCCTACTCCCTTTGTCAGTAACATTCTTTTATTGGAATAAAAGCTGTTTTAATGCTACACTTAGTTGGCGCTGTGCATCTCTCTCCTCCCCTGTCACTGAAACCGGCCCACTGGGAAACTCCCGGGAGTCCCAATTGCCAGTAAATGCCTGTGGCATTAGTTTAGTTTTTTTTCCTTTATTTTCACCTGGTTATCTGACCAGAAACACACTTCTTGTCTTAAGGTGTTTCCTCTATGAAGGCATCATGGACACAACCTTTGAAAGGAGCATTGTCTGGAGAGGGTAGATGGTCTAGTACAGAGTCTCCATGGCACCATTCTGGGCTTCTCAAGGGTACCACACTGCATTCCATATTTTTGCATAGTGTCATGTATTTCCATGGTGCAGACAGACCAACTGAGGACTGATGGGGGGAAGGGGAAGGCTGAGGATTCTGATGTGAATGGGTGGGAGAATGGGGGCCCTGATGGAAAAGTGGGGGACTGAACACTCTGTTGTGAAAGGTGGAGGAAGACAGAGAACTCTGATGTTAAAGCAGAGTTCCAGCCTAATTTACAATGGCTGCAATTATTGCCGACCGCACCCCTATTCATTTCCAGATACTTTTTTTTTTTTGTCCTCTTCTACCTTTTGTTGAGGCTAAAGGCTACACTTCTGGCCATCCTCGCCGCAGTGAGGTACATCATTTCCACTTGCCCATTGGCTCCTTGGATAGCAGTGCCATCAATCCCAGTAGTCAATGGGCATCCCCAGCTGCTAGCATTGCATTATTTCACAACCGGAAATGACACAATGCTTCTGTCCGGGTTGCTTGATTGATTGACAGGTTGTCATAGCAATGGGGTGGGAACTTCCTCCAATGCGGCCATCACTTTTGCAACCTGCTAGACACACAGTGGGCCGTGATTCGTTCCCACTGCACATGCGCAAGATCAGGTGGTGCATGCTGGGTAGCCAGCTGTCCCTAATTCTGGAAGAGAGTCCCAGCAGGCTTCAGATGCCCACTGTCAGAATCACTGTGTGCTGGATCAGGAGTTACAAGTAAGCCCTAAGAGGCCCACAAAGAAGGAAACTGTATAATATACAATACATGGCGATGTATACGAGTGGTGACTGTCACAGGGGTTATTTAAAAAAAATAAATGGCCCGCACTCCGCTTTAAGGGAAGGGACTTCGGACTTTGATACTAAAAGGGAAGGGCTGAGGACTCTGATGTTAAGGGAAGGGACTGTAGACAGTGATGTGGAAGGGGAGACTGAGGACTCTGATGCTAAATGGGAGACTGAGGACTCTGATGTTAAGGGAAGGGACTGTAGACTGTGATGTGGAAGGGGAGGCTGAGGACTCTGATGTTAAAGGGAGGATTGAGGTCTCTGATGTTAAAGGGAGGGACTGAAGACTCTGATGTTAAACAGAGAGACTGGGGACTCTGATGTTAAAGGGGGATGGAGAACTCTGATGTTTTCCCTCTACTGTAAAGACTGATATGAAAGGGAAATGGGGAGGGGGGGGCTGAGTACTCTGATGTGAAATGTGGAGAATACAGAGGGTGCTTATGTGAGTGGGGGTTGTGTAAGGGGGGGGGGGGTCTTCTGATGTGAGGGAAGGACCCCATTTTAGGCTAGGTGCTTTGAGATTCTGCATAAGTTGAAAGGGTGCTGTGACTAAAAAAGGTTGAAAAGCACTGGTCTAGTAGATTTGGATGGACCTTACATAGAGTAATTGACTAACAAATTAAACCAGACTCCTGCTAACACTTTTTCCTGACGCCTCCATGGCAGCACACGCTGGGTTGTGACTCCGCCCCCACAACCTGACAGGATTGGTTAGCTATAAGTTTGAAGGGGAGACACCCCGCTGCATTCTCTTTTTTATCCTCACCTGACAGATTGGGATATGCAGCTTGCTCCTGTTGTCAAGATAAAGAAAAAAAAAAAAGCCTCTTACCGCACTCGCCCCAGCAGGTTCAAGCCTCTCCTGTTTGGAAGTCCCTCCTGTACAGTCTCTAAAGGAGCTTCTATGGAGGGAACCCCCGGTCTGGTGGTCTCAGGGGGCGTCTGGACATCTGGCACAGTAAGCTTTAAAGAAGCTTCATATTTTTGCAGTGGTCTCCTTTTCCTTTTTGCCTGTACCTTTGTCTGTAGTTTACTTATGGTGTTTCTCTGCTTAGAGGTCTGCTGGCACTTGTTGTCCACCGCTGTAGGAACCGTCATGGCCGCCGAGGCCGCCTCCTCCACTCTGCAATTGGCCTCAGGGCCTAGTTCTGCCTTGGGAAGGTAATGCCCTTCTCCAAGATGGCGCCGAGGCGCTCGGGACGCTCTGCGCATGCGCGGGAGCGTCATTTTGCCGCGACGGCGGCGGCAGTTTTAAAAACACAGGCATTTTCTGTGTTTTTTGCTGAGCAGTATTCAAATACCTGAATGTTCACCGGCGTTCAACTGCTTTGCCAAGAAAACGACTCAGCAAGACCAGGTAAGTCAATTTATTCGATTTAGCCTTCCAAAAAAAAAAAAAGAAAGAAAGAGTAAGTTTTAAAAACAAAAAAAAAAAAAAAAACTTTTTTTTTTTTTTCTTTTCTCTTATTTCCTTCAGTCTACACTGTCTACTATCACTATGGAGACCACTGCCCGCGCAGACCACCATCAGCAAACGAGGTAAGAGGCTATTCGTCATTGGTAAGTATTGAAGAAAGGGGAGAAAAAAGAGAGCCAACCACTAACGCTGCATTTTTGGCAGCCCCACCAGGTCAAGAGCCGCAAGTTCCAGGCGTGAGAGGAGATCAAGCCATGGGTCAAGCAAAAAGTCCCGCAGAAGCCGCTCAAGATCCTCTTCTCGCCACCGAAGACATAGCCGCTCACGTCACAGCCGCTCAAGACGCAGCCGCTCCCGTCACAGTCGGTCACACCGCAGACGGTCACCTTCATCGCACCGCCAAAGCCGCCACACCCGTCCTGCAGCAAACGCTTGCTGGGTATGCGGCGCACCAGCCTTGCCAGATAAACTAGTCTGCAGAGCCTGCTTCAATGAGGCAGCAAAGGACAAAGAGCTAGACGCAGCAATGGCTACGGAGCTCATAAGAGAATCTGTGCGGGAATCCATAAGGGAGACAACAGCACCACTAATCGATAGGCCTACGCCTAGCACCGCCAACCCCAGGCATCAGAACCCTCCTCAGGAGATGAGGACCAGGACATGTCAGCAGGTTTTGATTTTTCCCTGGTACAGCCTTTCGCAAAGTCAGTCAAAGAAGCAATAGGCTGGGAAGAAGATAAAGAGGAACCGCAGAAAGTCCGGAAATATTTCCCAAATTTAAGAAAAGAACCAGAAAATTTCCCTTTTATAGGTGAACTGGAGGATCTAATTAAAGATGAATGGGAAAGATCTGATAAGCGGTCCAGTCTCACCAACAGACTGACAAAAATGTATCCTCTGAAGGAGTCAAAAGTCAAAACATTGATGAACGCTCCAGTAGTCGACTCCTCCTTGATGCGTCTTGCACGGCATGTCACTCTGCCTATTGAGGACGCAGTTTCCTTTCGGGATGTTCTGGATCGGAAATTGGATCTAGAATTGAAGAAAGCATACTCCACTGCTGGGGGCGCATGCAGACCAGCAATTACCACAGCAGCAGTGGCAAAAGCCATATCAGGTTGGGCAACCAAGGTGGAGAAGGATCTGCAAGACGGTACTGAAATAGATAAAATAATATCTTCTCTTCAGGAGATCAAGTTGGCAGGTGACTTCGTGGCAGAAGCCTCAGTGGATATTATAAGATCCTCGGCGAGATCAATGCTAGCCTCAGTCACAGCAAGAAGGGCCTTGTGGCTGAAACCATGGATGGCCGATACTGCATCCAAAACAAACTGGTGCAGAATTCCATATGATGGCTCAAACCTGTTCGGGTCTAAATTGGACACCGCTATTTCGAAGGTAACAGGAGGGAAGTCGGGATTAATTCCCTCAGATAGAAGACCCAAGGCCCAAAAGGGTTCCTTCTTCAGGCGCAACCTTCCTGAGAAATATAGGGAAGCTAGATCCTTCCGTCCTGGTAGGGAATTTAGAAGGGACTGGAAGAACACAAGACCTTCCTTCCTAAGGATGCAGAAGTCCAAGCCTACCCCGGTAGGGGAGCAGCAGAAGTCTTTTTGAAGGTTCGCCTGCCCACTCAGTACAGGTGGGCGCCAGGCTCAAGGACTTCGCACAGATTTGGTCAAGCCATATAGAGGATCAGTGGACTCTTTCCACGATCAAATTTGGACACAAGTGGAAGTTTATGGGCAAAATTCCAAAGAATCACTTCCAATCAACAAGACTGCCATCTTCACTAGTCAAAAGGAAGTTACTATTAAAATATATAGTGGAATTGAAGGAGAAAGGGGCAATACTGGAAGTTCCGTCAGATCAAAAGGGGAGGGGGTTCTATTCCCCACTATTTTTGGTAAAGAAGAAGACCGGAGACTTACGTCCTGTATTGGATTTAAAAAATCTCAACAGGAACATAAAAACAGAGGCCTTCAAAATGGAGAGTCTGCAGTCTATACTTCTGGCAGTGAACCTGGGCGACTGGATGCTCTCAGTAGATTTATCAGACGCTTATCTACATATTCCAATTCATCCCGCCTTTCAAAAATTCCTCCGATTTGCCATCAACAAAAGCCACTTCCAATTTCAGTGCCTTCCTTTCGGCATCTCGTCGGCTCCCAGGACATTTACCAAGGTCCTTCTACCCTTGGTTGCATTCCTCAGGGAGAAGGGTCTGCGAGTCCACCATTATTTGGACGACATCCTGCTCTTGGCAGAGGATCAAGAAACCTTGCTATGCCATCAGAAGATCTTACTCACGACTCTCCAAGACTTCGGCTGGCTAGTCAACTGGAAAAAGAGCAGCTTACAACCCACTCAAAACATGGTATTCTTGGGAGCAGATCTGAACACCAAATTGAACATGGTACAACTTCCTCAGGAGAAGATTCAGCCTCTAGTACAGAAGATGTGGAGATTACTATCAGCGAGGCATCTTCCAGCCAGAATCTGCTTAAGTGTGCTAGGGTCTATGGCAGCAACCCTGCCCATGGTGCAATGGTCACAATGGCACATGAGAATCCTCCAAAACTCCTTTCTGAGGCAGTGGGATGGAGTATCGATGCGTCAGACCATTACCATCTCCAGACCAATGAAGCAATCAGTGTGGTGGTGGACACACTTGACCAACCTCAGGAAATACAAACTGATAGTTCCCCCAGATCCGATAATAGTCACCTCGGACGCCTGTCAGAGCGGCTGGGGAGCTCACTGTCAAGATCAAGCAGCGCAGGGCCGATGGCAGTTCCGGGGCCAGGATTTAGTATCGAATATACTGGAACTCAGAGCAGCCTTCCAGGCCCTCATGGCATTTGCACCAGTCCTCAGAGGGAAGAACGTGCTTATTCGGATGGACAACAAGGTGGCAGTGTCCTACATCCAGAGGCAAGGGGGTACCAAGAGTCTCACACTGATGGAGGAAGTCCGCCCTATCCTGGAATGGGCACAGGCACACCTAGCAGATCTAAAAGCAATATATGTTCCTGCGGCAGAAAACATGTTAGCCGATTACCTGAGTCGAGAAACTCTTTCCAACAACGAATGGTCCCTGAGTCTCCAGGCCTTTTCTCTTCTTACGGAGACATGGGGAGTACCAGAGATCGACTTAGCAGCTACTCCGGCGAATACGAAGTGTCGGAGGTTCCTGTCCAGAGCATCTTTCCCTTCAGCCGAGGGAATAGATTGTCTAATTCACCCCTGGAACTTCAAGTTGGGGTACATATTCCCGCCAACTCCGCTAATTGCAAGATTCCTGTCCAGGCTTCGGAGATCTTCAGCCACGGTAATCGCGATAATTCCTCTTTGGCCGAGAAGACCATGGTTCACGACACTATTGCAGCTCAGCCTTCAACCTCCAATCCTCCTTCCGGTAACTCCGGATCTGCTATTTCAAGGCCAATTCCTACATCCAGCTCCAGAGAAACTACATCTGACAGCATGGAAGTTGAAAGGGTTAGGTTAAGGGAACAAGGCTGCTCACAGGAAGTAATATCGACTTTGATGCAAGCCAGGAAGAGCACCACCAACACCACCTATACAAGAATTTGGAACCAATTCTTTAGAATGGCGCAGCAGAAGGGATGGGATCCTATTGCTCCAGAACCTTCTCAAATCCTAGAATTCCTCCAATCAGGAATCAACAAAGGTCTAAGTTCAAGTACCCTTAAGGTACAAGTATCTGCTTTGTCGGCCAAAACAGGCACCAGATGGGCATTACATCCGCTGGTTATCCAATTTCTGAAAGCCTGCCTGAAAATCAAACCTCCTAAGAAACCAGTTTTTCCATCATGGGATCTCTCAATAGTTCTTGAAGCCTTCACCAATCCTCCTTTTACTCCATCTGAATCAATATCTCTATGGGATCTGACTCTAAAACTATCCTTTCTCATTGCAATCACTTCAGCAAGGAGGGTGTCTGAGATCCAAGCACTGATGGCATCAGAACCTTACTTGGTATTCTTTCCTGATAAGGTAGTACTAAGACCTTCAGACCACTTCATCCCGAAGGTAGCAACTTCCTTCCATTACAACCAAGATATTGTCTTACCATCCTTCACTAATGATCAGGGTGAACCTCATCCCCTGGATGTTAAAACTACCATCATTAGTTACCTGACAGCTACGAATTCTTTTAGAAAAACGGATACCCTCATGGTCATCCCACATGGAAACAGACGAGGTCAAGCGGCTACCTCACGTACTATCGCCTCCTGGTTAGTCAAGTCCATCAAGATGGCATACTCCATGCGGCATATGGCAATTCCTGAAGGCATCAGGGCTCACTCGACCAGGGCAGTGGCTACCTCCTGGGCAGCGTATTGCAGGGTTTCACCGGAGACTATTTGCAAAGCAGCAACTTGGTCCTCCAGACATACGTTTATTTCTCACTATAGAGTAGATTCTGCTCATTTGGCTATGGCAGACTTCGGTAGATCCGTTGTTAGAGCCAATTCTTCCGCATTATAAGGAATAAATATTATTTTCTTGCACCCACCCGACTGGCGAGTTATTTCCCAGCGTGTGCTGCCATGGAGGCGTCAGGAAAACGGAAAATTGTATACTCACCTTTCCGTAATTTTCCTTTCCTGACGCCTTTCCATGGCAGCACACAGATTCCCACCCCGTTTTATGGTGATATATTTACAGAGAATGCAGCGGGGTGTCTCCCCTTCAAACTTATAGCTAACCAATCCTGTCAGGTTGTGGGGGCGGAGTCACAACCCAGCGTGTGCTGCCATGGAGGCGTCAGGAAAGGAAAATTACGGAAAGGTGAGTATACAATTTTCCGTTTTTAAAGCAGTTTACTGTAAGCTTTTAACAAAATAAATAAAATCTAACTATTGTAAGAACGCCTGTCAGTGGTTAGTTTTAACTCTCTAACTGCCTCTTTTGCTCAAAAGCACTGTCTGGTAAAGATAGCAGATAAACAGTCTCTTTTGACGTCCAAAGTGCAACAATTAGCAGCTGAGCAATGACGCAATATGCAGTTCACTAGAGTGTAGCTTGTGAGGTAAAAAAGTAACCAATAATAAAACATAAATAAACCTCTAAAACCGACAGAGTTCATGGATAACTGAACTACATTACTGTGTGTCATAGATATGTGAAATTTTCACTGAGCGCTGTTAACCCCTAGTGTTAACCTCTTCCCTGCCAGCGGCATTTTTACATTGATCAGTGCATTTTTATATCACTGATCAATGTAATAATGTCACTGGTCCCCAAAAAGTGTCATTTGGGGTCAGATTTGTCCGCCGCAATGTCGCAGTCCCACTAAAAATCGCAGATCGCATTATCAGTAAAAACGATAAAGTCCGTAAATCTATCCCATAGTTTGTAGACGCGATAACTTTTGTGCAAACCAATCAGTATACGCCTATTGCGATTTTATTTTATTTTTACCAAAAATATGTAGAAGAATATATATCGGCCTAAACCGATGACTAAATTTGTTTTTTCATACATTTCTTTTGGATATGTATTATAGCAAAAAGTAAAAAAAAAAAAATAGTTTTTCTCAAAATTGTCGCTTTATAGCGCAAAAAATAAAAAACACAGAGGTGATCAAACACCACCAAGAGAAAGCTCTGTTTGTGGTAAAAAAAATTTGCTTGGATACAGCGTCGCACGACCACGCAATTGTCAGTTAAAGCGACGCAGTGCCATATCGCAAAAAATGGCCTGGTCATTAAGGGGGCAAATTCTTCCAATCCTTAAGTGGTTAAGGAGAACCCTTTAAGATTGATAATGGACATTCATTTATGGCTGAAGCCAAATTTCTGTTAGTTATCATTACAAACCCAATAATATTGATTACACACACCAGGGGCGGACCTGCAGGGGTCGCCATTGCGACCTGGCCCCATGCTGCAGGGGGCCCGTGCAGCCCTCCTGTATGCCTGGAAAGGAGGAGTGGCAGGGGTGCCTGCATATAAGACCAGTAAGACTGTTTACACCTAAGAAAGTGAAAGCAAGGTAGAGGTGTCTTGCAGTGTGTGCTGTGCTCTCTGCCTCCCCCTACAGTGCAGTATCCAGCAGGGAAAATGAAGGTACAGTACTGCCGAATTTTAAAAAGGCTATCTGTATGTATGTGTGTTTATATATATATATACAGTGGCAACTCCAGCTTTCATATTTGGGGGGGCACATGGGGGGACAGGGACAAAAGTAGGGGGGCAACTATAAAACGCATATATATTATATTTATATATATCACCCGCAGGAGCTGACTGGGGACTCTCTCCCTCTTAGACATTGATTTTTTGTAAAAAAAAAAAAATTTTTTTTATTGGGGGGGGGGCACAGCATAATGTTGGGGGGGATCTGTGCCCCCTCTGCCCCCCCCCCCAGGGACGCCATTGTATATATATGAGGGTGTGTGTTCATTTATATGTGTGTGCGTGTGTATGTGTTTTTTTTTATATATACATGTGGGTGTGTGTGTTTTTATACATATATATATATATATATATATATAGATAGGTATCTATATAGATAGATATATAGATATATATCTATCTATATATATATATAGATAGATATATATCTATATATCTATCTATATAGATATATATCTATATATCTATCTATATAGATATCTATCTATATATATATATATATATATATATATATATATATATATATATATATATATATATAGATAGATAGATAGATATATGTGTGTGTGTTTATATGTGTGTGTTTTATATATGTGTGTTTATGTGTGTTTGTGTGTGTTTATATATGTGTATGTGTGTTTTTTTTTTAATGGCACTGCACCAAAAATGCCAATGATTGGGGGTACCATTAAAAATTAATGACACCCCTGTGTGTTTGCTAAAGAGCAGTGTGTTTGTCTGCATGCCAGAAAAGCGGACAGTTTTGTACGCATTCCTTGACATGCAGTTATGTGAAAACAAGCCTTATGCCGTGTACACACAGTCTGAATTTCCGACAGCAAATGTTCGATGGGAGCTTGTTGTCGGAAATTCTGACCGTGTGTTGGCTCCATCGGACAATTGTTGTCAGAATTTCCGACAACAAAAATTTGAGAGCTGGTTTTCAAATTTTCCAAAAACAAAATCTGTTGTTGGAAATTCCGATCGTGTGTACACAATTCCAATGCACAAAATTCCACGCATGCTCGGAATCAAGCAGAAGAGCCGCACTGGCTATTGAACTTAATTTTTCTCAGTGCGCCAAAAGTCCGTCGGATAGACCGTGGGACTAGTCCGGTCGAAAAGTCCACTTGTGTGTACGTGGCATAAGAGTTCTCCATCTGTCACCGTGTGAGGGACGGAAACATAACTTTTGACCGTGTAAAAGCAATGGTCTTAGATCTCTTCACCTCCTGCCCAAAACCTGTTTCCTCCTGTACAGACTTGATTCCCCTGCACAAACTTGTAGTTGCTAATGAGCACACCCACTTGAATGAATATTTGCTATCGTCTTCCTCATTCTCCTCCCAGCCAATCAGGAAGCCCCTATTGGCCAGGGAGTCTTAGGACTCTTAGGGGGTGGTGTTAGTTTGTGCCCCCCCCCCCCCCCCCCCCCATATTTTGAGCATCAGCCGCCACTGACTGCGTTCTAGTGTAAACCACCACTAAATCAGAGATTTTTATCTGAGACCTATGCTTTCCAGCTTTTAGTCAAACATTACAATAAAATAATACAATATGAATGAAGTGGAAGTGAACAAAGGATAACTGAACAGATACAGTACATTGTTACCAAAATGTGTTTAGAGGTGAAGAGCAAAAATTCTGCATTATGTTAGGCTATACAGATGCTGCAAAACCTAAATTGTCAAAAAATGAAACCTGGTGAACAGTGTATCCTTGGGTAGACTGAAAACAGATTTTTACTGTGAAATACTTCAGGAAAGCTAGGGGATTATGAAGAGTTAAATGGTGGCCATGCATTTATTTTGATGATGAAATAAATGCATGGCCTGGCAGCAAGGGAACCCTTGTGTTACAGCACAGCCCTATGTACAAGCATTGGGCTGTCCCTCTCCCAGCCCTGAACATCTCTTCTGTCTCCTTGCACCACCTCCTGTCACCATGTTTCTCCATGCTCCCCCTTCACCAGCATCTATTTGCTCTTATCCCCACACTCCTCTTCTGCAGAGCTTCTCCTCCTACTACATACTACACCTCCATCCGGGGGCTGACTGCCAACTTTTGGCCTAGAAGTACAGCCCAAAGGCCCATGGTGCAGTGACTTGGGCCCCCTCCTGCTCTCCCTCTTCCCTGCTTCCTCTTGACCCTCATTCCAGGCTGAAGCTACACAACCAGGTACTCTCTGCTCATCGGTCGGTTCGGGCTGGGCAGCGCCTGCTGCACTAACTCCTCGAACAGGCCAGGAGGGGGCCCCCTGGGGCTGCAGGGGGGAGCCGGTCAGGGCTGGCCAGGGGAGGAGAGCCTATGGTGGGGCACAAAGTCGGCCTCTACTCAGACATGACATACACCATTCATGCTGGGGGGGGGGGGAGGTCGGAGCGACCTGTGCTCAGTCATTGTCCTCTTCCTGCACATAGCAGGGACTTTTTACTCCTCTTCACCAGGAAGCCTTTAGGCATGTCTGTGTCAGAAGAAGTATGGCCTTTTTACAAGGCATCAGAGCCCCCCCCGGCCTAGTCTGCCCCTGCCACCATCATTTCCTTCCATCAGTACACCCTTTTCCTTTCACTCTGCACCCCATCCCTCTCCACTCTCATCCTAGCCTCCCCCTTCCCTGTTGTCCAGCACTCCATCCAACTGAGAGAGCTTGCCTATGGCTGCAGGGACAGCCTGTGGGAAAGTGGGCGAATGCCCATAAAGCCCCCGTTTACACTCAGTGATTTGGAATCGTGGGCAGAATTGGTGCAATTCTGCCCACGATTCCAGATTGAGCTAAAATCACGATAAAATGTGCGACACACCTTTGGGTTCGATTCGTTCAAACAGGCACCCCAAACGCAGTGTGATTTTGCCATGATTGTCACGCAACAAAACGCACATGTAAAAACACGTCTTTCACAGGGCCAAAATTTGCTCCCTGAGCTTCTCTGCCAGGACAAATCCATCAAGTGTGCAGGCTGCCCTATGTGCGACCTTGTCTTGGCACTAATCTTGTGCTAATTAAGGCATTAGTATATTTAAATATGCTGTAGCCATTTCTTACATTATTATCTCTGTTTTCATTTGGTATACTACCCACTTATTACAAATAAAGAGCTCATCATTCACATCAAAATTCATTAGTAATGTGTTGCTGGTTTCAAAATGCTCAAACACCTCATTTGTGTGGGTGGCAAAGTGGTTAGCACCTCCGCCTAGCAGCACTGGGGTCTTTGGTTCGAATCCCAACCATGACACTACCTGCACAGAGTTTGCATGTTCTCCCTGTGCCTGTGTGGGTTTCCTCCGGGTACTCCGGTTTCCTCCCACGCTACAAAGACATGCTGGTAGGTTAATTGGCTGCTGTATAAATTGGCCCTAATATGTGTATGTATGAGTGTGACTTAGGGACCTTAGATTGTAAGCTCCTTGAGGGCAGGGCCCGATGTGAATGTATAATATATGTAAAGAGTAAATTGACGGCGCTGTATAAGTACCTGAAATAAATAAATATGTTTCTTTCTTTATGATGGCAGTTAATGAGAAATATGTTCTTGTTCTTTACCTGGAGACTTCAATATGTATAAACATTTATGCATGCCCTGATTGAAAGGAAACCTACTGAAAGAAATATGTAGACTGCCACTGCTGACCTCTCCTTCTGAAAATGCTAGTTGCTTGGCTGTCACGACTTTCTATTATTCTAAGTTGCTTGATTAAAACAAGTACGCACGCCTGTAGTTCCACTGCACGCTTTTTTTCAGATTGATAACCAATTATTGAGGCCATTGGTTCAGCAAATTAGTCAAGCAAGCAGCATTTGTAAAAGGAAATGAGCAATGGCAGCCTTCCCTCTTCTCTCACTACATGTTTCCTTTAGGCCTGCAGATGTCAGTGGTGCCGTCAGCATTTGGAAGCACATCGTGCATTCTTTGTTTGTCACGCAGCAATTAACAGATGCCGCCTGTGGTAGATGGACAAAGTTCATATGACAACACAAAGTCATAATATATAAAAGAAGGGCATGCTGCTACTTGCAGTGCCACAGTTGGATGTGTTTGAAGAAGGGTTACAGTTTTGCACCGTATACCCAAGTTTTATCTACTCCTCTATAGGGAACCCCGCCTTGCTCTACCACTGAGCGCATGGCTTCAGGAGAGCTATGTGGATGAGGGGGGAAAGGGACACCCGCCTAGCCAATCAGATCAGCCCAAACATACACTAGCGATCAATGAGGTGACAGATGTCACACCAAATCACCCTCACATCCACTGCAATACACTACTGTATTTTATATATAGAGGGTGAAAAATTTGATCTCCTCAACTTATGGAGAGAACATTTTTGCACTTTTTTTTTTTCTTTTTTTCTTTTTTTTTTATTCACTGCCATCGTAGGCGATATGTACTAAACAATTTCTAGTTTTACTCTCCCCCTCCCACCATCAATTTTATCTTATCTTTTACTTTGAAACCTTTAAGATTCAAGGAATCGACGTGCTTTCCTGACACATGCAAATCCACAAAGAACGGGCAACAGGATTGGTAGGACAGACCCCTCCCTACATATGTTAATACTTTACATAGGCAGCTGTGTCTTTAGTGTGTGAGCAGAGGGTCATTGATATCTGAATTGCTGGGCTTTCTTTTGTCTGGAGATAGGGTAAGACTTTTACTGCAAGAACAAAGACGGGATTTTCAAAGTTGTACTAGAAAACTTGTAAATTGCAGATTGCTAATTTACTAGAGTTTGTGTATAATCTTCTGTTCTACTATGTGTAAATAATATAATGTGTATCTTTATATGTACATTTTATTGGTAGCTGCCTTTAATTTGGATTGCGTTTCAAAATACACAGCATTTACAGTATATCCCGAATTACAAGTGTGCCGTTACATGGAGATGAACCGTTACATGGAGATGAACCGTCATGGCTCATCTGGTGTACACCTTGTTCTGTAATTAAAGTGTTCTCTATGAGCATATAGAACATATCCCTCTGGATATATAATGTATGTCAGAATTAAGAAGCCAACATTGATACTAAGTTGTTACTGAAGGCGCTTGTTTATTAGTTCATGCTTCTCTTTGCTTGATACATTTTGTAATCTTTGGAAACATTGTTATTCTAATGATTTGCTAACAACCTGTAGCCAATGGGAAAAGGGTAAGTGTTAAAAATGTATTACGGTTACTAGAGTTTTGTGACGTCGCCTGTATGTTCATTGCTTTTTCTTTTTAGTCCACTAAACTAAAATCTTAATTAATTTGCCAATGCTCATCGTTCTGTTCTTGCAATGGTCCAGGGGCAGCCCGTCCATCCTCTCCACCCCCTATATGCAGTGGATAGATTCATGCATAGCATGAATCTATCTATGGCCGCCCCCTATTCATGTGTCCAGCCCCTTTTGGGTCACCGGGCATATGAATTAGAGCGGCCGGGGTTTTTTTTTTTTTTTGAAGAACCTGATTAGAGCCATAGGCTCTAATAGGCTTCAAAATAGGGTGGACTTGGAACGCAGAGCATTGCATCTAGAGCCCACCCAGGTGTATTGCAACAGTGAATGAAAATCCGCTGTTGCAACACTGATCCTCCTCCTGGCCAATCGGGAAGCAGGTATGAAACCTGTTTCCCGAATGGTCAAAACGTCAGGCGTTTCTATTGGACACCTAGAGCCGGGAGGAGGAGAGAGGAGACGCAGCGGAAGCTGCTCCAAGAGAGGACACCGGTCATCGGAGCAGCTTTCCCCGAGCCCGCAATGCTCCAACAAGGTAAGGACAGTGGGTGGTGGAGGGAGGGCTGTGTTAATGCCACGCGGGGGGTGGGGTTAATGCCACTCCATCAGCGGCCAGGGGGGGGGTTAGCCCCCCACAAAAAAAACCACCTGCCACACTGCAATGGTCCATTAAAATGGTTGTAAACCTCAGACATGAAATATGAACAAAGCATATCCCTCTATAGTGTGTACTTGTCTAAATTAAAGCACTAAAGCTAGCTACTATACAATTTGTATACAATTTTCTTGTACAACATTCCTTTAGATTTACCAAAACCATATACTATGAGGTCAAACCTTAACACTTTCAAATTGTATGCAATCAGGCAGGCCCTTGCACTTAGGGTTGCCACCTCATCCCTTTAAACCCAAATACATATGAATTACACAGGTTCTGAGGTAAATCAAATGCAGATAAGGCAACAAGTAAGTTTAATTACCACCTTAATCAGCCACAGAACCATTGTAATTCATATGTGTTCAGGTTTAAAGGGATGAGGTAGCAACTCTACTTGCACTGCATAGTTGAAGGTAAATCTAAAGGAAATTGAACTACAAAAATTGTATAATGTATATCCAGCGTATGTGTCATTTCTGTCTGCTGCCTCGTTTCTCTGCTATAAGCATGAATTACTTCTGACCAGTTTTCCTGACACCAAGAGAAAAAAGGTGACAGGGGATTGAGCTCCAGCTGACTGACAGTCTCAGCTCTGTTCCTGTGTGAGGAGGGGGGGGGGTCTCTCCCCTCCAATCAGCTCTCAGAGCCCTCCTCACTGATGTAACTTCAGCTCTCCTGCTTTTTTAGTGCACTTTGCATGGATGTAGGAGAAAGACTGCTGTAGATAAACAGATACAACTTGTGTAGGAGAATTTGTTTCCTCTCTGTGTATCATGTCAGTCACTTCACTTGGTATATGTGAGGGTTTTAAACAGAAACATTAGAAAGTGGGTGTAGTGCTGCTCTATAGAGTACAGTTTTAATTGACTGATACTGTGTAAGTGTAAAAATACCACTTAGGTACCAACAAAGTGCCAAGTTCTGTAACCTTACCTAATTAGATAAATGCATACAAAATATCAGCAAATATAAATACAAAGTGTGGTAAACTCATAAACACGTGCAAAGGTGCTAAATACTGTATATATCCAACGTTTAACAGCATAAAAAGTCTATATATAATTGATTTGCAAATAAAGTGACAGGTGCTCTTTAAGTGCTTCAACAGCCGTTGTGCTGGTGCTTCAACTCATGCTCCCCCTATTTTGCCAGAGTCACCAGAGAGCTCTCCCCACAAAGGGGTAAACAGTATTCACAGCACACACTGGCTGAGACAGTGGATCCCAGATCCTGAGTTGGTATATCTCTCCTTTCTTCTTCAGTTCCTCTGCCACATCGTCTCATACACATGTAGGAATACTAAAGATAGACCCCATAGCGTGATACTGTTTCGTTCTTTTATTTTAAATAATCCAAAAAGCACTTACATTGTAAAATACGATTAACAGGATAAAAGACCAGGAAGTCTGGGATGCGATGCGCTCCACGGACCCTAACCGGAAGTGATGCTGGAAGCTCCGCCAGTTGAAATCAAGTTATGAGTTAATTTCCTCCAAGCTCATAACAATTAATTTTGGAAGTTTTTTTTACAATATTAAAGTCATTCTAGATGTCATTTTTTTTTACATATTCGTTCACCTGTCGTTGAATATGTTTTAATAGTTTATCATTAAAATTTATGTTTTTTATACATATATATTTATGCACGTTTTATGTTTGCCATACTGACACTAAAGGTTCTGTGACATCTCTGAGACATTCTGGTAGATGAGCCCAATATTAATAGTAATAGCAATAGTAAGGTTACATGCATTTAAAAACACTGGCATATGTGTATTTATTGAACCGCATATATACAGGCAAAAAACGAGTTGTCAACAGGCTGCAATAATGGGTTGTTGATGATTCCATGGGCGCAGTAACAGCATGCACTCATAGCTGTCTCTAATCAGAGTCATATCAGGGTCTCCAACATGGGGTAGGCCTAACCAAATATGGTCGCCAATGATGTGCCTTTGGGTTGCCAAGTTACAACAGACTATATAAACCTAGGAAGTGTAGCAAGATGGCACCGCTCCTGATGACGCCATTCTGCCGAAACGCATAGGGTGGTGCTTCCAGTGTCATTGCTTCACTTTCGGTTAAGGTCCGTGGAGTGATCGCGTCCCGGACTTCCTGGTCTTTTTATGCTGTTGATTATATTTTACAATCTAAGCGTGTTTTGTATTATTTAAAATAAAAAAAAAAAAAAACAGTATCACGCTATAGGGTCTATTTTTACTATTCCTACATGTGTATGAGGTGATGCGGCAGAGGAACTGAAGGAGAAAAGAGAGATATGCTAACTCAGGATCCACTGTCTCAGCCAGTGTGTGCTGTGAATGCTGTTTACCCCTTTGTGGGAAATGCAGCAAAAGAGAGGGAGCATGAGTTGAAGCACCAGCAAAATGCATGAATCTATGAATATACATGGCTGTATAAGCACTTAAAGAGCACCTGTCACTTTATTTGCAAATCAACTACGGACTTTTTATACTATTAAACCTTGGATATATATTTAGCACCTTTGCACATGTTTACCACACTTTGTATTTATATTTGCTTCTACTTTTTATGCATTTATCTGTAAGGTTAGAGCACTTGGCACATTGTTGGTACCTAAGTGGTATCTGGTGTATATTTACTATTATTTGTACACTTACACACAGTACCAATCAATTTGAAATTTACTCTATAGAGCAGCGCCACAGCCACTTTCTCATTTTTCTGTTTGAGACTCTACCTTGGTAGTTGTTGTTGTTGTAGTGAAGGCAGCAGCTCTTGACGCTTATGCACTAACCTTTGCGCGGAGCCACCCTTGTTTATCTGAACTATATGTAAGGGTTTACAACCACTGCATGGTTTCGTTTACATTCTGCAATTTCCAGTGTAAGAATTGTAATGCCCTGTACACACAGTCGGACATTGATCGCACATTCCGACAACAAAATCCATGGATTGTTTCCGAAGGATGTTGGCACAAACTTGTCTTGCATACACACGGTCGCACAAAGTTGTCGGAAAATCCGATCACTCTGAACGCAGTGACGTAAAACACGTACGTCGGGACTTTAAATGGGGCAGTAGCCAATAGCTTTCGTCTCTTAATTTATTCCGAGCATGTGTGGCATTTTGTGCGTCGGATTTGTGTACACACGATCGGAAATTCCGACAATGGATTTTGTTGTCGGATATTTTATAGCAAGCTCTCAAACTTTGTGTGTCTGAAATTCCTATGGAAAATGTGTGATGGAGCCTACACACGGTCGGAATTTCCGACAACAAGGTCCTATCACACATTTTCCATCGGAAAATCCGACCGTGTGTACAGGGCATTAGAGTTCCTGTGAGTGGAATGGACTGATGTGTGCGAAAAGCTGAGCCCAGCAGATAATTGCTGGCTGTGCAAAAAGTCACAACAGCCTGTCATTCCATGGTATGGGCTCAGTAGCCGCAGCTATTTGTGCACACCTGTCCATTCTAGCAGCAGGAAGGAATCTGCAGATTGTTGCTACTATAAATTGCAGCACGTGTAAGCACCCGTGTGAATGGACCTGTGGCTGGCTTCACATGTGCTCTTTGCAGTAACAGGCAGTAAAAAAAATCACATTACCACAATACACAGTAGTACATAATCAATGGTGTGGTGCATTACCATTCAATTTAAATAGTACCCCTATGCAACTTGCAATAGCCCCTCAATCCATGCGGATTGCAGCATACAACAATGCACAAATGGGAAGCATCTGTGTGTTGTGGTGCAGTGTGTTTTTAATTTTTTTTCAAAAGGGACACATTTAATTTTTGCTATATTGCGGTGCGATGGCAGCCTTAATAAAAATAAATGGGCTACCTAAACACAACACGTTAACACGTTGTATCCTGCATAATAAAGTTCTGGATCATATAGCACTGCACAGGTGTAAAGGTGCCCTTAAAGAGTGTGTGTGCGTGTATGTATGTATGTATGTGTATATATATATATATATATATATATATATATATATATATATATATATATATATATATATATATATATATATATATATATATATATATATATATATATATATAAAAACCCTAACAATGAACGTCTCATATTAGCTCCTTTAATGTATGTTAAATATACCATATAGAAAGGGCTTTATTATACCTGCTAGGCTTCATTTAGACGTGTGATGGGGGGGGGGGTTTGGCAAAATGCATGGTTGAGCCCCATTTTTGCCTCCGCCAACCACATTACTGAAACCCCTTGAGTTCTGAGGTTTAAGATGCAATAGGCAGCGGAAAGGGATATTTACATGCTATGGGCACAAAGCATCGCTCCTGAATCAAGGTTAACCCGACTTGTAGTGATCGGCAGGTGGCAAGCCCGCTGAATGCTACATATTCCAGTAAATAGGTAAGGTAAGCACTGTAAATGCACCATATTTGTCAGCAAAAATGGGGTTAAACTGGTGGTGAGGAGGCATTGCAGCACTTGCTCACCACCTGTCTGTAGCCTTGGGAGCACAATCCGAACATGGATCGGGCTTTAGAGGCAAGGGATATTAAGACAAACCCCTACTCCTCTCCTCACCTCCTGAAAACTCCTTGGATGTAAGACATCATTTGCTTAGGCCTGGAAACCAGAAAGTAACTAAAGAAATTTAAAAAGGTATTTTCTTATCTATTTATTAATGCTAGCAGCATATGGATTAAAGAAAATCAATGTTGATTGGGAGAGTGAAGTTCCACTTTAAAGCGTTGTTAACCCCCCAAAAAAAACAGGTCCTGTTCCCTTAAAACGTGTTATACAATAGAGTACTTGTGCTGTGTCATTTGGCCCTCTGTAACACTTAGAAATACCTGGCTGATCTTGCCTGGCTATGTCCTCCCCTCTGCAAATTGACCAAGGTATATCATGGCTGCTGAGCCTTGACACCATGGTCAGTTTGCGTGCCTCCGTCAACTGCAGCCCTGCTCTCCTGGGTCTGTGTCTCCCTCTGTCCTCCTCCCCCATCCCCACCCTGTCTGCTTGTACCAGCGCCCGTCCCCCCCACTTCTGCTGCTCTCATAACTGCAACTAAATCGTCTTATCCTCTCTGTACATGGTGTATAAGTGTCCCTGTGTCTGTGATATGAAAAAAAGCGCAAAATTTAGGTTTTTGATTTGTAAATAACTTTTCAATACTTTGTACCATTGCTGACAACTGAAGTGTAAACAAAACAGTTGCAGTAGGTATCGGTAATTGGTATTGGCGAGAACTAAAACAAAAAGTATTGGTGCATCCCTAATTTTTGTTATTTTCAAGGGAAAAAACCCTGAAGGTTTAATGTTCCTTTTAAGCCTAGGTTCACATTGGTCTGATTAGGCATGCAATTTGACATGTCAAATCGCATGCCAGATCGGTGGCTATTGCCGGCAATGGCACTGCCCGAATCATTGCGGCACTGCACTGATTCACAAAAGTTGTTTCTGTACTACTTGTGGCGACTTTGGGGGGCAGTTTGTATAGACATCTATGCAGGAACCCACACAGATGTCTGTGAAATCGCTCCCGAAGTCAGACTAACATACGGGTATGAAATCGTGCGAGTTCAGCTGAACTCGTGCGATTTCTAACCCGCAGTCAGAGTGAACCTAGGCTAACCTTGGGCCCCCTAACTACCACCTGCCGGTTCTGCTGCATGCCAAGAAACTCCCACTACGTGCCAAGATACTCCAAGTGGCTAAAGTGTTGTTTCACATCTTTACGTATTTAGAGGGCAAATTCAAAACATTTTGGAGAAATTGTCCACATTTTGACATACCTCTCAATTCTTTTTGAATACATGTACACAGACCTCAGCCTGGGCCCTCTGAATTTACTGAATGGTCTACTTATTGAGACGAGGCAAGTGCTTTTCCTCAGAGACATAGTGTAAGGCTCGGTTCACACTGGTGTGATGCGGGAAACCATGCGAATCCAATGAGGGTTCCCGCATCGCACCTTAATCACAGACAGTTCACACTGCCCTATGCTAACTGCTGGGAGTGTCAATACAAAGTTAATTACAACCCCAGATCAGTTCGCAGATCGCAGTGCAAAAAGTTGGACAGGAATCGGATGTGATACGATTTTGGTGCGGACAGAAAAAAGGGTCCTGGCCGACTTTGGTCCGAATGCGATGCGAATTTGTATTCTGAATTTGTATTGCACAGACACTACATGTGATCTGCACAGCAATGCGGTGTGAATCATATGTGAAAAAAGTGGGGAACATTTGGGACTTTGAGTGAGACGTAAGGGAAAGTTTATGCCTCCATCCCTGTGCTGTATGCAGCAAAAGGGGGGGGGGAGGTTTGGGACTTTGAATGAGGTGTGTGTGGTGAAAACAAACAAATATGTAGGTAAAAAAACATCCATATGTTTATTACGGAACCATTAAATGGCATGACATAATACAGTATTACATGCATAGTAAAGTTGTCAATTTACAATTAGAAAATTGTTGATGACATGGCACAAACAGTAAAAGATATGCATACTGGACACTTGGCAGAATATAGTCTGGTAAAAACGTAAATTGGTAAAATCATCTAAGATGTCGATGTACAGTGGATGCACCAAGATAGGCTCAACGCGTTTCGTGGACTTCATCCACTTATCAGGAGCATTGCATCCATGTTCTTAAAGGGTATAAATAATATCCATGTGCGGAGAAATAGAGTAGAACCCATAACCATGGTAGGAAAATAAGAATATGACCGAGGTGCATAGTCAATAAGTGTCCATGATAGAGCCAAATCCAGAATGAGAAAGTGAAGTGAAAGAAAACACCAAAAGGACATAGGAGTAGAAACAGAAATGTGCATATACTAGCTCAAAAGAAATGCTAAGGTGAAAGAGTGTGCACTAGGTGCTTGCTGGTTACCTTAAGTTAAGTTACCTTAATGAATCGTGGTAAAACAGGGAGCACAGCTGCGGTAACACTGGTGTGAAACTGCACATAGTGTGCTGACACAAAAGCTGTGAACCACTGAATACCGCAGACCCGAGCCCAGCATGACCATCAGGTCCCCTCCAGCTTCACGCTGGCGTGGCACATTAGGAGAGACGGCCCGGCGCCACACTGCCTGGCACCGCAGCAGTGTGAACCGGCCCTTAAGGCTAATTCACACAGTGTGTGGTGACAGACATTTTACCGCATTGTAAAATGCCTGTCATCGTAAGGACACACAGAAAACAATTGTTTCCAGTGTGCCCCATTCACACTGCAACACAGCCCAGAGCTGCGCTGCAAAACGCAAACATGCTGCATTTTATCTAAGCCCTTTGCACAGAATCGCATGGCACTATATAGCAGCGCAGTCCATTGTTGTACAGTGAAAGTAGAGTAATGTTTTCTACACTTCAAATAAAGTTTGTCCAAAAAAAAAGGGAGTCTAGTGCAGTTGGGAATGTACAGCTGCCAGACAGGTGAAGCACTCCATCAGGTGGGGGGGATTTACTAAAAGTGGTGCACACAGAATCTGGTGTAGCTGTGTATTCTAACAAATCAGCTTCTAGGTTTTATAATTAAAGCTTTATTGAACAGACTGTCTCTCAGCTTCTCCTGAACAGCTGCAAATCCATCCAGTTCTGTCTTCATCTTGCATCTCATTCTAGATGTGACATCACATGATATGTGAGGAGGGGGCTGGGCAGAGGGGAGATTTTAGATTTCATTGGAGGAGGCTTCCTGACACCATGACTAAAGGGTGGAAGTTAACTCTTTCAGCAAAGTAGAAGGAAAACAGAATGTTATGATACACGGGGATACTCGCCTTTAAAGAACAGGCGTGAGGCTGCGTGTTTCTATAAGTAACTAGCCTCAGAAGACGCAGCCTGTGACACCCCTGAGACCTCATGCATACCAGTTGATAAAGACTGCTTTAACCCAATGTGACAGAAAGGCCCCACGGGCCCCCTGAAGCATGGGCTGGGGTACAATTTTGACCCCTGTAGCTCCACCTGTGGCAGTGCGATTTTGGAAATGATGCAGGCGCTTCTTGAGGAGCAGCATAGTGCATGTGTGGCTCCATAGACTTCAATGGGAGTGCATGAAAAACTCATGTACATGTGCTTTAGGTGCGTTTTTGGCAGGGTTTTGTGTTTAACAACTCCTTCTACAAAAAAAAGGCATAGAGCATGAAACCGCACTACAAAAACACCCTGAAAATGCATGCTTATGTAGTACCACTGTGATTCTAGGCTAAGAACCAATTTCATGAAAAACTGTTTACGGGGCCATTAAGAAGTGAATGTGTTTTTTGGGTTTTTTTTTGTTTTTTTTTTGGAGAATGATGATCTTGTTTAGTGTCACTTAAAGTGGAGTTCCACCCACTTTTACAACTCTTCAGCATCCCTCACTAAACGGTGCACTGTAAACAAATTGGATATTTAAAACATTTTTTTCTCAGCACCTACTGTATATCTGCTGTATTCATTTTTCACTTCCTTCTCCCTGGCCGTGGCCCATCGCATCATTTCCTGTTTGCAATGCCTTCTGGAAAGGGGCGGCAACTTCCTCTGACACTGCCGTTGCTATGGAAATCTGACCTGAAACCTATTACACTGCTTGTGCTGCACTGAGCATGTGCGAGATCTGCAAGGATGAGATCCAGGAAGAAATACAGTCGGGCTTCAGATGCCCACACTTAAGATGGCCACGGCCTGCTGTAATTTTATAAAATAACAAAATACTGCTATAAACTAACAAAACAGACCTTGGTTTACAGACTAACTTTACTAGAATACATTAAGCTTTTGTATTATAGGGGTATTTTTATTTAAAAAGTATAATTTCGGCCGGAAAACCACTTTAACTGAATATTATTTAACTGAAATATTATCACTTCCGTTTCCTCTGCAGCTTTTTGCTGCTTTCTTCCATCTATAATCAAGTCTTACTATGTTCTGTTATGTTCCCACAGAGGAAATATTTACTATAAAGTAGGAGTAGAAGTACACCCAGCTGAGTTTAGTTACACCTTGTTTAAGTCTGCAGAGTACATTATATACTGGGTGTGTTACTTTGTAGGCTTTGCATGACAACTGCTAACTAGGCCTGTGTGCTTGCCTAGAATACCAACTCCCACATTCCATATCCTGTGTCTGTGCAGCAAGCCGCCTCTCTATACTGGATTAGCTCCAGTTTCTTTTAATACATTGATTTAAAGCTAGTTTAATTTTTCTGCACTAAATATTCTGTGTATCATTTCCCTCTGTCACCCACACTGCGATCTTTAACACACAGCCCCCCCCCCCCTATTTTTCTGCATGACAGGTGACTGGCACTTTCTCACCAACGCATGCACATTATCTAGGTTTCTGGTGACGCAGGTTTGTCAACCAACACTTTGGGGCTCATTTAAACAAGCCGTAGCATGGCACACCCCAATCATGCCACTGCTTTGAATAAAACACGTTCCACACATTTTTTTAAGCACAAGGAAGTGCTTCATAAATGTGATCTGCATTCAACCAACTTTGGAACTCTGACGTTAGCAGCGATCAACAGAACGACAGTATTGTAAACAAAAAAAAAAAAGCTAGAAGAGCCTGGTAATGTGACTTGTACAAGTCACGTAATGCATTCTCATCCAATCCCAGAGCTCTCTCTGCTACATTGAGCAGAGGGAATTTTGTAGGGATTTGCCAGCTGCATACAGTGGCCTGATTTCTATGAATGAGATGATACACGTAGCACAGTGGTGCATAACAGAGAACAGATAACATTATCCTCTCTCCATCTTAATGAATCCTTTTGTCTGAAGCTACCAGTCAGTTTAGGGGAACTGGCAACTCTAACAAACGAAAAAAATGTATAAACTAATCCTGTTCATTTAAAATGAACCTTGCACCTAATGCAGTCTGCTTTTTAAATATTGCCCACATTTTGCATCAGAGCCGCTGCGGAGATGTGTGAACCGGCTCCATAGAGACCCGGTGACAATCTCCTTCTATGCGAATTGGAGGCAGGAAAAATGGCATCCAATTCGCGATAGTGTGAACCCAGCCTCATGCTGGAAAAGCAGCATTCTTTGATCTGCTGCAAGCTCCGATCTGTGTATTTTGATGGGGGATATACCTAAAGGGCGGAGAAAACATCTGTTGAGGGAAAAAAGTTAGACAATAAACTTATCATTCCATTGCTTCTGTAGTGCAGTGAGTTTAGCTGGGTATACACATCCAGGTTTTTTTTTTTTTTTTTTTTCCTTCAACCAGCAGGATGAAGGGAAAAAAAAAACCTGACAAATCTCCACACCAACACAGGGACTCACGCTGACTGGGGGGACTCCACCCCTCCCTTGCCACCAGAATACACTGATCAGCGCTAGCAGCCAATGCCTGCAAGCATTGATCGAATGCTAGTTTTGCAGCACGATTGTTTGACAGAAACCATTAGACTGGCTTCTGTAGAACAGACAGTTCCTGAATGGGCTGACTTTCAGTACACGTGCTTTATCACTTCGCCTCTCACATATGTTCACCCCCTATGGAGCAGAGCAATTTTTACTATTCTGCTATGGACCTGTTTATTCAGCAATAGTGTTACTAAACCCAGGACCATGCATTTACTATATCTGGTCTCCCACAGTACACAGAACATGGAAATGCAATAGTTTTAGTAAATAAAAACTGATAAATACCTTTTTTCATCAGCAGTATATAGCACTCTTGTGACTTCTCTCAGTTCCCAGTTAAAGCTTGCAGGAGGAGATTTCATACTGCACTGAGCTGTCCTATCAGGATCCAGGACCCCTGACCCTCTGTCTGGACAGTGCTAATTGGCCCAGTGCTGATCACATGCACTCTCCCAAGAAAAAAAAACTCTCTAGCAATACACATGAAACTGAGCATGTGCAGCCTGACTCCAGTAACTCTGTCTTATCCGGACCTGTTCTGAAGTCAGTGCAAGAAGGGGAGGATCTGTGCATACAGGATCAAGCAGCCTTTTTACACAATGCAGAGGATTAACCCTTAGGTTCCACAGTGAGCATAACAAGTATGCTTTACTGCATATACAGTGCCTTGAAAAAGTATTCATACCCCTTGACATTTTCCACACTTTGGCATGTTACAACTAAAAACGTAAATGTATTTTATTGGGATTTTATGTGACTGACCAACACAGTGGCACATAATTGTGAAGTGGAAGAAAAGTAATAGTTTTCAAAAATCTTCACAAATAAATATGTGAAAAGTGTGGCGTAAATTTGTATTCACCCCCCCCCCCCCGAGTCAGAACTTTGTAGAACCACCTTCTGCTGCAATTACAGCTGAAAATCTTTTTGGGTATGTTGCAATCAGCTTTGCACATCTAGAGAGTGAAATTTGTGCCATTCTTTGCAGAACATATTCAATGGAGAGCGTCTGTGGACAGCAATTTTCAAGTCTTGCCACAAATGCTCAATTGGATTTAGTTCTGGACTTTGACTGGGCCATTCTAACACATGAATATGCTGTGATCAAAACCATTCCATTGTAGCTCTGGCTGTATGTTTAGGGTCGTTGTCCTGCTGGAAGGTGAACCTCCACCCCAGTGTCAAGTTATTTGCAGACTCTAACAGGTTTTCTTTCTAAGATTGCCCTGTATTTGGCTCCATCCATCTTCCCATCAACTCTGACCAGCTTCCCTGTCCCTGCTGAAGAAAAGTATCCCCACAACATGATGCTGCCACCACCATGTTTCATGGAGGGGATGGTGTGTTCAGGGTGATGTGCAGTGTTAGTTTTCCGCCACGCAAAGCATTTTGTTTTTATGTCAAAAAGTTCAATTGTGGTCTCATTTGACCAGAACACCTTCTTCCACGTTTGCTGTGTCCCCCACATGGCTTCTCGCAAACTGGACTTCTTATGGTTTTCAACACTGGTTTTCTTCTTGCCACTCTTCCATAAAGGCCAGATTTGTGGAGTGCACAACTAATAGTTGTCCTGTGGACAGATTCTCCCACCTGAGTTGTGGATCTCTGCAGCTCCTCCAGAGTTACCATGGGCTTCTTAGCTTCTTCTCTGATTAATGCTCTCCTTGCCTGGCCTGTCAGTTTAGGTGGACGGCCATGTCTTGGTAGGTTTGTAGTTGTGCCATACTCTTTCCATTTTTGGATGATGGATTGAACAGTGCTCCATGAGATGTTCAAAGCTTGAGATTTTTTTTATAACCTAACCCTGCTTTAAACTTCTCCACCTTTATCCCTTACCTGTCTGGTGTGTTCCTTGGCCTTCATGATGCTGTTTGTTCACTAATGTTCTCTAACAAACCTCTGAGGGCTTTACAGAACAGCTGTATTTATACTGAGATTAAATTACACACTGGTGGACTCTATTTACTAATTAGGGGACTTCTAAAGGCCATTGGTTCCACTAGATTTTAGTTAGGGGTAGCAGAGTAAAGGGGGCTGAATGCAAATGCACGCCACACTTTTCACATATTTATAAAAAAAATGAAAATCATTTTCTTTCCACTTCAGTTATGTGCCAGTTTGTGTTGGTCTGTCACATAAAACCCCAATAAAGTACATTTTTGGCTGTAAAATGACAAAATGTGGAAAATTTCAAGGGGTATGAATACTTTTTCAAGGCACTGTATGAACTGTATGGACTGATTTTACCGTTGTGGGTTTGGTAACACTATAACATCTGACATTACTTAAGATAACAGGGTAATACATATATTGTTTGTTTAGTACAAACAAGGCTTCTTTTCATTACATTGCCTTGCAACAATGATTTTTTTCAAAAACCATAGAAAATAAAGTGCAACAAAACACACTTTTTTTCATTTTCTTCATAGTAAACATGCACACTGGGTGATCTTGGTATGGAAAGATCTTTTGACTTTGAGATCATGCATACATATCAGAGTGCCTTGTCCGTGGCTAGCTCAGTGAAAATCTACAGATTTACTTGTGTAAATATTATATTGCAGTATGAATAGGGCCTCACTGAGTACACATACTTTTTCCTGTGTGTTGAGATGCAAAGCATACATAGGTTTTTCTTTTGTAGGTGTGGTAGCAGGTGTAACTTACAATAAGGCATTTCTAGCAAAAACTGAACGTTTTTTTGTACAGATTAGTAATATAAAGCAGAATTAAATTGGTGCCATATTTTAGGCGGGAAAATGCATTTATAATTATTTAGTAACCTATTTGAACATGATTTTTGAAAACCTTATCAATCAGATTTCAAGCTCACTGACCCGTGTGAAGTGAACTCAAATCTGGTTGTTATAGGACATTGGTCTCCAAACTGTGGACCATGGGCCGAATGCAGCCCTTTGCTATCCTGCCCTTGGGGCACTGACACCAACAAGGAGGCACCATTCCTTCCACTGGCACCAACAGCGGTGAACAATTCCTCTCCCTAACACCAATGAAGGGGCACTATTCCTCCTAATGAGACTAGCAATAGGGGATAATTCCTCCCACTGATAGAAATAATTAGGCACAACTCCTCCCACTATTACCAATGATGGGGCATCAGTCCTCTGTCTACTGGCCACAAGCACTAAGTAATTTTGTTACTCCCAGTGACACTGAGGCATTTTCTTCTCCCACTAGCCACTCCAGCCCCCCTAAAGTCTGAAGGATGGTAAACTGGCTCTTTGTTTAAAAAGTTTGGAGACCCCTGTTATACGTTATTGCACTCTGCATATAGTCATTGCTCATATTCCTGCCACAATAATTAAACCTGAATGGCCTCATTCATGTGTACACTGAGACTCTTAGCAGGGCTTGTGAGGCACTGACTAGTATCAGAGCCAGATACACACAGGTTACATAAGCTGTGATCGTTAGAGAGAGCAATAATTCTTGCACTAGACCTCCTCTGTAACTCCAAACATGTAATCTGTAAAAACAAAAAAAAAAAAAAAAGCGTCATCTGTGGAGATTTTTAAGTACTAAAGTTTGGCGCCATTCCACGTGTGTGCGCAATTTTAAAGTGTGACATGTTGGGTATCTATTTACTAAAAAAAAAATAAGGTTATCTTTAGTGTGTTTGTGTGTTTTTTTTTTTTTATATATATTTTTTTTATATTCATGAAATGAATGAATGAGAATTGTAAAAGTTAAAATGTGTGTGTTTTTTTTAACACGTCATACTTGCCTGCTCTGTGCAATAGTTTTGATCAGAGTAGTTCTGAATCTCCTGTTCTGGGGTGCAACACTGGCACTCCTGGCTCCCCTCACCCCCACCCCTCCAGCTGCTTGCTATGGGGGCACTAGTGTGGACTTGATCCTGAAATGGGCTGTATGTGTCCATCGACACACACAGAGTGACCCCACCTTCCACTCCCTCCTCACTCCTCACAGGCTGTGACTGACAGCAGCAGGAGACTGGCTCCCATTGCTGCCTCCATGTCCAGTGAGGAGGGAGGAGTGAGCTGCAACTCTCGGAAACAACGCTGGATTGAGATTGGGCTCAGGTAAGTATTAGGGGGGCTAGAGGGGAAGCTGAACACAGAAGGTTTTTTACCTTAATACAGAGCTTGCATTAAGGTAAAAAAACTTCTGCCTTTAGTACCATGTTAAAGGGTTGCAAACTCTGTTTTTATATTTGTCTGTCTCCCCACTGGAGGAGATCAACTTTTATTGTTTGACCATAGCGGCAACTGGATTTTTTACAATTGTCAGTGGAATGGGACTAAGGTTGGGATTCCCACTTTTGCAGTGCATTGCTTTGTATTTAGGAAGCCCATTCATTAGGAGTGGATTGCCATTTAGCCCTCTACTGGAGAGTGCATTGTGGTGGCATTCCCAATAAATAGCACTACGCATAGAGCAGTCTGAATGGACTGACATCCAACAGGGAGACCTGTTCAGTGACAACTGTCAAAAGTTGGGTTTCCCAACGTATATGTATATGTGTGTGTGTGTGTGTGTGTGTGCACACACTATCTCAATAGGTATGCCAAATGCATATTGGTTAAGCCCTTTTCTTGGTCCTGTATGATATGGTTGCATGGCCGTGCCTTATCTCAAAGCAAATAAGTATGACTTGCAAGTTTAAAAAAAACATGTTTAGGAACTAACTTGATGCTTTCTTGCCATTTTATTTCACCTGACTCATGGAAGATTGCAAAATGGGCCAATACAGGGATGCACATTACAAATAAAATATGACAATATACTGCGACATGGCTAAACTCCTGTTTTCCTTATTGCAAAGGCCACCAAGAATTTCCTACTTTACCTTCTTTTTTGCACTTGCCATACATACAAACTTTCACACAGTATAACAAACTGGTGGGCATGAAAACCTATTCTTACCGATGAACACACTTTGATCATGCCTCCATTTAGGCTTAAGGCCCCTTTCATACGGGGCGGATCCGTCTGAGCAGAATCCCCATATTCAACTGGGGATCGCTACGCTGATCCCCGCTGAGCATGTGGATGACAGGCTATGCAGAGCGGACAAGGACAAAGCCCGCTCTCCTCTATCCGACCCACTGGACAGATGGTGAACGTATCGCCATGCATCTGTTTTCAGCGGATTTTGTTAAATCGGATGCCCGGCGGGTGTCAGGGGACACATGTCCCCTGACATCCACTGCCCCAAAAAGTACAATGGTTGGCCCAGTCGGGTCCGGCTGAAAAAAAGTGAAGCGAGACACAGGAGCGAGACACAGGATGATGCCTCTTTACCCTGGAGGATCTGGAAGGGCTCCTACAGCCGATATATGCCACAGAGGAGATTCCAGAGACCCCCAGAGTAACCTCCGCTCTGGACAAAGTCTACAGGGGGCTGAGCAAGGCTGTTCCCACTCCATCAGTCCCTAAAGAATTTGATCCTACAGGAATGGAGGGACCCTTAAAGGAGAATTGTCGGACAAAAAAACCTGGAAAGGGACATTTGCCTTTAAAGAGGGTGACAAGGTGACATTCCTTAAGCTCCCAGAGCTGGATGCCGCTTTGTCTCAGGTTACCAAAAGGTTTGACTTCTCCTTTTAGGATGCAGGGTGTATTAAGGACCTGATGGACCATAGTTCACAATCCCACCTTAGGAAGGCCTGGGATGCAAATATATCAGCCATTGGTCCAGCCTTAGCGGCAGCATGTTTGGCCAGGAACGCAGACTTATGGCTTGAGAAGCTGACCAAACACCTGTCACAGGAATCCAGTTCAGATGACATCCTTGACTCCCTATCAGTAATAGGAAAAGCCATCGCATACCTTGCGGATGCCACAGTTGAATCCCAAGAGCCTCAGGCCAAGACGGCCGCATTAATCAATTCGGCTAGAAGAGCTGTCTGGATTAAGGACTGGGAAGGAGATCACATCAAAAGGAAAACTTTGTGGACTTCCCTTTCAGGGCTCATTGCTGTTTGTCCCAGGCCTAGACAAGGTCCTGTCTAGGTCTGGAAAAGGGGAAGAAGTTCCCAGTAAAGCTGAAAAAGAAAAAAAAAAAAAAAAGTTTGGCCCCCTGGAACAACCACAGCATAGAGCCAAAAAAGAGCCCAACAGGAAGTGGGGCAACGGCAGGAGAAGGAGCAATCTATTGTTTTCCTCCCCTTGAGTTGGCGCCAAAGAAACTGAGTGATGCCAAGAACAGGGTAGGGGGCCAGTTGTCCCATTAAGTTACCCAATGGGAGAAAAAAAATCAGACAGCGCCTACATCTGCCAGATCCTGCGAGAAGGCTATCGTCTGGAATTCTCAGCAAAACTCCCTTCCATGATCACCCTCACACATCCCTCCAGGGATGCTCTGAAAAGATCAGCCCTTCTGGAGGGAATCCAGGAATTTTCAGAGCAGCAGGTGGTGGTACCTGTACCAAAAGAACAATACCAAGGATTCTACTCCCCATGTATTCATTGTTCGCAAGCCGTCAAGAAAATATTGACTGACTAATCCTAAGAAACCTGAACAGGTTCCTGGAATACTAAAAAATTTACAATGGAGACTATCTACTCCGTACGCAAAAACCTCCTGAAGGAGGCCTTCATGATGACACTGGACCTCAAGGATGTCTACTTGCATGTTCCAATCCACTTGGATCATCAGGCATTCTTGAGGTTCACAGTAGTTGTCAGAGGGGAGACTTTTCACTGGCAGTTCGGAGCCCTCCCATTCGGGTTAACAGCCAGCCCAAGGATTTTTACCAAAATCCTAGCAGAAGCAGTAGCCTTTCTGCATCTCCAAGGTATAACTCTGATTCCCTACCTGGTCGACCTAAGTGAGTCTAAGCCCTTTGACTCCCTCTCTTGGGAAATCAAGAAATATCTCTTCAACTTCCTCTTCTGTCAGTTGGCTAACAAGTCTATTTCCAGATTTCCGGAGCTCTGCACCAGGTTTTGAAATACTTTGGGGCTCAGTTCCCATTCCCCCTGCCTTATCGGCTGACGGTTGAGGAAGTCCGTCTCTGTGTTGCTTGTCCCCCTTATGTGGACAGCTGATTTGAAGAGAACCTTCAGCTCAGCCCAGTCCAGGATTTCCTGAGTCTTGACCTGGTACCTCCCTGGTGATTCAGGTAAGCTACGACAGTGACGTTGTTGGGGCTGACCTGAACCTCTCTGTTTTAAGATGCTTTCCTTGAAGGCCTTCAGGGCCTCTCCCACCACTCTGAGCTCCCTGTAGTTGGATCACATCCGACCTAATTAGTTGTTCCATTGGCCTTTTGCTTTGGCTTTTTTTAGGTGGGCACCCCACCCCCAGGTGCTGGCATCGGTGGTGACCTTTACTGGATCCCACTGAGACCATGGTCTGCCCCCCCCTTTAGGTAAGTCTAACGTAGGTTTTCAAAAGAAGAATATTCAGATAAAATGTGAAAAAAAAAACAGAAGAAAAAGTATTCAAGTATAGGTTTGAGGGTTTATGTAAACATTTTTTACTTCACTGAGATTTATTACTTTCACATAATGTTCTACTTACAAGTTGCAGTAACAATGGGCTTCTGAGCCCGGTATGGGCTTCTACTGCAATCAGGTCTCTAAAGCTGAACTCTGGGTAAAATAAAAAGCTGCCCTTACAGTGGGGCTCCCCTTGGATTGCAATGCTCAATTTGGGGTTTTTCCTACCTAAAGTTTCTTACAGTTTTTCCTACCTTATCCCTCGCTTTTTGCAGCTGGTGCTCTCCTCTTCTCTCCATCTCTCCAGCATGTGGGTGGGCTGTCTGCACCCTCACTTACAATGCAGGATTGCTGGTCCTGCATTGTTACACGATGATATCAAAGTGCCTGCAACTGAGAAGCAGTGAAGTGAAGGGGCTTTGGGGAACTTGTCATGCAGCAGTGAGGAAGCCTATTGGAGCGAGGGGTAAGGTAGGTATAACTGCTTTTTATGATACCCCTAGATAAAGGCATTTTTAATACCCATACAGTGCAGAGGGAGTCCCACTGCAAGGGTAACTGTTGATTTTTACCTGGAATTCATGTTGTTATATGTTGTTGTTGTGCTCCAGAGGCTTAGGATGACCTCCATATCAACAGTTTTTGTGGGACTTTGTAAGAATGGCCATATGACAAGAACGTTTTATCACATTTTTTTTCTCGTGCTCTCAGGCTTAGGATGACCCCAGTATGAATGAGAACCTTTGTGAGCCTTTGTAAGCCTCAAGATGTGAGCATAAATAGCCTCCCTGATACTCAGTTGGGCAATCAGAGTATTCTTTGTAAAAGCACATTTATTATTTATTGCATTCGAAAACTGCAAATAAAGCATGGATAATCAATACATAGAATGAAAACCTTAAAAGGAAAGTATAATTCATTTTTAATGACAAATTCTTCTCAAATTTTGGAATATTTTTTCCTTTCACATTTTACTGCTAATGCTGGCTCATCTGTAAATACCGTATATTATATTAAATATGGAGATTTGTGGATAAGCCACTAGAGAAAGCTCTAAGTAACTCAGTGTAGTGTTCTCTTTATTGTTGAGCTAATATATCAGTTGCATAGAAAGGGCAATGTGTTCAATGAGCTGATCCCCTGGCTTTGAATTGTGGGAAGGAGTACTAAAGCACAATCACTGTGTAAAAGAGTTTTGAAACTTTAAAATGTATCTCTTGTACATGTTACTCTAAAGAGAGCATTGAAAAGACTCTACATTTATTTTCATTTCATATAGATTGTGCATTACACAAATATTGTGTAAGCTTCTTATGACTTTATATAATTGTTTTTTGTTTTTTGTTTTTTATCTAGGATTGCAATCATGTCTGATAAACCAGTGCTTCACTACTTCAATGGAAGGGGGAAAATGGAGTCTATCCGCTGGGCACTTGCTGCAGTTGGTGTTGAGGTTGGTGTAATCT
Source organism: Aquarana catesbeiana (assembly GCF_042186555.1). Classification (NCBI taxonomy): domain Eukaryota; kingdom Metazoa; phylum Chordata; class Amphibia; order Anura; family Ranidae; genus Aquarana; species Aquarana catesbeiana. The sequence goes on along the minus strand of NC_133327.1, from coordinate 287,527,182 downwards.
CAAAAGTTGTCAAAAACTTGCATTTCCAAACACAATGCAGTCTATCTATAAAATGGTCACCAAAATTACTACACTGATTGATTGACATCATAAATATTCTGTGTTTGCTGTAGTATAAAGACCAGATTATGTATTCTACAGTGTAAATCCTGTTCTAATCCTCTTTATGATCCTCATTTCCTGACCGGAAAGCAGCACATTTTTCAACTGAAAGGCAGGTATTGGTCTGTAAGGCCTGGTTCACACCTATGCATTTTTTTTTTAGTGCGTTTTCAGTTTTGCAGAAACACATTACAGTCTATTTAACATGGTTTCCTATGGATCACGTTCCCATCTGTGCATTTTATGGAAATAAAATGCACAGGGACTTTTTTCTGGTTCCATAGACTTCAACGAAAGAAAAACGTGTATTGAAAAATGCAAAATGCACCTCCACGTATGCAACCTGCAACCTACATAGCTGTGAACCAGGCCTTAAAGCTCATACACACAGGAAGATAGTTTTCTGATAATGTGCCTTTAAAAATCAGTTAGTGTGTGCGATGGGAAATTATCCCAATCATAACACAAAAGCTAGAGCTACAGTGGGCATAGAAAATGACCATACTTTAAATTCACATTGTGTTGTTTTGCAGTCTGAAATAAAGACAGACACAGTTTTTGTTTTCTCCAGCTGTATTTACTAGTGCAACTTATAACATCCAAGTAAAAGATATAACACCAACATGTCAGAAAAAAAATCAAAAACAGAATCACTGAGCTGGAAAAAATGATCACCCCCTTAAGTATTTTGTTGAACCACCTTTTGCTCCACTTACAGCATTTAGTCTTTTGGGATATGTCTCTACTAGCTTTTCACATTTAGACTTTGCAATATTTGCCCACTCTTTTTTGCAGAACTGCTCAAGTTCAGTTACATTTGATGGTGACCGTTTGTGGATTGCAGTCTTCATGTCATTCCACAGATTTTCAATGGGGTTTAAGTCTGGGCTCTGACTGGGAAATGCAAGGACATTCACTCTTTTTCCTTTCAACCACTGTGTGGTTATTTTTGCTGTGTGCTTTCGGTCATTGTCATGTTGGAAGGTAAACCTTCTTCTCATTGATAATGTTCTAGCAGAGGGCAGCAGATTTTCCTCAAGAATTTGATGGTATTTTGCCCCATCCATTTTTCCGTCTACCCCGAAAAGTGCCTCAGTCCCTGGTGCGGAGAAACACCCCCATAACCGGATATTACCACCTCCATGCTTTACTGTAGGAATGGTGTTATTTGGATGGTGAGCTGTATTAGATTTCCGCCAGACATATCGTTTAGTGTTGAAGCCAAATAATTTAACTTTAGTCTCATCTGACCATAACACAGTTTTCCATGTTGCCTCAGAATCTTCAATGTGCCTTTTGGCAAAGCTCAGTCATGACTGCATGTGGCCTTTCTTGAGGAGTGGCTTTTTTTTCTTGCAACCCTCCCATACAAGTCACATTTGTGGAGAATTTGTGATATTATTGTCACCTTCACACAGTGTTGCTGTAGACTCTCTGACCAGTTTCCTCCTGGCTCTTTCATCCAGTTTGGAGCAACATCCTGACCCAGGGAGGGTCTGTGTTGTACCAAATACCTTGCACTTCTTAATAGATTTTATTGTGCTTCTAAGCATTGATAAAGCTTTTGACATTTTTTTGTATCCATCCCCTGACTCGTGTCTGTCCTTCTTTATCACGAAGGCAGTGTCTTGCCACCCATAGTTGATTGTTTGCTTCAGTTACACTACCAGGGACTGAAATGATCCAGGAAAGCTCTTTTTGTGCTGAGCTAATCAAAATGACCACAGCTGATCACAGTTAAAAGTCAAATGGCTTTGTGTGCCACTGTGAAGGTGATTAGCTACACCTGATGAGTTTACAAGTTATTTTTAGAAGGGGGGTGAACATGTTTCCAGCTCAGTGATTCTGTTTTTGAAATCTTGAAAAAAATTCTGACACGTGTGTGTTATAGTTGCACTAGTACATACAGCTGGATAAAACAAAAACAGTGTCTATTTTCATTTCAGGCAACAAAATGTGATAGTTAAAAGGGGTGATTATTTTCTATACCCACTGTATGATCCTAATGCAACACTTGATTTTCTAAAAACCCTAAAATGTTCCATGTCACTTTTTTTTTTTAAACACAGGATTGCTTTATAGTTCTATGATTTCTTATTTACATTTAGATTGGAATGACATAAAGTGAATTTGTAACATTTCTTTTATTTCTACAGAAGAAAAAAATGAAGAAAAAAAAAAAACCCTTTCCATGAGTAAGATACACTAGGTACTAAATGAAAGCTCAGCCTAGGGGTAACCACGGCCGGTGGCTAAACCCCTTCACTTCCAGAGGAATCCTACCTAGTGCAGGGATTTGCAATGTACCATGAGTTGTAGATATAGTCCCTTTTTTATTTATTTATTTATTTTTTTTATAGCAGGGGTTCAATGAGACCACAAAAAAAAAACTTGAAAAGATTGAGAAGGGCTGGCCTGGTGTAAAGGAGTTGGAGTTAGGGCCTCATTTCCCCTGCTTGAAGCTGGTCATACACTGATCAAAATTCAGTGAGTTCAGCTGGTTTCTGAACCCAAAAAAAAAGCGCTGCGTTTTAGTCCCCCGCCCCCCCCCCCCCCAGAAGAATTCCTTTTTGTTCATGTCTACTACTGAGACTGATTCTCTTTCAAGCCACTGCTGTTCGGTGACACGCTGGATAATATAACAGAGACATGCAGTCAGGGCCGTCTTTAATACTGATTGGGCCCTAGGCAAACATTTTCTTGGGCGGCTCCCCCCCCCCCATGAAATCCCCCTCCCCCCATCATTACACAGGACTCCCTCCCCCCATACTAGCCAAATCCCTTCATAGGACCCCCATTCCCCATACTACCCCCATAATTGCAGGACCCCCCTCCCACATCATTACACAGGACCCCCTCCCCCCATACTACGCCCATCACTACACAGGTCCCCTCCCCCATGCTGCCCCCTACTCCATACATTGCCACTCATTAACCATCAGCGTGCTGCTGTTTCTGCAGAAAGGAGGGGTATTGTTGAGGGTGGAGAAGCATGGATTGGGGTTTTTGTTGGTGGTGGAGAGGCAGGAATTGGGGATATTGTTGAGGGAAGAGAAGCAGGGAGGGGGCTTTTTGTTTAGGGTGGAGAAGCTGGGAGGAGGGTTATTGAGGTTGGAGAAGCGGGGAGGGGGGTTATTATTTAGGGTGGAGAAGCGGGGAGGGGGGTTATTGTTGGGGGTGGAGAAGTCGAGAGGTGGGTTATTGCTGAGGGTGGAGAAGCGGGTTATTGTTGAGGGTGGAGAAGCGGGGAGGGGGGTTATTGCTGAGGGTAGAAAGGTGGGGAGGGGGGTTAGTGTTGAGGGTGGAGAAGCGGGGGGGTTATTGAGGGTGGAGAAGCGGGTTATTGAGGGTGAAGAAGCAGGGAGGGGGGGTTATTGCTGAGGATGGAGAAGCAGGGAGGGGGCTTATTGTTGAGGGTGGAGAAGCGGGAAGGTGGGTTATTGCTGAGGGTGGAGAAGCGGGTTATTGTTGAGGGTGAAGAAGCGAGGAGGGGGGTTATTGCTGAGGGTAGAAAAGTGGGGAGGGGGGTTAGTGTTTAGGGTGGAGAAGCGGGGAGGGGGGTTATTGAGGGTGGAGAAGCGGGTTATTGTTGAGGGTGGAGAAGTGGGGAGGGGGTTATTGCTGAGGGTGGAGAAGTGGGGAGGGGGGTTAGTGTTGAGGGTGGAGAAGCAGGGAGGGGGGTTATTGTTGAGGGTAGAGAAGCAGGGAGGGGGGTTATTGCTGAGGGTGGAGAAGTGGGGAGGGGGGGTTATTGCTGAGGGTGGAGAAGCGGGGAGGGGGGTTTTTGTTGAGGGTAGAGAAGCGGGGAGGGGGTTATTGTTGAGGGTGAAGTGGGGAGGGGGGTTATTGTTGAGGGTGGAGAAGCAGGGAGAGGGGTTATTGTTGAGGGTGGAGAAGCAGGAGGGGTTTTTTTGCTGAGGATGGAGAAGCAGGGAGGGGGCTTATTGTTGAGGGTGGAGAAGCGGGAAGGTGGGTTATTGCTGAGGGTGGAGAAGTGGGTTATTGTTGAGGGTGGAGAAGCGGGAAGGTGGGTTATTGCTGAGGGTGGAGAAGTGGGTTATTGTTGAGGGTGGAGAAGCGGGGAGGGGGATTATTGCTGAGGGTAGAAAAGTGGGGAGGGGGGTTAGTGTTGAGGGTGGAGAAGCGGGGGGGGCTATTGAGGGTGGAGAAGCGGGTTATTGTTGAGGGTGGAGAAGCGGGGAGGAGGGTTATTGCTGAGGGTGGAGAAGTGGGAAGGGGGGTTAGCGTTGAGGGTGGAGAAGCGGGGAGGGGGGTTATTGTTGAGGGTGGAGAAGCAGGTTATTGAGGGTGGAGAAGCGGGGAGGGGGGTTATTGCTGAGGGTAGAAAAGTGGGGAGGGGGGTTAGTGTTGAGGGTGGAGAAGCGGGGGGGGCTATTGAGGGTGGAGAAGCGGGTTATTGTTGAGGGTGGAGAAGCGGGGAGGAGGGTTATTGCTGAGGGTGGAGAAGTGGGAAGGGGGTTAGCGTTGAGGGTGGAGAAGCGGGGAGGGGGGTTATTGTTGAGGGTGGAGAAGCAGGTTATTGAGGGTGGAGAAGCGGGGAGGGGGGTTATTGCTGAGGGTAGAAAAGTGGGGAGGGGGGTTAGTGTTGAGGGTGGAGAAGCGGGGGGGCTATTGAGGGTGGAGAAGCGGGTTATTGTTGAGGGTGGAGAAGCGGGGAGGAGGGTTATTGCTGAGGGTGGAGAAGTGGGAAGGGGGGTTAGCGTTGAGGGTGGAGAAGCGGGGAGGGGGGTTATTGTTGAGGGTGGAGAAGCAGGTTATTGAGGGTGGAGAAGCGGGGAGGGGGGTTATTGCTGAGGGTAGAAAAGTGGGGAGGGGGGTTAGTGTTGAGGGTGGAGAAGCGGGGGGGGCTATTGAGGGTGGAGAAGCGGGTTATTGTTGAGGGTGGAGAAGCGGGGAGGAGGGTTATTGCTGAGGGTGGAGAAGTGGGAAGGGGGGTTAGCGTTGAGGGTGGAGAAGCGGGGAGGGGGGTTATTGTTGAGGGTGGAGAAGCAGGTTATTGAGGGTGGAGAAGCGGGGAGGGGGGTTATTGCTGAGGGTGGAGAAGTGGGGAGGGGGGTTAGTGTTGAGGGTGGGGAGGGGGGTTATTGTTGAGGGTGGAGAAGTACAAAGAAGTTCTGCAGCAGCTGAGACTCCATCAGAGGTGGTGGGAGGGCAAGCTCAGCTCAGGACAGCACACAGTGTCTCAGAGGGAGACAGTATACTCACTGTGCAGAGCGATGTAGTTCGGCAAGCCCACAGAGAAGGGATGGGAGGGGCAGAATGCAGCGGGGAAGAGACTCAGTCCACTCAGACTGAGATAAGGGGAAGGGGCGGGCCAGTAAAAGACACTGCAGGGACGTGACTTCACTTAACCCGTGCCGAGCTGGGTAGAAAGGAGGAGAAAACAAATGCACTTGACTTATCAGCATTTGGGGCCCTCCAACAATGCATGGGCCCTGGGCAGATGCCCCATTTGCCCTGCGTTAAAGAAGGCCCTGCGTGCAGTCAGAGGAGGCAGGTGAGGCAGAGCCTCACCTGCCATGAACAAAAAAAAAAATTGAGCTTTGAGGGTCGTAGCTCGGTGACCTGAGGTCACAGTTTACACAGCCTGTCAGAAGGTACATACCAAGCGGCCAGTTTAAATATAAGCTGGCACACTCTGTTTGCAGCAGACTGAGAGGATGAGCTCACAGTGCCTCTCCTCACTACTTGTCAGAGGCACTGAGCTCAATGGACAGCTTGGAGTCTTGGACCAATGGTAAAGTACTATTAGCCCCAGCTGTCCAATAAAAATGCTGCAGTGGAGACACACCTCTCACTGCAGAGTCACAGAAGGGGTATGTGTCTAAAAGACAAATGCTCCCTTCCAGCCAGCCCTCTTAACTACAAGGAAAAAATATGGGTTTATGGGTATAAGATTTACCCACAATCCCATGTTTTTCTCACACAGTTAAGAGAGAGAATGAGAATCTGCTGTTTGAAAAGGTACTGTTTTAATCAAGCTAAATCATATATTATTATACTATGTTTTAAGATAATGTATTTATCTATTTACTGTGAAATTACTGGTTGGAAGTTATAACTTCAATAATTTGTACTTTTAAGCCACCTGCTTGAGTACAGTTTTTGAAAATTATAGTAATTTACCTTAAAAACAATATATAATAATTATTTGTATATTACTTTCTTATGGTAATTAACCCCTTACCACACAGGCCAATTCTGACACTTCTCTCCTACATGTAAAAATCATCTTTTTTTTTTTTTGCTAAAAAAAAATACTCGGAACCCCCAAACATTATATACATTTTTTAGCAAACACCCTAGCAGACACTCTGCAGTGATGGCGAACCTTGGCACCCCAGATGTTTTGGAACTACATTTCCCATGATGCTCAACTACACTGCAGAGTACATGAGCATCATGGGAAACATCTGGGGTGCCAAGGTTCGCCATCACTGCCCTGGGGCATAAAATGGTGGTCGTTGCAACTTTTTTATGTTACACGTTATTTGGGCAGCAATTTTTCAAACTGTTTTTTTTTTTTTTGGGAAAAAACTGTTTCATGAATATATAATATATATATATATATATATATATATATATATATATATATATATATATATATATATATATATATATATATATATATATATATATATTTAAAAAAAAGCAAAAAAAAAAAACCTTAGAGATAACTTTTTTTTCTTCGTATAATGTGAAAGATGATGTTATGCCAAGTAAATAGATACCTAACATGTCACATGTCATGGTGTCAAATGGCACCAAACTTCAGTACTTAAAGATCTCTATAGGCAACGCACGTTCCTGGGAGCCAGGAGTGCCAGTGATGCACCCCAGAACAGGAGATTCAGAACTGCTCTGTGCAAAAACTTTGCACAGAGCAGGCAAGTATGACGTGTTATTTAAAAAAAAACAAAAAAAAAACACACATTTTAACTTTTACAATTCTCATTCATTTCATGAATAAAAAAAAAAAAAAACCACAAAAGATAACCTGATTTTTTTTTTTTTTAGTAAAATAGATACCTAATATGTCACGCTTTAAAATTGCGCACACTCATGGAATGGCGCCAAACTTCAGTACTTCCATAGGCGACCATTTAATTTTTTTTTTTTTTACAGATATTTAGAGTTACAGAGGAGGTCTAGTGCTAGAATTATTGCTCTCGCTCTAAAGATGGCGGCGTATGTAACCTGTGTGTATCTGGCTCTGATACTAGTCACTGACCTCACCACACCTCCCTGTAATATAGATCCTTGCTATCAAGCACATGCAGTTTCTTGTCAGCTGCAACAGTCCTGGTAAGGGCAGCATGTGGAGTTTTCCTCCTAGGAACACAAACGACTGGCTGGCATGGGTCTTTCTTGTCACAGTGGGGTAGATTTAGTAAAACTGGAACACTCAGAATCTGGTTCAGCTGTGTATAGTAGCCAATCAGCTTTTAACTTCAGTTTTGGGATAAATTTAAGTTTTGGGAATAAAACCTGAAGGTTTCTAGGCACAGCTGCACCCGATTTAGCATTCTCCAGTTTTAGTAAATCAACCCCAGTATCCTCCATCAGGTGAGCAGTGCTCTGCCTGCAGTGGGTTGTGTCTTGCTCCTCCTCCAAGTGGAATCTCAGTATCCTGACCTAGTCAGCGGTGTGGTAAGCAGGGGGTCGCCTCCATTGTTTTCCCCTCTGCTGAAGTGCTCAGTGTTTTTATTTTTTTCTTTTTTTTCAATTGAACTGCTTTCAGTAACATGTCTGATACGGAACATGAGGGAAAATCGCTCCTCTGCTTTGGAGCTGTGGTGTTATTTTAGAGGAATCTCTGGGGGGGGTTCTCTGTGCTTAAGATACAATATGTTACCAAAAGTATTGGGACATCTGCCTTTACATGCACATGAACTTTAATGGCATCAGAGTCTTATGCCCCGTACACATGATTGGATTTTCCAACAAATGTTGGATGTGAGCTTGTTGGCGGAAAGTCCAACTGTGTGTATGCTCCATCGAACATTTGTTGTCTGACTTTCCGCCAACAAATGTTGCCTAGCAGGTTCTCAAATTTTCCGCCTACAAATGTTTGTTGTCGGACATCCCGATCGTGTGTACACAAGTCCGTCGGACAAAAGTCCACGCATGCTCAGAATCAAGTACGAGCCAGAGATATAAAACGCATTCGTAATAGAGACATCACGTACGTCTGGTACGTCCCTACGTTCGTAATTGTTGGCCAACATTTGTGTGTATGCAAGACAAGTTGGAGCCAACAACCTTTGAACAAAAATCCACGGTTTTGTTGTCAGAAAGTCCAATCGTGTGTACGGGACATTAGTATGTAGGGTTCAATATTGAGTTGGCCCACCCTTTAGAGCTGTAACAGCTTCAACTCTTCTGGGAAGCCTGCCCATAAGGTTTAGGAGTGTGTCTATAGGAATGTTTGATCATTCTTCCAGAGGCGCATTTGTGAGGTCGAGCACTGAAGTTGGATGAGAAGACCTGGCTCACAGTCTCTGCTCTAATTCATCCCAAAGGTGTTCTATCGGGTTGAGATCAGGACTCTGTGCAGGCCAGTCAAGTTTCTCCACCCCAAACTCGCCCATCCATGTCTTTATGGACCTTGCTGTGGGCAGTTATGTTGGAACAGGAAGGGGACATCCCCAAACTTTTCCCACAAAGTTGGGAGCATGAAATTTGTCCAAAATGTCTCAGTATGCTGACGCCTTAAAGCCTCATACACACGATCGCATTTTCCAACGGGAATTGAATGATGACAGGCTGTTGGCGAAAAATCTGACCGTTTGTACGCTCCATCGGACAATTTTTGACGGATTATCCGCAGACAAATGTTGGATGGTAGGTTTTAAAATTTTCTGTGGACAAATGTCTATTGTTGGATTTTCCGAGCGTGTGTACACAAGTCCGTCAGACAAAAGTCCAAAGTACAAACATGCATGCTTGGAAGCAAAGACGAGCTGGAAGCGGTCGGTCTTGTAAACTAGTGTTCATAATGGAGAATTAACATTCGTGACGTGGCAAATTATGAAATCTTGAAATGCAGCGCACAATTCTCTTCTTCTTTAATGGGATAATAATGAAGCTGCTTTGCTGGTGATACCGATGGGGTTATGGCAAATTAATTTTCAAAGGCTTTTTTTCTAGTGATATCAAGAATAATATTATTATGTTTTTTTTTTGTTTTTTTTTGTGCAAGTTACCACAACACCATTATCCTGTAATTTTTAAGTTGGTGTCCCTTGTTAATTTTACATTGTATTTTTTAAAATGTAGCTGCCTATTCCCAAACTATCATTTTGAAGTAAAACACATAGCCAAGTATGCGGGACGTAGTAAACTGCATATTGGGATGATGCCATGATTGGATTATTGGCTGCAATACTGAGAACCCTCACTAGATGTCAGTGTACTTTATACACATGTATATGGTAATGACTCTGCTGTTTCTCAAAATATGTTATGCTTTCCTGCAGTGCTTGATACATTGTTGCAAGAAGCAGTTGCTAATGTTTACCTGTTCACTTGCAAATGGAAAAATTACATTTGACCTGTTTTTGATGGGGAATATGGGTAGAATTATTATTTCTCATGTGGTTTATGGGAGGAATATCATCATGTTAACACCTGACAATGAACATAATTAACCTATTACTGATAATAATATGCATATGATTATTTTTCTGCATGGGGATTATGGGTGGAATATTGTAGTTAAACATACATAGGAATAGGAATATATTTAACCCATTACTGATAATAATATGCAAATAATTATTTTTCTACATGGGGATTATGGGTGGAATATTAGTTAAACATACACAGGAATATATTAAACCCATTTCTGATAAGATTATGCATATAATTATTTTTCTGCATGGGGATTATGGGTGGAATATTGTAGTTAAACATACATAGGAATATATTTAACCCATTACTGATAATAATATGCAAATCATTATTTTTACATGGGGATTATGGGTGGAATATTACAGTTAAACATACATAGGAACATATTCAACCCATTTCTGATAAGAATATGCATATAATTTTTTTTCTATACAATTTCTACAATATTCCACCCGTAATCCCCATGTAGAAAAATAGATATATTCATATTCATATCAAAAATAGGTTGAATATATTCCTATGTATGTTTAACTACAATATTCCACCCATAAGCCTCATGTAGAAAAATAATGATATGCATATTATCAGTAATAGGTTAAATATGTTCATTGTCAGGTGTTAACACAATATTCCTCCCATAAACCCCATAAGAAATAATAATTATACCCATATTCCTATCAAAAACAAGTCAAATGTAATTTTTCCATTAGCAAGTGAACAGTTAAACATTAGCAACTGCTTCTTGCAACATTGTATCAAGCACTGCAGGAAAGAATAACATATTTTGAGAAACAACAGGGTCATTACCATATACGTGTGTATAAAGTACACTGACATCTAGTGAGAGTTCTCAGTATTGCAGCCAATAATCCAATCATCCCATCATCCCAATATGCAGTTTAGTACGTTCCAAGTATTCTACACATTTTTTTTTTTATTGTGCATTAAAAAAAGAACACAAATAAAATGAGACATGCTATCTGCCAATAGAACTTAACCAAAAAGTGCATTCTAAGCATTCAAAAATCTAGAAAATATACCAAATCAAATCATTATTCAACAAAAAAATAAAATAAAAGCCTCATGCATGTGTCCTGCTTCTTAATATAGGGGGTCAACAATGCCAAGAGTTGGTGAACAACTGTTGGCCGACAATTTCTTGCCATTTGTATGCAAGACACGTTCCTGGCCAACGCCCTTCGGACAAGAGTCCGAGGTTTTGTCTGTGGAAAATCCGATCGTGTGTACAAGGCTTTAGAGTTCCCTTCACTGGTACTATGGGGCCAAGCCCAACCTCTGAAACACAACCCCGCACCATAATCTGCCCTCCACCAAATGATTTGGACCAGTGCACAAAGCTAGGTCCATAAAGACATGGATGAGCGAGTTTGGGGTGGAGGAATTTGACTAGCCTGCACGGAGTCCTGACGTCAACCCGATAGAACACCTTTGGGAAAAATTAGAGCGGAGAGTTCAAAACCAGGAATTCTTGTCCACATCAGTGCCTGACCTTGCAAATGTTTTTCTGGACGAATGGTCAAACATTCCCATAGACACATTCCTAAACCTTGTGGACTGCCTTCCCCGAAGAGTTAAACAAAAATCGTACGATCTGGTATCGTATGAGAAAAAATTTTCGTGTTTGCCCCTTCGGAAAATTTTGGAGAAAAGTTGTGTATCAATCAGATTAACATACGATCACTTCGAAAACTGTATTTTTTGTATGATTTTCTGATCGTGTACGGGCCTTACGTTTAGCCAAAACAGCTTTTAAGGGAAAAAACATGAGACTGTATTTACAATCAACACTCTTTGAATGGAGGAAGCTGACCTTTTATCTACAAATCCTTCATTCATAGACTCTTCTTTTGTACAGCTGTAAATGGAGGAGGTGGGCAGGAAGGACAGGCATAGTCTGCACTCTTAAAGAGGGAGTCCCGTAAATTTTTTTTTTTTTTTTTTTTTTTTTTTTTTAAAAGTCAGCAGCTACAAGTACTGCAGCTGCTGACTTTTAAAATAAGGACACTCACCTGTCCCCGAATCCAGCGGTGTCGGCACCCGAGGCCGAACCGTCCCTCGGTCCTCGGGAGCTGCCGCCGCTATTCTCTGTGTGGGAATCAGGAAGTGAAGTGGTGCGGCTTCACTTCCCGATTCCCTACTGCGCATGCGCGAGTCACGCTGTGCATCCTAACTGGTTGCTGCTATCTCCTGGGACCCATGTGTGTCCCAGCAGACAGCACGGCGGGACAGGAACACGGGAGTCTATGCCAGAAGTGGGTGCAAATACCTGTCTTAGACAGGTATCTGCACCCCCCTCCCCCCTGAAAGGTGCCAAATGTGACACCGGAGGGGGAGAGGAATCCAAAAAGCGGAGGTTCCATTTTTGTGTGAACCTCCGCTTTAAGTGATCTATGACAAATTCCTTGGCTCGTATTAACCCCCAAAGCATCAGAAGATTACAGCTGTGGGGGTAGCGGGGATCAGAACAGAGAATTTCAACTAAGGCCCTGTTCACACAGGTGTGCTACAGGTGTTCCATACATCCTCGTACAGGCTGTCCTATTCATGTCAGTTAGGATGCAGCAGCTACTCCTAAATTGACATCCATGCACGTGTCTGTGTTCGGGGCTGTGCACCCGCACCTGCATAGATGTCAGATTGGAAGCAGTGACTACCTGCGTGCAGCTGCTGCGTCCCAACTGACATGAATGTGACTGCCTGTATGGAAATACACAGAAAATAGTGTCCTGAATCAATAAATATAAGAAACATCTATAAATAATGAGATAAATTAATATACAAAAAGTCTCCTTTTAAACACTTTGTGTAAATGCTGATAACAAACCACTACTGAAAGTGTCAAAGTGCTTCCTCCACACAACCTTGTGTGGGCCCCCCCAGAGGGCAAACAAACTCACCAAATATATATGACCTCTTATCAAAAAAGGTCAGACAGCATTCAGATCATTGCTTGCGGTTTAGGGACAGTTGCCAAATGCTCCCTTTGACTTAAATGAGTTATGTTCAGTAGGCGATACGCCCACTATCCCGAGGGGGGGGAATCATTTACTGCACCTTGATGCAAAACATGTCTGCAGCATGTGTATACCCCTGTGTGGTTGGGGGGTGGCAGGAAAAGGTGTGGCTACTAGTGTAGGAGAATTTTACAGTGAGTAAAAAAAAAAGGAATAAAAAAAAAAAAAACTTTTTCCTTATTTTTTTCTTTTAATTTTTTTTTTTTAGTATTGTGGATAGAACTTCTGTCTGACTTCTATTGCTATGTGTACCCATTAAGGATTTCTGTTCACTTCTTGTCCTAGTGACAATGTTGAATAAAAAGTGGATAAGTGAAGAAGTGAAGGATAATTATTTTTCCCATCCTTTCCAAAAATGGATACAATCCAACCAACCAAAAAATGTGTTAAAAATAAACAGATAGGCAATCATAACCTGGCAATTAAATTGGAAGCCCCGGTTCACACAGGGGCGGCACGACTTGCAGGTCGCCTCACCAAGGCGACCTGCACACGACTGCCACGGCGACTTGCAAAACGACTTCTGTATAGAAGTCTATGCAAGTCGCCCCAAGTCGCCCCCAAAGTAGTACAGGAACCTTTTTCTAAGTCAGAGCGACTTGTGTCGCTCCTATTAGAACGGTTCCATTGTACAGAACGGGAGGCCCCTGTGTGAACCGGCACTAAGGGTGTGCAGTTCATTTCATTTTTTTTTTTTTTTTTTTTTTTAATTCTTAATGACAAGGAGGCCTGACAGGGGGCAGGTAATGCCCTAAAACTGCCCACAGACCTGAGAATATTATTGTTCATGCAAACGTACAGCCTGCCCTTCAAACCATTCTATGCTTGTTCATGTATTTATTTATTTGAAGAAATTATAGAGGCCACAAGTTCTAGTCTTTTTTTCCATTTCGCATTACGGGTACTTGGGTATCAACGGACATTTGGCAGCATACTCAAAGGTTTCATTGACCAATGTTGCTGACATGAATTTTTTTTTTTCTTTACAGTTTGAAGAGAAGCTATATGATACAAAGGAGGAATATGAGAAATTGCGTACGAGTACGTATTTATTATTTTTCGTCCTATCAGTGTTTGCACAAACCATACTTGGCTGAACTGGACTCTGACCTTGTTACTTAATAATATGGTAAATAGTATAAAAAAATGTAAGGAGAATGACCTTAAAAGCATAGGGCCCTAAACGTGGGTACCATATGGTACTGCACTCCGTCTTGTCCGGGCACAACGTATTTCAGTCCACCATAGACTTTGACAGGCTACAGGCAGCAGGTCTGGATACTGCACTAAAGTGCCACCGGTGCTAGACACCCCATGGGGCTGTAATGTGCTGGTAGCCTGCCACATATGCCATTTTACTTTAGCTCAATTGTTAACGTGATAGTAATATCCTTTATCCTCCAAAAATAATCCATACATCATACAGCTACTATTTAATAGCCTTGTAATCTATTTTTCATGAAATGGTTTCTTACTGTGTTTTTCTGCCTCCTTGTAATGTCCTCCTTGAGGAAAAGGGTGGCTACATTCCTACTTACAGCGGGACCATGGGGAATGAACGTAGCCACCATTTAACAGGAAATCAGATCACAGCACCAAAAAAAAATAATAATAATTTGGCAGTTTAGAGCAATAGAAAGTACTATTTTAAAAAGACATCTAGAATATTTAATTTTTAACCAGAGTTTAGTATGACTTTAAAAGAAAATAAATGGAACTGATATTTATTTATTTTTTGTTTGTTTAAAAAAACAAAAAAAAAAAATGTGGTAAACCTGTAAAAATACAGTTTCCACTACTGATTTTTCTTTCTGAAAATGCCAGCACCATGGCTCTATTGTGCCAATATTTATATTCATTAACCCGGAGGAGGTATATATATAGATAAGAATGTTTAATTTTTCTTAAACTTTTCTGATGTGCATACAGGCTCTGGCTTAGAAAGTATTCAGACCCATGGGTCAGCATTACAGCCATGTAAAGAGCATTTTTAGAAGGTTAGCAATGATATCTCCTGCATCTCTTCCATGAAATAATTCATTTAACACCTTGATGCCCACAATATGTAGATTAAGGTTCTCAGGCAATGTTTCTAGGGTTTTAAGAATATTTATCTATGTCCCATTTTAGAACTATGAGCACACAGCGGTGTCACTGACAGTCACTCATCTATAGAAAGGGTCTGACACCCCTCAGTGTGGTTCCTGATCATGTTATCACAATGACAGCCAGACAAGCCTGTTAGCTGCAGATAGATGCACAGTAATAGCTGAGCCAGCAGGTTGCAACTCCACTGTTTATGAACGGTAAATTCATTAACGTTTTTTACATTTTGTTTATACAGTAATCATCTAAAATGTCTATTTACTGAAAATATACTACAGCTACATGAGGTATATAATTGATGCCGGAAATATTAAAAAAATAATGAATTGAATTTCTGATTTTATTTTGCTATTTACTACACAATGGCTGGTGCTCAATATATATGTTTTTTTAAATCTTTGTTTTAGACACAATGTTGTGGCAATAGATGGGTGTGTTCTGCTAGGAAATCTGAACATCCATTCATCTGCAATATTGCTTTTGAAAAAAATTAAGTATATAACTGCTGTAGGCACTTTGGCATAGACAAATAGCATTTGCATTAACCTCTGTAATTAAACCGCATGCCAGTAAGACCTGAATAGCCTGAATGCTGTGAGTCTTGCACATTTTGTGTTAACCTGATTTAAAGAAGACTTAAGTTGCAAGGATACAGGCTCTTTGTTGTAGAAGCCACATGCTGGGGCAAATCCATTCTGCACTACAAGTGCACTTGAAAGAGCATTCGCTGTAAATCTGAGGGGAAGATCTGAAATGAGGGGAAGCTCTGCTGATTTTATCATCCAATCATCTACAAGCAAAAATGCTGTTTTTCTTAAATTTTCCTTGCATGTCCCCCTCAGATCTACAGCGACTGCACTTCAAAGTGCACTTGTAGTGCAAAGTGGATTTGCCTTTAGTAAATAAACCCCGCTATGTTACTTCTGCGTTAAAACAAACATACCTGTCTGTTCCCAATCTTCTTTAGAATGTATATTAAGCTGCACTTGCATGGCTCAGTGTACATTCTCTGTATTTCTTGGTGCAAGTTAAGGCCCATACACAATCAGACTTTTTGACAACAAACATGCAAATTAGCTGTTTTAAGGCAACATCCGACCGTGTGTACGCTTCATCGGACAAACTTTTTCGGTTTTCATCGGACAAAAGTTCGCTCTGCAAACAGACAAAGTCAGATGGAGCAAAGTGTACAGAAAACCATAGGACTTTAGTACAAACACGCATGCTCAGAACCAATGCAAAAGATCAGACAACAATACAAAAGTTGACCAAAGGGTGGCGGTAAAGAGCAGAAAAACCACGTTATTTGGTGAAAGTTGGCTGAAAAAGTCCTGCCGTGTGTATGTTTAATAAGTTGACGGCCAACGCCCTTTGTACAAAAATCCACAGGAAAGTTTGTACAAAGTCCGATTGTGTGTATGAGGCTTAAGAATGAACTCCCACACACATACACAGGAGTTAAATCATTCTAGCCCAGCCAACCAAGATGGCTGAAGATCCCAAACCCCAAAAAAGCCTGAGTAAAGATATTGGAACTGGAGAGGAAACAACGGAAGGCAAGTTTATTTCTAATTTAAATGCATTGTAGTAATATGGTTACACTTCAAGCACCCATTGAAGGTTTAGCTAAACTTGTGCTCTGCCCTGTAATGAAATAACCCTGAGGTGCATGCAATAAGCACAGCCTATCTACTAAATAAATCAGTTGTTCATGGAGCCATTCCACAAGCCCACTGCAGTCACCATATATGCAATTGTGTGATTCTGAAACACCAGCTGCTAATGCTGAAAAACACATATTGCAGGCTTTCTCAATCAGCCTGATATACAAAATGCACTAATAAAGTTCATTCACAGCCAAGACATTTCTTTTTAGTTTTGGATAAAGGAGGGAAGTATTAGAACCTCTGGCAGCGTATTTTTTTTTAATCTACCTGTGTCATGTTGAGACGATTCCCTTTACTTCCTGTTCCATGGATGCAATAGGAAGTGAGGAGAAATCTCTACAAGGTGAGGGTAATCCCCTATTAGCGAGCCCTCATCAGAGCCTCCCCCATTAGTGGCCTCCCCATCAGTGTCCTCCTTATTAGAATCTTTCCCATCAGTGTTCTTCCCATGAGAGCCCCCCTATCAGAATCCTCATCATCAGAGCCCCCCATCAGTGTCCTCCCCATCAGAGCCCAATTGTTTTCTATGTGCCTTGCAGAGACCTGCATATTTATAGAGACACACTAGCTCCTACTTCTCGGTCTTTGGCAGAGGGCAGACTGAGTACTTTTAGTAATAAGGAAGCCCTGCGGGGGATACTTGCAAATTAAAGGTGAACATTGCAATCAATGCTGTTTTGATATATACTGTATATCAAGTTAGCCCAAGGTTGGGGTTTATTCCATGACAGTAGCTGACTGCCTGTGTTTACTTCACTGAGCAGTTGCACTTGGGCCCTGGACCCCTCAATACAAAGCATGTGCCTTTCTAGAGGCTGATTGAAGCATGTTGATTGTGTGATGTAATGGATATATCAGAGTGGATTGACTTTGGCTCAGCTTGACTCATATTTACTCATTCGGCACATGTTCTACATTCTAGGTGGAGATTTGCTGTTTCAGCAAGTTCCATTGGTGGAAATGGATGGCTTGAAACTAGTACAATCAAAAGCCATCCTGAGCTACATAGCTGGAAAATACAACATATACGGAAAGGACCTAAAAGAAAGACTATTGTAAGTATTCACTGAATATGGCATACTTGTGTGTATATATGATATATTATACATTTTTTATATATATATATATATATATATATATATATATATATACACACAGTCAGGTCCATAAATATTGGGACATCGACACAATTCTAATCTTTTTGGCTCTATACACCACCACAATGGATTTGAAATGAAACAAACAAGATGTGCTTTAAAGGCAGACTTTCAGCTTTAATTTGAGGGTATTTACATCTAAATCAGGTGAACGGTGTAGGAATTACAACAGTTTGTATATGTGCCTCCCACTTTTTAAGAGACCAAAACTAATGGGACAATTGGCTGCTCAGCTGTTCCATGGCCAGGTGTGTTATTCCCTCATTATCCCATTTAAAAAGAGCAGATAAAATGTCCAGAGTTTATTTCAAGTGTGCTATTTGCATTTGGAATCTGTTGCTGTCAACTCTCAATATGAGATCCAAAGAGCTGTCACTATCAGTAAAGCAAGCCATCATTGGGCTAAAAAAACCAAAACAAACCCATCAGAGAGATAGCAAAAACATTAAATCTGAAAGTCTGCAGTTAAAGCACATCTTGTTTGTTTCATTTCAAATCCATTGTGGTGGTGTATAGAGCCAAAAAGATTAGAATTGTGTCTCGATGTCCCAATATTTATGGACCTGACTGTGTGTGTGTATATGTATGTGATAGATAGAGATATATATTCTATTATATATAATGCAGAGACATCACCCTATCGACAAAGTGCTGTATAGTCAAAGTTATGGTATTCCCAGTAGTAACCTTTGGGTGTGAAAGTTGGACCATAAGGAAGGCTGAATGCTGAAGAATTGATGCTTTTGAACTATGGCGTTGGAGAAGACTCTTGAAAGTCAAACCAATCAATCTTGAAGGAAATCAACCCTGAATATTCAGTGGAAGGACAGATCCTGTAACTGAAACGCAAATACTTTGGCCACCTAATGCTAAGAGAGGACTCCTTGGAAAAGACCCTGATACTGGGAAACATGGAAGGAAAAAGGAGAAGAGGATGACAGAAAACAAAAAGGATAGATAGCATCATCGAAACAATGAAAATGAAGTTAAGCAAGCTCCGGGAGGCAATGGAGGACGTAAAAGCCTGGCACGCTATGGGCCATGAGGTCACAAAGGGTCTGACACAATTAAACAACAACAAATCTATAGAAGTTAAAACCGTATGCATTGCATTTCAGAAAGTGGTGCCATGAGTGTATATTACCATTTTGTCATTTTGTTATACTAGGATGCCATGGCCTATTACAGACAGCTTTTTTTTTTTTTTTTAATATTTAAGTGTTAGGCTGGGTTCATCCATCATGCATTTTCCATTGAAATTAATGAAAACGCACTAAAGCACATGTCATTGCACATAAACATGTCATCATGGGTTTTAAACACATGTTGCAAGGGGGCGTGGCTTGGGCATGGCAGAGTGAGGAAGCAGAACTCCAGAGCTCCTCACACCCAGCAGCTAAATTAGCCTGATCCGGCAGATATTTTGCTCCTACGCGAACCCCACAGGTATGTCCCAGCACCGACAGGGCCCCCACACAGCACGGTACCGGCACCATTGGAGCATATTTCGGCGGCGGAGGGCAGCCGCATGATGAGACACCTAAAATGGCGGCCGGGAAGGGCCACAGGACGGATGCTGCAATGAGGACCCGAGCACAGCCACAGCCTGCTATGTCCCCCATCCAGACTCCACAAATGGTAAGAGACATTGCCCCCCTCCCTGAAACCCCTGGCTCCTTGGCCTCACTAGATCAGGGATCAGACGTTTCAGAGCTGGTGGGGGACAGGGATTTAAGGCAGCACATATGGTCTCTCCCCACTAGAGAGGACCTGGATCGTTTTGCCACCAGGGTTGAAAAGGCGTTTAAACAGGACATAGAGCAGCTGAAAGCAGACACCACCCAGTTAGGCAACAGGCTGGAGATGCTGGAACAGATAGTGGAGGAAGCATTGCCTGCCATCACTCAGCTTGGGGACAAGTGTGCAGCCCAAGACCACCAAATAGAGACTCTAATCTCACAGCTAGGTGATTATGAGAACTGCAGCCGCAGATCCAATATACACATAAGGGGGGGGGGGTTACCAGAGGCAACAGGAGCCAAGGACATTGTCCCTACACTGCAAGGCATTTTCAAAGAACTCCTAGGCCTCCCCCCTCAGTAAAGCAGTTGAGATTGATAGGGCACACAGTCTATCGACCCCCCCCCCCCTCACAAGATGCAGACAACCCATGTGACATAATCTGCAAACTGCACAAATACACAGTAAAGGATCAAATCATGCAGCTTATGCGCAAACGCCCCTATTTTGCTGGAGCCCACCTG
This sequence comes from Aquarana catesbeiana, assembly GCF_042186555.1. Taxonomy (NCBI): domain Eukaryota; kingdom Metazoa; phylum Chordata; class Amphibia; order Anura; family Ranidae; genus Aquarana; species Aquarana catesbeiana. The sequence goes on along the minus strand of NC_133327.1, from coordinate 287,507,197 downwards.
TTCTGTTACCAGGACTTGTCCCGTCGCACTTTGATGCAGCGCAGAGCATTACAACCCCTCCTAGAATCACTACGCACAGCAGGCATCACCTATAGGTGGGGGTTCCCATTCAGCCTATACGCGAGAAGAGATGGAAAATCTGCCACCCTATGCACTGATGACCTCCCACGTTTCCTGTCGCAACTGAGCCTGGAGCCTGTAGATTTCCCTGACTGGAGATTCTCCATGGATATCCAAACAGTAGCAGCACCCCAACCCTGGCAGCAGGCCCGATCCGACCGGAACTCACGGAACCGCAAGCATTCCTCCTCTACAACTGTGAGGCAGGAGTCCCTCGCAGGGGACCGAAGGATCCATATGAACTACCGCACCCTCAGATACACCTGTGATAGCCTCTAGACTTGCCCGTTTGAATAAAAATGGAATCCTCAGATACGCACGCATCAGGAACGTGCGGCCCAGATACCTCATTTGAAGCCCCCTTTTCTTTTCTTTTCACTTTTTTTTTTTTTTTTCCCTTTTGCTCACTATAATCTCTGCACAAGGTCTATAAGGCTGTTGAAGGACACCACCATTTTAGTACATTATTCAGTGCCCTGGTTATCTAGAACCCCACCAAAAGCAAACTCCCCAGACAACTACCGCTTTTACTCCTGTGTGGAGCAGGAACTTCCTGGCTTCCCATGTCCAATCACGACTCCCACATAGGACTACCCGTATTGGGTGCTAGCCCAGATATGGGCACTTTGCCACACTCAGGTGACCCCCCCTATATTAGGGGGGCTACATGAGTCAGGCAAACAGTTTAGGGTAAAACGACATATGGCCTTTTGAGGCGTTAGTGGACCCACACTACAAGATGTTATGTCTACATTATGCTATGATCACTCCCCCCCCCCCCACCTTTATCTCTCCACTCCCCATTTTACCTCTTTTTCCATTACTTAGAAAGCAGAATCACACTTACTCTCACCAGACTCCACAGACTTGTGATGGTCGCCTGGACAACCCCCTCCGATGCAACATGGCCACAATTAAGGTAGTGTCATACAATGTATGTGGTATGTGCTCCCCTAATAAATGGAATAGTCTATGGTTAGAATTGAGAAGATTGGGGGCAGAGGTGCTTTTCTTGCAGGAGACCCATTTCACAGGCTCCTTACTCCCAAAACTACCCACTCACTTATTTTCACAATGGTACCTGAGCAAATCCCCAAAACCTAAATCCAGGGGTACGGCCATAGCTATTCACAAAAACTGCCAATTCCAACCCTCTGATCATAAAGTGGACCCTCAGGGACGCTATGTATTCCTGAAGGGCACCATAATGGGACAAACATACACATTTGCTACACTATATGCCCCTAATGCCCAACAACTCACTTTAATCGACCAAGTCCTCACCAAGCTGGCAGACTTTTGGGAGGGTAGACTAATCCTAGGAGGGGATTTCAATGTCAGCCCTGCCCCGTGTTAGATACCTTGGCGAATAGAACAACACACTCTCATGCCTTCTTACGACATTTCTGAAAGACCCTCCAGGGACATACCTTGGTGGACTGCTGAAGAGCACTACATGCCTCTGAGAAGGACTATAGCTACTATTCCAGTGTCCACAAAGTGGACACTAGAATTGACCTATTACTAGTAGATTAGGGTACACTTGACTTACTACTAGGAGCGACCATTGACCAGATCACAATTTCTGACCAAGCCCTGGCTAAAGTGAGGACCTGGAAACTAAAAGAGAACTTGCTGGACGACCTGGGGGTGGTGGCAGGAGTACAAGAGACTTTAAGACACTATTTCACATAGCGTGCCGCGGCTGCCCCAGCTGATAGTGAACAACGGGGGGGGGGATAGTGATGGCATTCTATGGGAAGGCCACAAAGCAGTTGTTCGTGGCACCCTCATTGCCCTGGAAGCTAAACTTAAAAAGGAGAGGCAGGCGGACTTCCAGAGAGTACTGCAGGCATTACAATGCGCTGAGCTCAGCCATAAACGAAGGTACGACCCTGAGGGGGTCCGACCCCTGAGCGAGCTAAGACAGATTTTCTCTAAACTGCTAGACCGCAGAATAAGCCGCAAACCATGCTACATGGCTCATACTTACAATTAGCACGGCAATAAGTGCGGCAGGTTATTGGCCCAAGCTCTCCATAAAAAGAGACTCCTAGCACATGTGCATAAGCTACACTCTTCTACGGGAGAACCAGCACAACACACATCAAAAATAGCCTCTATGTTCTGCGTCTATTATGCGACTTTGTACAATTTGGACTCCGCCTCCTCTCCAGCAGATGTAGCTCTTAAAAAGTCCCGAATAACAACTTGCCTTTCTTCAATAGGGCTCCCCACCCTATCCCCAGAACAAGCAACTGACCTAGAACACCCAATTACCACAGCTGAACTACTGACCACTATTAAGTCCTGGCAAAAGCCCTGGGCCTGATGGCTTCATCAGGGCATACTATCTAAAGTTCTTTGACAAACTGCAAGCTCCTCTCTGTACCCTCCTCAACTCCCCAGCAACCAATGGACACCTCCCACAGGAGACCTCGCTGGCACACATTACAGTGCTCCCGAAAGAGGGAAAGGGCCCCACCCAACCGCAGAGCTATGGCCCAATTTCCCTGCTGAATATGGACCTTAAGATTTTTTTCTAAAATTCTCGCCAACCGCTTAAAACATTTATTACCCGAATTGATACACCAGACGAGTTTTATAATGGGACGAGAAGCCAGAGATAACTCCAATAGAGCCCTCCAGATTATCCACTGGGCACGTACACGCGATCGAATGCCTCCATACCTGATTTTGTCCTCGGAAGCGGAGAAGGCATTCGATCGCGTAGACTGGGACTTTCTAAATGCTGTGCTCCAGGGTACCGGTTTGGGCCACATATGCTGCATTGGATTTTGGCACTTTACGTGTCCCCCACTACCCAGGTTGCGGTGAATAGGGGCTACTCCACAGCGTTCCCTATCTGGAACGATACGAGACAGGGATGCCCGTTCTCACCCCTTCTGTTTGCGCTGGTCTTAGAACCACTACTGCAGAAGGTCAGAGCCAATCAAAACTTCAGGGGTGTACAGGCGGACTCCCTCAAGCACAAACTCTCTGCTTATGCAGATGACATACTATTCCACGTAGTGAACCCCCATGTCTCGTTGCTGAACCTGATGGGAGAACTAACTGCCTATGGAGAGGTATCTAATTTTCGGATAAACTACATCAAGTCAGAGATCCTGCCGATCACTGTTCCCCCAACCTTAGTGACCTCCCTAAATGGATCTTTCCCTTTCACGTGGGCCACCCCCTCTATGAAATATCTAGGCGTCCAGCTCACGGATCGACCAGACTCCCTATATTCACACAACTACACCCCCTTACTCAAGAAGATCTCCCAAGATTTACAGACATGGGACAAGGTGCTATTTACATGGGTTGGCCGGACGAACATTTTAAAAATGACTATACTGCCCCGCATCCTCTTCCTTCTGCAAATTATACCAATGCATTTACCAAAGCTCTTCTTTATGGACCTGCGCAGCCTCTTTATTAAGTTTGTATGGGGCGGCAAGAAGCCACATCTCGCTATGGCGACGCTACAAAGATCTAAGCTAAAGGGGGGATTGGGCATACCCAACATTTCAATATCACCAGGCAATTGCCCTGCAGCGTATTTTGAACTGGAAATTCCACACACCCTTTAAGTTATGGGTTCCCCTACAGAAAACAATGGCAGGCCGAGATCTATCCTATGCGCCCTGGGTTCCTGCAGAGGATAGGGGGCTCTCTGACTGGGTTTCCCCGTTCACAATACACTCCCTGAAAATGTGGGACAGAATGAATGCACGCTTAGCTTTGGCACCACGGACATCTCCACTGGCACCTGTAGGTGTATACCCATGATTTCCTCCAGGGGAGCAAATGGCCTCACTTGGAACCTTGGAACCTGGACAAGCGACAGGATTTGTAGCCTGGCAAGATTCGTGGAAGGGGGCTCATTGACGCCACTTTCCACCCTACGAGAATGATATGGTAGCTTCCCTTTTGACTTCTGGAGACACCGACAGTTAGAGACCTTCATAGCCTAATGTCACAGACAAGCACAGATCAGAACCACACTAACAGAATTTGAAAGTATGTGGGCAACTACAGATCACCTACCCCATATGATCTCGGCACTATATGGGATGCTAGAGACAGCAACACCCAGCCCCAAACCCCTTTATGTTAAAGAGTGGGAAAGGGACCTCCAACTTGAATTCACAGAGGAACAGCTCCACCACCTAAACTGCCTGACTCACTCGAGCTCAATAGATTCTAAGACCCAAGAAAACTATAAAATCCTATCGAGATGGTACAGGGTGCCTAATACCCTGGTTAGAATTTTTCTCCACTGCTTCCGACGGGTGCTGGAGGGGGTGTGGAATGAAAGGCACATTCCTCCACATTTGGTGGGAGTGCCCTGTGATAATGTTTTGGGTTATGGTTGGCAAACACATTTCAGATCGGTATAGATGGGCATAGATATCCCGGCTCTGCCAAAACATTTTTTGCTCCACATCCCCCCCCCCCCCCCCCATGCCCCTGTCTCGATATAAACAAAGTGCTCTCCCCCACCTCCTCAATGCAGCAAAACGCCTTATACCAATACACTAGAAGAGCTTGCATATTCCAAGCGAGCAGGATTGGTTGAGGAAGGTGAGGGAGATCATGGAAGCAGAGAGCTGGCTCGCAACTTGTAGAGATACCCGCGAGCGATTTGACCTTACCTGCGCAGCCTGGAAAACCCACGTACATGACACAACTATGGCCTCGTCAAGTTTAGATGTTGCATTACTTGTTTTAGCGGATCCTTCCTTTGGGAGACTTGTCCAAGCGAACCATCCCTCAACAACTACAGACTCTACTTGAAAAGTGGACCTAATACACCAACGAATCCGGTGAGAACCATTCCACACGCTTTCTTTGCCTCCCCTAGCTTTCTTTTCCTACTATTTCTTTTCTCCCCCTTTTTTTTTCTTTTTTTTTTTTTTTGATTCTTATGTATTTCTTGTTGCGTTATTACCTCAGGATACCTAGTATCCACCTTTTGAGCTACCTGGACGGTCTTCAGGTTTTTGAGTGACCCAGGTACTCTGAGTTGAGTTCACTAAATGTTTACTTTATGGGAGCTATATATGCAATGACTCTGGATCTGAAGCTAATGAACACCCTACCCCCTTCCAGTTTGGAAGGGAGGCCTGTCCATATAGAGCGAATGTCTGGGACAGGAAGGGTGCCCCTCTGGTCATTACAAGCAGATATGCCTCACTGTTGACACTGTTGTCCGCACTCGGACCATGCAAAATGTACCCCCCTGTATCCCCCGTACCCCTATTCCCCCCCCCCCCCCCCCCCCCAATCAATGTGACCTTGTTGTGATGTCACTCTATTTATAAAATTTGAAAATGAAAATAAAGATTTATATTAAAAAAAACACATGTTGCAATGTATTTTGCATTAAATGTCAACATACATCATAACGCACATGACACAATCGCGTTTGCCATGACATGCATCTTAATGCAGGCATTCACATGCATTTCTATTGATTGCAAGGAAAAACACATAGGTGTGAATCCAGCCTTAAAACTAATGAGCTATCAAGCTATGTAAATGAGTTTTTGTTTTTTTGTTTTTTTCAATCAATTTATCTAAACTCTTATCTAAACCTATGAGGTCACTGCATCTCCTAAAGCCTGGCACACACTAGCAGTTTTTTTGAGGAACGCCACCCCCCCCCACCACCACCACCACCACCAGAACACACCAGCCAGCACTCTTGGCTGAGAGCCATGATAGGGTGCCGATCGGCAGATAGTTTTCGATCATGCCCCTTCGTCAGAAGCCAGCCGAACAGCCACCTTCTGTTGGACTGACTGCCGTACAATCTGGGCTAAATGTTGGCCGGTTTCTATTTAACTTGCCAATGCCGCCCAATATTTGACCCGTGTGTACGGCCCTTTAGGATTCCAGCTGTGTTCAAGATCTAACGTACGTCACATCACTTGAATGTAGACGTAGCTCGCAGAACAGAATGTAAGGAAATCTGTGCTACCTTTCAGGAACTACAAGGGAATAGTTAGAAGGCCATTCCCCTGCTTAAAGGGGTTGTTAAGGCAGTGCACACAAGCCAGCTCCACTGCTAGGATAACGTGTAGTATATAGTGTTTGCCTTTTTGTAAAAATCTTCTAATTACCTTATTCCTTCTCCCCGATCAGCATGACCACCCATCGCTCCCTCCGATGTATGTATCTCCCTCTGATGTCTGCTGGGCAGTCACGTGACCTCCCTCTGCACCGTAAACGTCAGAGGAAGAGGGTGGTCATGTGACCGTTGATCGGGGAGAAAGAATAAGGTATTTAGAAGAAGAACTTTACAAAAAGGCATTCAGTATATACTACATGTTATACTAGCAGTGGGGCTGGCAGTGCTCGTGTGCAGTAATGTTTGTACTGCTCGGAGCGGTGCTAGAAAGGGGGAGGGGAGGGGCAGCTCACACACAGACTAGCTGACCGCATGGAGGGGAGGGGAGGACACAGGAGACCAAGGAGAGCAGAGAGCAGGGCTGCAGATGATGGAGGCACGTAAACTGACCACGGTGTCAGGGCTCAGCAGCCATGATTAACCGTGGTCAGTTTACAGGGGGGAGGGCAGAAACTGGCAGGATAAGCCAGGTATTTCAGGTGTTACAGAGGGCCAAATTACACAGCACAAGCACTGTGCTGTTATTCATGCTTTAAAGGAACAAGATCCTTTGTTAACCCTAAAAAAAATGTATTAAATAAATAAATAAGAAAAAAAATAAAATACTTTAAGAAGAGGGAGCAGCTGTGACCGAAGTTCAGTACTGGAAACTGCTGCCAGTAAGCACTGCATAATTTCTTTGGGAGGTTGTGTGAGAGTTTTTGACACGTGTGCAGCAGATCGCATCCTTGCTGTTTGCAACCTATGTCTGAAGTGGATCAAGCGTGGCCAGAACAGCGGCCGCTTGGGCACCACATGCTTGACCAGACATATGACGACCTGCCATGCAGTCTGTTGGCAGCAGCACCTGAAAGACCCACATCATAGAAAACAGCTCCTTATCTGGCATCTCAAACCCTACTATACCTCCAGTCCTCTCAAAAACCTGTACTGAGAGGAACAGAGGAACCTCGGTTTGCGAGTAACGCGGTTAACGAGCATTTTGCAAAACGAGCACTGTATTTCTAAAAATCCTAACTCAGTTTGTGAGTGTTGTCTCGCAAAATGAGCAGGATTCAGGTCAAAAGCGGTGTGCAGTACCGATTTTGGCCTGAGGTGGGGGGCGCCGGAGCCGAGCAGAGCCGAAAGTCGCCGATCTGCGCTGTTCGGAAATGCACGGAAAGGCCCGAGGACAGTTTGGCTGACCTCGGCAAACCTCAGAAGGGCTCGTAAACGGAGTCTTTTCGAGGTTTGCCGAGGTCAGCCGAAGTGTCCCTCTGGCCTTTTCGGCCGTTTCTGAGGCTCTTTGGCGCACCCGCCTCTGGCAGTATGCAGTATTGCATCCCATTGAAGTCAATGCGGAACTAATTATTTACATTTCCATTGACTTTAATGGGAAAACTCGCTTTGATATGCGAGTACATTGGATTACGAGCATACTCCTGGTACAGTGGAACTCCACTGTATAGCAATAGGTGTCACAAGTACTTGCAGCCAATCTGCTAGCAGTACACTGTGTATTGTACTGAGTATTAGTGTCAGGAAGCTAGTTGTTAGGTAATTTGGACAGAGTATAATCTCCAATCCTCATTAAATTAGTAGGTACGATGCCCGGTGGGTGTGGAGATGTGACTCGGTGTACATCTTGCTGGATCTATGCGTTCATTGATTATCTGATCGAGAGCGAATACGGCTGTGGAAAATGTAAGCACATTGTTTCCCTGGAAGCCAAGGATCTGAATCTAGGGAAGCAACTGTCAGCACTGAGAAGACCCTCCATACTAAAGGAGATCTGGGAGCGTACCCGGCAGGGGCCAGCACAGAGGTGGGTGGAAACAAAGGGGTGGAGGCACTAGAAACGAGTAGATGGGTGACAATCAGGAAGAACAGAGGGGGAAGTGCCAAGGATGCCGATGCTGAGCTTGAGCATCCCAATAGGTACGCTCAATCGAGAGACATTGGTAAAACCGGCCAGGGACCAGCACTGCTGGAGCTGAGGGACTCTCTCCTAGCTGCCAGGGAAAGAACTTCTCCAGTGAGAGTGGGGGTGAAGAGAAGGGAAAGGATAGACATATTCTGGTGGTAGGGGACTCAATTCTTAGAAGGACAGAGAGGGCAAACCGTGACAAAGACCTGAAGTGCCAAACTGTATGCTGTCTACCGGGCGCTTGGGTTCAGCACAATACGGATCTGGTGGGCAGATTACTGGGAGGGGCTGGGGAGGACCCGGCTGTCAGAGGCAGATGGAGTGTCCTAAAGAACGATTTTAGGGACTTAGGAGCTAAATTGAGGAAAAGGACCTCCATGATAGTATTCTCAGGAATACTACCGGTACCTCGAGCCACACCAGAAAGGCAGAGGGAGATTAGGGAAGTAAACAAGTGGCTGAGAAGCTGGTGTAGTAAGGAGGGGTTTGGATTCCTGGAGAACTGGGCCAACTTCTCAGTCGGTCACAAGTTCTATAGAAGGGATGGACTGCAGCTAAATTAGGAGGATGCAGATCTGCTGGGAGTGAAGATGGCCGAAAAGTTAGAGGGGTTTTTAGACTAGGCGACAGGAGGGAGGATCCAGAGGTAGAGATAGTCAGCAATGAATATATTCCAGAGGGTAGTATTGGGGACATTAGTGGTAGGTTGACTAAAGCACATAAACACGAGGTAAGTATAGTAAAAAGTCCTTTTTGCAATCTCGGAACACCCAATAAGAGGACAGTATGCGACCGGTCTAAACTACGTGGCATGTTCAACAATGTCAGGAGCCTGGCAGACATGATGGGTGAACTAGAGATACCGTTGAACGAGGAGGATTTTTATTTTGTGGGAATTTCTGTCAGAAACCATGAACCAGACCGAGACAGAAGTACAGTAAAATCACTTGTTTATTAATAAAAATAAAAAGGAAAATAGAGTAAGCGTAGTCAAAGCATGGCCAGAGTTCAGTACCTGGATCGGGTAGTCAGCCAAGCCAGAGTTCAGTAACCAGATCGGGTAATCAGCCAGGCCAGAAGTCAGGGATCCAAGTAGAGGAACAGCAAGCAGGTTAAGGAGCCAGAAGAGATGTCAGCAAAGCCAGTCTTTAAACAGGAACGCAGGAGATGGTTTCTTGTGATGTGACCAAGGCGAAGACAGGAATGAAGTGAGCTGCAGATCTTTAAGTAGGCGGGACTGACGAGCAGATCCACAACAGCTGGTTAACTGTGGAGAGAGAGATGAGAGCTGATTCAACAGCTCTCATGATTGGCTGGCAACCATGACTGGGAAGATATTCCCTTTATCGCAGGGATAGAGCGGGTAAAAAAGGGTGAGGGGTATGCCTATATATCAAGAATAATGTACAAGTGAATGTGAGAGATGACATCAATAAGGGAGCTAGGGAGGAGGTGGAATCCTTATGGGTAGAGCTCCAAAGGGATGAAGCTGAGGGGAAAATACTGGGAGTATGCTATAGGCCCCCTAACCTGAGGGAGGAGAGTGAGACGGACCTCCTATCACAATTTGGATTAACAGCAAGGATGGGAAGTGTTATCATAATTGGGGATTTTAATTATCCAGACATAGACTGGGCGGAGGGAACCACGCATTCGTCTAAGGTTCGCCAGTTCCTAAACGTCTTGCAAGACAATTTCATGGGGCAGATGGTAGACGCACCAACTAGAAACAAGGTGTTACTAGATCTACTGATTACCAACAATACAGACCTGATCACAGATGTGGAAATACGGGGCAATTTAGGAAACAGCGATCACAGGTCAATTGGCTTCAGTATAAATCACACAAATAGGAAACACAGGAAAGGGGAACACAAAGACACTGAATTTCAAAACTTCCCTAAACTATGGACCTTGCTAGAAGATATAAATTGGGATAAAATCTTAGAAACAAAGAACACGGAGGAGTGATGAGTTTGCTATAAGAGCATTAGCCAGTGCATCCCATTGGGAAATAAATTAAAAAGAGCGAACAAAAGTCCTGGATGGCTTAACTCCAATGTAAAAATGCATATAAAAGCAAAGGAGAAGGCCTTTAAAAAATACAAGGCTAAGGGGTCATCATCAGCATTTAGACTTTAGAAAGAATGCAACAAGATATGTAAGGGGGCAATTAGGGCGGCTAAGGTGGAACACGAAAGAAACATAGCGGAGGAGATCAATAAAAAAAATCCCAAGAACTTCTTTATGTATATAAACAGTAAAAAAGGAGGACAGACCATATTGGCCCCATAAAGAATGAAGAAGAACATCTGGTTACAAAGGATGGGGAGATGGCGAAGGTATTTAATTTAATTTAATCTTCTCCTCAGTCTTCATAAGGGAATCAGGGGGGGGGGCTTCAGTAACCAAAACTTCAGTGTTTGTCCTCATGACACATCACAGGAAGCACCCTAATGGCTAATAGAGGACATAATTAGAAATAGACTTGGGAAACTTAACATTAATAAATCACCGGGACAAGATGGCTTGCACCCAAGGGTACTTAGGGAACTCAGTCAAGTAATTGCTAGACCATTGTTCCTAATTTTTACTGACAGTCTACTGACAGTCCAGCTGATTGGAGAAAAGCCAATGTAGCACCCATATTACCAAAAAAGGGCAAAATACATCCCTGGGAATTACAGACCAGTTAGCCTAACATCAAAAGTATGCAAGCTCTTGGAGGGGACGATAAGGGACTATATACAAGGCTTTAGTAATGAAAATGGTATCATTAGCAGTAATGGATTCATGAAGAATCATTCTTGCCAAACCAATCTATTAACCTTCTATGAGGAGGTGAGCTGCCATCTAGATAAAGGAAGGCCAGTAAACGTGTATCTGGATTTTGCAAAAGCATTTGACACAGTTCCCCATAAACGTTTACTGTACAAAGTAAGGCCTGTTGGCATGGACCATAGGGTGAGTACATGGATTGAAAAGTGGCTACAAGGGCGAGTTTAGAAGGTGTTGATAAATGGGGAATGGTCAAGGGTGGGAAGTGGGGTCCCCCAGGGTTCTGTGCTGGGACCTATCCTGTTTAATTTGCTCATAAATGACCTGGGGGATGGGGTAAACAGTTCAATCTCTGTATTTGCGGACGACACTAAGCAGGGCAATAACTTCTCTGCAGGATGTGGAAACCTTGCAAGAAGATCTGAACAAATTAATGGCGTGGGCAACTACATGGCAAATGAGGTTTAATGTAGAAAAATGTCAAATAATGCATTTGGGTGGCAAAAATATGAATGCAATCTACTCACTAGGGGGTGAACCTCTGGGAGAATCTAGGATGGAAAAGGACCTAGGGTTCCTAGTAGATGATAGTCTCAGCAGTGGCATGCAATGACAAGCAAACAGAATTTTGGCATGCATTAAAAAGGGGATTAATTCCAGGGATAAAGCAACAATTCTCCCACTCTACAAGATTTTGGTCTGGCCTCACCTGGAGTATGCTGTCCAGTTCTCGGCCCCTGAAATGGAGCAAGTACAAAAAGAGCAACAAAGCTAATAAAGGGTCTGGAGGATATTAGTTATGAAGAAAGGTTGCGAGCATTGAACGTATTCTCTCTGGAGAAGAGAGGCTTGAGAGGGGATATGATTTTGATTATCAAATACCATACCGGTGACCCCACAATAGAGATAAAACTTTTTCGCGGAAGAGAGTTTAATAAGACACGTGGCCACTCCTTAAAATTAGAAGAAAAGAGGTTTAACCTTAAACTGCGTAGAGGGCTCTTTACTGTAAGAGTGGCAAGGATGTGGAATTCCCTTCCACAGGCCGTGGTTTCAGCGGGGGCATCGATAGTTTAAAAAAACTATTAGATAAGCACCCGAACGACCGCAACACACAGGGATATACAATGTAATACTGACATATAATCACACACATAGGTTGCACAGGATGCTGAACCGTAAAAAGAAATTTGGTCCCAGCCATCCACATGCTCAGCGTCTAAATGCTAGCTTGGCCAAATTGCTACCACTGTAACTGCTGAACTGCTGTCTTTTCAGCTGGTAGACTCAGCCCGCTTTCATGAATTTGTGGAATGTGCTGTACAACAGTGGCAGGTTCCAAAATGCCATTTCTTTTCACATAAGGCCATTCCAGCTCTCTACTGCCATGTGTAAGGCAATGTTCTGGCCTCGTTGGACAGGGCGGTCAGCAGTAAGGTTCATATTACCACTGACCTCATGGTCCAGTAGGCATGAGCAGGGATGTTACCTTTCCTTCCCGGCGCACTGGGTAAATCTGTTGGCAGCTGGGAAGGATGCAGGACAGGGTTCAGTGTTGGAGTTTGTTCCACCACCATGCCTCCAAAAAGCTAGTGGTGATTCTGCCACAACATCTGTATGCTCCCCTCCCTCCCTCTTCTTCTTCCTCTATGGCCTCTTCTGCAGAATTGTCCTCTGAACCAGCAGTGCTCCCTAAAAGCTCAAGGGGCTTAGCAAGCAGTCAGGCAAAAAGATGTAATGTGGTGCTTGAGTTGGTCTGCCTCGGGGACAGGAGCCACACTGGGATGGAGATTGTCAGCTCTGCAGGGGCAGGCTCAGAGGTGGTTGATGCCACACCAGCTTCAGACAGAAATGGTTGTATGCAACAATGGCACCAACCTTCTCCCCGCCCTCCGGCAGGGACACTTGACCCATGTTCCATGTTTGGCACACGGCCTGAATTTGGTACAGCGTTTCTTGACCAGGTACCCAGGCTTACCAGATCTCCTGAGCCAGGCCAGAAAAGTCTGTGGTCATTTCCAACTGTCATACAATGCCAGTGCTCCGCTGGCTGACATTCAAAGGGAAAACAACCTGCCCACCAACTGCCTCATTTGTGACATGCCCACCAGGTGGAACTCAACGTTGGCAATGCTGCAGCGGCTGCACACAAAGCAGAGGGCCATCAATGAGTACCTGTGCGAGTATGGCACCAGAACAGGGTCAGGGGAGCTTGGCTTCTTTTCACCACACCAGTGGCTACTGATCAAGAATGCATGCACTGTCCTGTCACCATTTGTGGAGGCCACAAGAATGGTCAGCAGCAACAATGCATGCATCAGTGACACTGTCCCTTTAGTCCTCCTGCTGCAGCACACGTTTCGTGGAATCGTGGACAGGGTACTTGAGGCAGAACAGCAGGAGGAAGAGGAGGACTTCCTTTCCTCTCAAGGCCCCCTTTATCCAGATAGTATTTCTGCGGGTCCGCCAAACACACAGGAAGAAGAGGAAGAGGGGGATTGTGTCAGCATGGATATCGAGGATAACACGCAACAGTCTTCGAGGGATGGTTTTCAGTCCCCAGAAACCCAAGGAGTTGTACGTGGCTGGGGGGAGGTAGCTACGGATAATGTGATCCTTAGTGACCCAGAGGACTCAGAATCGAATGCCTCTGCAAACTTACGCTTGATGGCCTCCCTGATTCTGCAAAGCCTGCGAAAGGACCCTAGGATTCGTGGTATTAAGGAGAGGGATCATTACTGGCTGGCAACCCTTCTTGATCCATGTTACAAGGGTAAGGTTGCAGAACGTATTCTGCCTTCGCAGAGGGAGCAGAGGATGAAACCTCTTCAGGATGCCTTGAAGAAAAGTGTGTGTAACGCATTTTCAGACCCTGGGAGGTTACTATTTCCTGGTGCTGGACAACGTGTTTCTGAGGCTTTGTTCGGTCAGAGGAAGAGCAGTGGAGAAGGTGGCCGGCTGACCGATGGCTTTAAACAATTTTTCAGTCCTTAGCGCCAAGGGTCCAGCAACCATCGCCGGCGTCTCCATTATATGGTGCAGAAATATCTAGGGACAAGAGCAGACTTGGAGACCTTTCGAACAGAGCATCCACTCAGTTACTGGGTCTTGAGGTTGGACCACAGGCCAGAACTTGCTTAATATGCAATTGAGCTACTGGCCTGTCCTGCATCCAGCGTGCTTTCTGAACTCACATTGTGCTGTTGGAGGGTTTGTAAGGGATCAAAGAGTGCGCCTGTCCACAGACTCCGTTGCTAGGCTCACGTTTATAAAAATGAATCAGTCTTGGATCAGCAGCTATTAAGCACCTGATGCTGATGTAACTAATTGAATTTGCTACGGATCTGGGATCCCTTGAAGACTGCCAATGCTGCCTATCCTATTCCTCCTCAATCATGATGATGCTAGCTTCCAACAATATTTTTTGATAGAGCACCACCACCACCCAAGGCCCAATTTTTCTGCCCCCCTAACAGGGGCATGTCATTTTAAATTTCTGAAATAATATTTAACAGCAGGGCCCGTTCCTGCGTCCAACAAGAGTAATGCCCCGTACACACGATCGGATTTTCCGAAGGAAAATGTGTGATAGGACCTTGTTGTCGGAAATTCCGACCGTGTGTAGGCTCCATCACACATTTTCCATCGGATTTTCCGATACACAAAGTTTGAGAGAAGGCTATAAAATTTTCCGACAACAAAATTCCGATCGTGTGTACACAAATTCGACGGACAAAGTGCCATGCATGCTCAGAATAAATAAAGAGATGAAAGCTATTGGCCACTGCCCCGTTTATAGTCCCGACGTACGTGTTTTACGTCACCGCGTTTAAAACGATCGGATTTTCCGACAACTTTGTGTGACCGTGTGTATGCAAGACAGGTTTGAGCCAACATCCGTCGGAAAAAATCCATGGATTTTGTTGTCGGAATGTCCGAACAAAGTCCGACCGTGTGTACGGGGCAATACTGTGAGGAGTTACGGTGTTCTGCCACCACCAACACCTAAGGCCCAATTTTTCAGCAGAGTATATAGTTCAGTCCGTATAGTGTATATATACTGCAGTTCAGAGTATATAGAGCAGTCAGTGTAGCATATATAATACGGTGCAGGTTACATAGTGCAGTGTACAATATATAATATAGTGTACTGAAGTGGTTAAGGGGAGCCCTATGACAGAATTAAAAAACGACATGGGTTCCCCTGTCCATACCAGGCCCTTTGGGTCTAGTATGGATTTTGGGGGGGCCATGCCATTTTTAAAGAAAATTTTGGTGTGGAATACCCCTTAATATCCAAAGAGCCTGGACTGGGGGGAGGGGGGGGGGGAGAGAAACCCACGCTGTTTTTTTCAAATTTTTTTTATGTATATTGCCGGGATCTGGTAATACATTACAGCCGTGAGCAATTTTGGATTCATTTTTTACCTTTAGAAATATCATTTTGCTGCGGTACTGTTCTAAACATGGGAAAAATGTGCTACTTTACAGGCAGACTAAGGGACCCCGCCAAACACTTTTTATGGCAATAACTTGCATATAAGCCTTTAAAATTAGCACTTTTTATTTTTCATGTTCGTGACCCATAGACTTTAACGGTTTTTGCATGTTTGCGCAAATTTTTTGACTGTTCGCAAGTTCTGGTGCGAACCAAAGCGGGGGGTGTTCGGCTCATCCCTAGTACTCACTAGCTGTGTTTGGCGGTCACATCCATTGGGGTTCATGCGCAATCTGCGTGTGTAATTAAAGAGGTTAGAGGAGATCAGCAGCACTTAGATACAAGAGCGGAGGGGGGGGGGGGGGGGGGTGAAAAGCGTATGTTATAATAAAAATATTGCATTTATTTATGCTACACATTCCTTTAGCAAACTAAGTGTTATCCAGGTAAGGTTTAGAGTCACTTTACAGGAAACTTCCCTGAATGAAACATGGAGGCTACCATTTATGTAGAGATGATCCTTGGTGAATCACTCTACCAGCATTGTGTAAAAGTATCAGCCATCTTAGAGAAGTTTTATTATAAGCTTAATAAATGTACATGTCAGGCATGTATAAAACTTGGTAAACATGTTTTTGGTGAGAAATATTGTTGTGTCACTGTTTTATGACTTAAGGATATGTCTGTAAGTGATGAGGGGAATTTTCCAGAAACATTGAGAATGTTGCAATTTTGCAAAGTCATGGATCAGGGCATGCTGTTGACATGGGCATTAATGTGTCTAAATAAATATTGCAGTGGGATCAGATGGAAATTTTCTATTTAACTGATATAGTTGTCCTTTTATGAAACTGCGGTAAAATACAGCGATTCAGTTCTCAGGCATTCTCAAAGGAAATCGCTCTCCTCTGAATGCCTGTTTATGAAAGTGTGTAGATCGCTTCTTCTGTTGAGTTGAGGAGCGATCTACAAATGCCGGGAACTCCTGAAAACGGCTCCTCTCACTATAATCTCGTGTGATGTAGCGGGATTACAGTATGAGGAAGCGTAAAAAATACAAAAGTTTAACACAAATCAGCACACATTGTTCCCCAACATATTAATAAAATAATAAATTCCCCCTACACAATATACATTAACCTAATTATAAAAAAAACATTGTTTTTATCAATATTTAAAGATCATACATGTCCCTATTTAAATCTGAATGGTGTATAGTAAACTAATGTAATCCACATATGTAATGCAGCTATACACCATTCATATAAATGCAAAATACATTTATAATCATTAAAAAATAATTTTAATAAAGTATACAAGTATAAATATTTATTAATAAATTAAAATAAAATATATTTCATAATTGATAAACATAAAAATTGATAAACTGGTGCGATGCGAGAACACTGCGAATCCACTGCAGGTTCCCGCATCGTACCGACTCGCATGTCAGTTCACACTGCCATATACGAATCGCTGGGGAGTGTCAACACATTGATAACGACACCGCCAGTTCAGCTTCCATATCGCACTGCGAACTGACTGTCCGGACATGAATCGGATCGCATGTGTGTGAACACACATGCGATCTGATTCTGGTCTGAACAGAAAAAGGGGTCCTTTGCGTGTTTGCACCGAATGCGGTGCAATATCAACCATGCTATCTGTACGGCTAATATTGCACCGCACAGACATCGCATGTAATGTGAACGGCAGTGCGCTGCGAATTACATGCAATGCCTGTGGAATGTCGGACACCGCAGCAGTGTGAACTGGCCCCAAATCATATTGCATTTGCACCAAAATGGTACAGGACCCTTTATTTGGTCCGCACCGGAATCGGATCGCATGGGTGTGAACATGGTTACATGGTTCGCACTGCAATCTGTGAAATGATCTGGGGGTGTCATTAACTTTACATTGACACCTGCAGTGGTATGCAGATGTCAATGCAGGTGTGATGTGGAAACCCGCACAGGAATCACGCTGGTTCACGCATCACACAAGTGTGAACCCAGCCAGAGACGTGAACATCTAAAAAAATTATCTAGATAGATTTATATCTATATCTATATCTATATCTATATCTATATATACACACACATACACACACTATAAATTCCTATCCTGCTGGTTTTGGGGTGTGTGATGGTGGGGAAGGTGTGCTCTGACTGTTCGGTGAAAGAAAGTCAAAAGACTTCTTGCTTTCTCCAGATTACTCAGCCAGCTTCACGCTTCTCACTCTGATTCTCCATCTCTGAAATGGTGAATCAGAAAGTGAGAATTCTGTCACAGATCGCCAGTGAGGTGCTGAGATCGCACCTTCATAAACTGGCCGTTTCTGTGACAGTCAGTTACAGAGTCTCACTGTGCTGAGATAATCAGCGGAGAACATGTTCTCCACTGATTATCTCAGTTTCATAAACTGGTAATGAGCTGAGATCAGCGGCGAGACTCGGGATCGCAGCCGATCTGTTTCATAAAAGGACACCATAATGACCAATGGTGTGCAATTTTTTTATCTTGATTGCAGAGTACATACACGGTATATGATTAGCATGAGTCGGCGATTGTTTTCCTTGTAAGCTGACCTCCACATACATGTGTAGCACCCTCTAGGAAGGTAGGTAGGTGCTAGAGATAGGATTTTGTAGAATAGGTAAATTTAGGCAGGCCAGGCTGGCAGCCAGGCCTGCTTGTTTTGATCTGGGCTGGGAGTGGCTCAGGGTAGCAGCTGATGACTCACAGGCAGCATCACTGAGACCTCCCTCTTCTTTCTGGAGTTTGCTGGAAAGAGGTGGAGCTGCCTGAGGTGTTTTAGGGAGCCCTGACCAATCCCCAACCTGGATTGGCAGGGGGTAGGCATCTTTAAATACCGAGGGTCAGCCCAGCTGGGGAGGAGTTGTTCCAGTGGAAGAGCTGGAGATGGAATGTTAAGCTGCCGGGGCCCTTGAGGGAGCTCCCCAGTCTGGGGGGCGGGTGACCTTGGGTTTGGGCTTGGGTGCAGATGGGACCCTCGTACAAACCACAGGGGTGTCCTCCTGGACAGGAGGCACAGGAGGAGCAAGAGGACAGCAGGAGGAAGTCTTCAGGGAGAGGAACAACTGGTTGCAGCCAGGAGGGCTGCTGAGTGATGTGCACAGACCTGAGAGGACTGGAAGAATGCAGTCTGGGATGGGTGCAGAACCAGCAGAGTGGACTGTGGTGTCATGGGCACTGGAGCAGGGCAGCTGCAGCCAGGAGGGCTGGCAGGGCCTGAATATGGGTTACTAGGCAGTAGCCGCATGTAGGACAGCTAGCATCAGAAGGGTGCCTGCCTGCAAAGGGCAATTGCTAAGGCCTGGCTGAGACAGTGTCAGGCCTAATCACTTTGTGCTAGCTGTGTCTGAAGATTAGAGATGAAGCAATGTGCAGGAGGAGAGATGGAGTGTATATACCAGACTGTATATAGTCGCAAGCGAGTTCTACCAATTCTACTGGGCATCCCATACTTCCCTTACCCCATCCAAGTTCAAGCCCCTCAATAAAAATACAAAAAACAAAGCGCATGGACTGTTCTATGTCTTGTGAGTGTTTGAGAGATGAATGCCGGGCTGGGCAGGGTGACAGGTGGACCACAATAGTCAGCAGCTCCTACGGAAGTATCGCTACACATGTTTAATAAAAATCTTCTCTGATTCAGAGCTGCTCACAATGTGTTGCTATTTGCTTGGAAAGAATTTATATAGCTGACTTTTCATTCTATAAAGGCTGTTTGTCATATTGACCTTTTGCTTTCAATATGCTGAGTCATTGCCCCACAACAAGTATGCTGATTAGGAGTTCTCCTGACATTATTCTAAGCGCCGGTTCACATTAGAAGCGGCACGACTTGCAGGTCGTCTCACCGAGGCGACCTGCACACGACTGCCGCGGCGACTTGCAAGACGACTTCTGTATAGAAGTCTATGCAAGTCGCCCCCAAAGTAGTACAGGAACCTTTCTTCTAAATCGGAGCGACTTGCGTCGCTCCGATTAGAACGGTTCCATTGTACAGAACGGGAGGCGACTTGTCAGGCGGCTAGGTCGCCTGACAAGTAGCCCCCGTGTGAACCGGCTCTGACTTTCCTGGTCTGCATACTTTTTCCAGGTCAGTGACTCAGCAGCTATTCCAGCCTAAAGCTGGCCACATAATGTCACAATCTCATTGTACAATTTACTTTTTTGTGTAGTGTGCAAAAATCCTAAATTGTACAGGCTCACATAAGTTTCAAAAATGTAAAATCAGGATGAGGTTGTAGGAAACATAGGTATGTTGGAGACAATTTCATTAGATTTTGGCTGCACTTTATCATCACACTGAAACAAAGTAGATTTAATAATTAAAATGTGAAATAGTTAGAATTAGAAAGTGATACGTCTATGACCAGCTTAAATAACACTTACTGAAGCAAGTTACAATGTAGTGGTATCTACCGCTTTAAGAAATGCGGTAAAATACCGCATAGCGTTTTTCAAACATTTTTTGGGGGCATTAACTAAAAAAACGCTTCTAAAATACTGCATGCAGTATTTTTCCGAAATACGCAGTACTTATCTCATGAAACCATGTGGTTTATCTCGAGTGATATCCAGTGGGATGGATACAGTGGAGAAGAATTAGAACCCCTGTCAGTTTGTTTTTTATTCTTTTTGCCATCTGTGTCCCCATTGGAAGATTTGCCCTCTATTACTTTTCTGGGGACATCCCAAAATTTTAGATCTTCTTTTACTTTAACTTTCAATGATAATGGTAAACAGGACAAATGGAGAGGGTGAATCTCCCTAATATGGACACATACAACAATAACTTGACAGGTGTTCTAATCCACCTCCACTCTATCCAAAACAAAAGTTTTTCCTTTAGTTATACTTAAAAAGGCCAAAATTACTCAAAATTATATTTTTACATTCTTTAGATACCACATGCCCATGCCTGGACCACTACTTAACCTACTGGGCACTTTTACACCCTTCCTGCCCAGACCAATTTTCTGCTTTCAGCGTTGTCACACTTTAAATGACAATTGCGCGGCCATGCAACACTGTACCCATATGACATTCTTCATGATTTGTTATAATATTTTGCAAGCCGACAATTTTTCTCCTTCACTGATGTGTGCTGATGAGGCTGCACTAATGAGGTGGCACGGATAGGGGGCACTGATAGGCAAAGGTAGGTGACACTGATGGGCACTGATAGGCAGCACTGATAGGTGACACTGATGAGGAGGCACTGATTGGCATCACTGATAAGCACTGATTGTCAGCACTTGTGGGCACTGATTGGCAGCACTGATGGGCACTGGTGGGACTGCACTGATAATCAGCACACTGATAATCAGTGCCCTGATTATCGGTGCATATGTTCCTTTAACAGAAGCTGGTTATCGGCTCCCGTCTCCTCACACTGATAGTGTGAGGAAAGGAATGCCGATAACTGGCTTCTGATTACATCGTGATCAGCTGTCATTGGTCAAAGCTGATCACCTGGTAAAGGGGCGCTGTGATTGGACCCTTTACCCTGATCTGTGATCAGCTGAGTCCAAAGGACTCTGCGATCTCAGAGCTTGCCACACGATCATGGGAGGGCGTCATATGACTCCCTCCCTGCAAAGTGAGCTCCTGCTGTAGCTGTCTTTCACTATAGCGCGGGAAGTGGTTAATTACTGCATGCATTTATTCATTTCCCTCTGTGAATTGAGTTTAACGCCATTTCATGCGGTATTTACTAGGCGTTTTTAACTTTTGTTGTGGCAAATACAGCAAAACAACATGCATGCGATATTTAGAGAAAATGTGTCCTGACGCCTAAATATCGCATGCGATCTGCTTTAGTGAATGGAGCTCATAGTGAACTGACAGTTTTAGGATCGCATGTGATATTTAGGGAAAATAGGGTTCTTCTGTGACTCAGTACTACACAAGGCTGTACTTAGAGAGGGGTACATTGGTATAAATGATAATTACTGTGCATTTTCTTGTGTTCCAGCATTGATATGTATACCGAGGGGAGCACAGACCTAATGGGATTGGTTATACCATCATTCTTTATGGCTGAAGCTGAACAGAAGAAACAACTGGATCTTATTAAACAAAGAGCTTTGAACAGATATTTTCCAGTTTATGAAAAGGTATAATTTATTTTCTTTTAACCATGTTCTAGCCTGTCCATAATGTATCATGAATCAGGATAAAACCTGTCCCCATCACTCCACACTGCCTACGCCCTCTATGTTCAGTGAGTCGGTAAACACTCCTAACTGTTACCATAGTGAACACAGAACCTCAAGAACGCTTCAATAACTCTGCAGCATATATGTTTTTAACATATATGGTGGTT
This sequence comes from Aquarana catesbeiana, assembly GCF_042186555.1. Classification (NCBI taxonomy): domain Eukaryota; kingdom Metazoa; phylum Chordata; class Amphibia; order Anura; family Ranidae; genus Aquarana; species Aquarana catesbeiana. The sequence goes on along the minus strand of NC_133327.1, from coordinate 287,485,455 downwards.
TCAGTTTTTTCTACCCATTTGGTAGGGGAGTACTGGAACTCTTATGCAAGTTTTGGCATCCTGCCGAGATGTACAGTATTTAAAAAAAGTGAGTACACCCCTGACATTTTTGTAAATATTTCATTATATCTTTTCATGTGATGACACTGAAGAAATTACACTTTGCTACAATGTAAAGTAGTGAGTGTACAGCTTGTATAACAGTGTAAATTAGCTGTCCCCTCAAAATAATTCAACACACAGCCATTAATGTCTAAACCTCTGGCAACAAAAGTGAGTACACCCCTAAGTGAAAATGTCCAAATTGGGCCCAAAGTGTCAATATTTTGTGTCGCCACCATTATTTTCCAGAACTGCCTTAACCCTCTTGGGCATGGAGTTCACCAAAGCTTCATAGGTTGCCACTGGAGTCCTCTTCCACTCCTCCATGACGACATCACGGAGCTGGTGGATGTTAGAGACCTTGCGCTCCTCTACCTTCTGTTTGAGGATGCCCCACAGATGCTCAATAGGGTTTAGGTCTGGGGACATGCTTGGCCAGTCCATCACCTTTACCCTTAGCTTCTTTAGCAAGGCAGTGGTCGTCTTGGAGGTGTGTTTGGGGTCGTTATCATGTTGGAATACTGCCCTGCGTTACAGTCTCCGAAGGGAGGGGGATCCTGCTCTGTTTCAGTATGTCACAGTACATGTTGGCATGTAGCTCCCCAGTGCCAGCACCACTCATGCAGCCCTAGACCATGACACTCCCACCACCATGCTTGACTGTAGGCAAGACACACTTGTCTTTGTACTCCTCACCTGGTTGCCGCCACACATGCTTGACACCATCTGAACCAAATAAGTTTATCTTGGTCTCATCAGACATCAAACCACAGGACATGGTTCCAGTATTCCACGTCCTTAGTCTGCTTGTCTTCAGCAAACATTTTTGTAGGCTTTCTTGTGCATCATCCTTAGAAGAGGCTTCCTTCTGGGACGATAGCCATGCAGACCAATTTGATGCAGTGTGCGGCATATGGTCTGAGCACTGACAGGTTGACCCCCCACCCCTTCAACCTCTGTAGCAATGCAGGCAGCACTCATACATTTATTTCCCAAAGACAACCTCTGGATATGACGCTGAGCACATGCACTCAACTTCTTTGGTCGACCATGGCGGGGCCTGTTCTGAGTGGAACCTGTCCTGATAAACTGGTATTTGTCTGGTCTTGGCCACCATGCTGCAGCTCAGTTTCAGGGTCTTGGCAATCTTCTTATAGCCTTTATGTAGAGCAACAATTCTTTTTTTCAGATCCTCAAAGAGTTCTTTGCCATGAGGTGCCATGTTGAACTTCCAGTGGCCAGTATGAGAAAGTGAGAGCGATAACACCAAATTTAACACACCTGCTGTCCATTCACCCCCGAGACCTTGTAACACTAATGAGTTACATGACACTTGGGGAGGGTAAAGGGATAATTGGGCCCAATTTGGACATTTTCACTTAAGAGTGTACTCACTTTTGTTGCCAGTGGTTTAGCGATTAACCGCTTCAGCTCCGGAAGAATTTACCCCTTTCCTGACCAGAGCACTTTTTGCGATTCGGCACTGCGTCGATTTAACTGACAATTGCGCGGTCGTGCGACTTTGCTCCCAAACAAAATTGATGTCCTTTTTTTTCCCCACAAATAGAGCTTTCTTTTGGTAGTATTTGTTCATCTCTGCGGTTTTTATTTTTTGCGCTATAAACAAAAGAAGAGTGACAATTTTGAAAAAAACGCAATATTTTTTACTTTTTGCTATAAAAAATATTGCCCATAAATATATAAAAAAAATCTTTTTTTTTCTCAGTTTAGGCCAATATGTATTCTTCTACATATTTTTGGTAAAAAAAAATCGCAATAAGTGTATATTAATTGGTTTGCGCAAAAGTTATAGCGTATACAAAATAGGGAATAGTTTTATGGCATTTTTATTATAATTTTTTTTTTATTAGTAACTCTACGATTTTTATTGGGACTGCAACATTATGGCAGACACATCGGACACTTTTGACACTATTTTGGGACCATTGTCATTTATACAGCGATCAGTGCTATAAAAATGCACTGATTGCTGTGTAAATGACACTGGCAGTGAAGGGGTTAACCACTAGGGGGCGATGAAGGGGTTAAGTGTGTCCTAGGGAATGATTCTATCTGGGCGGGGTGGGTTTCAACTTATATGACAGCGATCACTGCTCTCTGACAGAGAGCAGTGATCGCTGTCATGACACAAGGCAGAACGGGGAAATACCTTGTTTACATAGGCTCTTTGTGCCTATCAGTGAGTTTAGTTCCACTTCAAGGTAATCAGCTTGGTTGATGGATCTGTGGAACTGTAGCAGTCATTTCTAAGAACAGTTTCTTAGGCATCCCCATAGGAATTCTTGGGGAAACTCTAACCCTGTCCAGGGTTCACATTCTTTAGAACAGGGAAAAACTGTTTACCTTATGGCAGGTCAAGGTATAGTATATCCAGCACACAGAGGAAAAAATTAACACCCAACACTTCAACTGGTGCCCTTTTCTCTGATTGTAAGAAGGTGTCCTCCGATCATAGAACAGGAACTTGGTTGCTATACGGTGGGAGGAATGGGGCAAAACTTTGTATGCACTCCTTACATGGCAATCTCTGTGATTACATTTACTTTTTTTTGTGTAACTAGTCCTATTTTATTTGTTTAGGCTTTGGAAAACCAGGAATATTTAGTTGGAAGACAATTTAGTATAGCAGATGTGCAGCTCCTGGAAGTCATTTTAGCAGTGGAAGAGCTACATCCCGTTATCCTGCAAAACTTTCCTAATTTACAGGTAAAAAAATTACATACTTTATGTGTAAGTTGTGCCATTTTTATTTAAAGTACAGATTACCTTTTTATGAAAAACCCTTGTGATAGTGCCCTGCCACTGTGATAATGTAGGAGATAATGACACAGGAAAAAGTGCCCAACTTTGTTCTTCTATTTATCTCTATAGAACATGTAGCCATACCTGCACACTGCAACATAGTCATTGGGGGAAAATTTTATGAAAAATGCCTGGAGCAGGCAAACAGTGGGACCGTTCTACATCTGAGGTTTAAAGTGATTGTAAAGTCTGTTTGTATTTTGTTTTTGTTTTTACTCTAAAAATAACAAACATGTTATACTTACCTGCTATGTGCAGTGGTTTTGCACAAAGCAGCCAATATCCTCCTCTTCTCGAGTCCCTCTTCATAGAATGAATTAAGATAGAAACCTTCTGCCTTTACAATCACTTCATTTTAACTATAATGGCTAAGGGAAGGATGGGGGACACGAACCGTGTGATTAATCATTTTGCATTATGATTGATGGAAAATGTTCAGCTGACAGGTAAACTATGTCTTGTCAATTACACCACCAAAGTGGTTGTTTTCCATTATTTGTTCAATATATACTACATGAACATCACAGCTGAATCTCAACCATGCACTATGCTTCCAGTGGTCTCCAAGGAATCCCAGGATATTAACGTATTACCTTTATGTTTAAAGGGCTCATTTTTTATACTTACTTTGTTATCCTATTCAAACAATTACATTTATATGAAGTATGGATTTTAATATACCTACATTGCTTCTTCTATAGGCTTTCAAAGCAAGAATATCTTCAGTCCCAACGATTGAGAAGTTTTTGGCCCCAGGAAGTAAAAGAAAGCCTATTGCTGATGCAACATATGTAAACACTGTAAAAAAAATTCTTTTCAGCTGATGTGAAAAAGAAATATCAACACAATGATTTATATGCATATTTTTGAACTAATACAAAAGTGTGCAGTTTATATGTGTTGTAGTTTATATTTCTGAATTTTTCATTAAAAACTCTATGAAAATCCTATCCTAATTTTTTTTTTTTTTTAAAAGAAGAAATGTTATAATTTTTAGCTGGATCTGCCTATAGGATGCATGCGTGACGATTGGGGCTGAGAAGGGTTGAGGGTGGAAATAAAAGGGGGAATGAAAAAAGGGGAATGAACAATCTAGGTCATAATCAAGTTCATACTTAATGACCCAGGAGGCCAGAATCGGTTCCATTAGGAAGACAGTTAGTGTACCAAGAATTGCCATATACTTTTCAACTGTGTTGTTCAGTCTCACCTCAATTTTTCTAAATGTAGCATAATCTGTGTAACTATAGATTGTACCTCCACCTGGCTCCCGGCGGACGTGTTTCTCCTTGGCACACGTGATGACGTGGCAGTGTAAATATGGCGGCTGACATCACTCTGCTGTTTAGAGCCAGTGCAGACTGTGAAAACCAGCAATAAGGTGCTGGGGGTGTCCCTGCTGGAGACAGACTTGCTGAGGAAGAGCTGGCCCCAGGGGACCTTCATTGCCAGAGCTCAGGATGTGATCAATAACATTGGGAAACTGAAGGATTTTTACCTGGAGCACAGGAAAGACTATATCAATGTGTGCAGTCATGTAACCTCAAAATATTCCTGTATGACGGATACAGAGCATGATCAGAATGATTAGGATGTGCAGACGTTTATGAGAACATGTTCTGATGCTATCCAGCAACTTAGAACAGAAGAAAGTAAGAATATCGTTTCATCTCAAGTGAAAGAACATAGAAATGCCATCTTGGATTTAATTGGAGACTATTTAAAAAGAGTGTGTAACCTATACTCGTAGCAGAGGGCTATCAGAGTTAAACATGTGGTGGACAAGAAAAGATTGTCAGGGTTGGAATCAGAACAGATCCATAAAGAGAAGATGTGGCACTCAACAGACAACCACCTCTGGAAATGCAGAAGGGAAGGAGGATGGCAAACCAGCTGGAGAAGATAATACAGAAATAATGGTGTCTGACGCTCAGATCACTTCAGGTCTTTGGGATGACAGTCTAGGTGAAGATGAATTGTCCCCAGAGAAGATTCAAATGTTTGAGGAGGAAAACCAGAGACTTGTCAGCGAGATGAACAGTCTGTTTGATGAAGTAAGGCAAATCACCTGATTTGGATGTAAATACCCTCAAAGTCTGCAGTTAAAGCACATCTTGTTTGTTTCATTTAAAAAAACCATTGTGGTGGTGTATAGAGCCAAAAAGATTACAATTGTGTCAATGTCCCAATGTTTATGGACCTGCCTCTATATGCATAATTCGCAGTTCCCACACCAAGAGACCTCTGCGTATACTGCGGTTCTAACTCTAAATTTTCAGAGTCTCCATAGTGGGAGCACATATAAGAATGGATAGATTAAAGTGGTTGTTAAGCCACTCTAACCTGTATACACCATCGGCACTGCCTCCTATTGTAGGATCCACTCTGTGTGTTATTTATAAAAATAAATGCTGCAAATGCCTCATTTTACTGCCTAGATTGTGATCACATGACTGGCCAGCTTTTTCCTTTCCTGTTCTGAGAGATTCAGCGGGTGGGGCTGAGATTCCCCTGCTGATGTCAGTCTCGAGGGGAGGAGGAGGAGAGAGCTGGCTGGTCATGTGACCGCAATATCGGCTGTGAAGTTGGGTATTTACAGCATTTATATTTTTATAAATCATTTACAGAGGGGACACTGCAATAGGAGACAGTGCTGATGGTGTATACAGGTTAGTGTTATGAGAGCAGGAGGGGGGAGGGGCGGCTCACACACAGACAGAGAGGGGAGGTAGACACAGGAGCAGAGATGAGAGCAGATAGCTGGCTGCTGATGACAGAGGCAAGTAAACTGACCACGGTGTCTTGTCTCAGCAGCCATGATACACCGTGGTCAGTTTACAGAGGGGTAGGGAGAAACTGACAGGATCAGCCAGGTTTTTTAGGTGTTAAAGGGGGCCAAATGACACCGGACAAGCACTGTGTCATATAACATGCTTTAAAGGAGCAGGATACATTATTTTTTTTATTTATTTTTTTGGGTTAACAAACGCTTTAAGGGCAGATATGCCTGAGGAAGCCCATCCCTTAAAGGCACAACACCCAATTTAACCAACTGTACAGAAAAGTGGCAACTGCCCCAACGTATAACTGGGCTTTGAAGCAAGGTGGCAATGGAAGGGCAATGCACATCACAAACAAAAAAAAAAAGCTTTCCCAGCACCCTTACCTGCCAGCCTGCAAAACAACCAAATTGACCCTGTCTAACGTTAAAAACAAAGGGTTTTGTTTGCACACATTTACAAAAATATGCATAAGCCAGAGTTCCCACACCAAGGAACCTCTGTATATACTGCGGTCTTAACTCTAAATTTCCAGAGCCTCCATAGTAGGATCACATACCCATCTACCCATCTAGCCTTAGGCTAGGTTCACACCTATGTGTTTTGCAGTGCTTTTTCAGGTTTCAGAAATACACTACAGTCCATTTACTATGATATCCTATGGGTCATGTTCACATTTGTGTGTTTTCAACCAGTGTATTTTTTGGGTAATGGTCAGGGTCTTTTTTTGCCTGCAGCAGGTTGCATTTTAGGTACCATAGACTTCAATGGAAATGCAGCAGAAACTCTTCATGCATGTGTTTTTGCTGGTTTCTCCTGCATGACAACAGATACTTCCCAAAAATGCAAAACTCTTGAAAAACACGTAAAAAAACGTGCTCCTGGCCCCTCCCTCCTTTTGAGTGCCCTCACAACAAGCAGCTTGCATTGGGGGGCACCCGAGCTGCAGCTTCATGTGTCCCTTTAGACGCAGATCCGCCCCTCTCTATATCTCCTGATTGGCTAACTGACTTTGATTCACAGCAGCGGGAGCCAATGGCGCCGCTACTATGTCTCAGCCAATCAGGGGGCAGAGTCCCGAACGGCAGAGGGAAACTTGTGTACATCGCTGAATAGAGATGGGCTCACATAAGTATAAGGGGGACTGCTACACACAGAAGGTTTTTTTTATCTTCTGCCTTTACAACCACTTTAAGGATGGGTAAGCTGCAATATATTACAATTTAGGTTTTGGGTATTATACTGCTTCAAAAAAAAAAAAAAAAAATTCCAACATTTCCCTGTATAATTTTTAGCTAATTCCATTTTCTATTTTTTAATTCTAATTCTCAAATATGCTCAAGACACACTGAGGCTGATTTGCTGGGGCAGTTGGGAACCTTCACTCAATAAATTCACTTCAAATGCCCAGTCATGTGAAAAGCAGATTCCTGTTTATTCAATCTTCACACGATTGGGTATTCAGAGTGAACACAGCTGCAAATGATTGGTTGAGGATTCACGGCTCCTTTAGTGAGTCAGCCTCACTGTGTAGAACTCCATAATAACCAATTAGATAACCAACCACACTGATGGCAAGTCAGCTCAAAAGGTTACAAATGGCTGTTTATTGGCTGCTGTGTACATTGCACTTAATAAATAAGTAGCAGTTTGCATGCTGTGTTTAACTTATTTTTAACAATATAGTAATGAATGCTAGAACTTGCATGATCAGTCATCTTCACTGTGAAATAGACCTCTTTCAGTGTACCGACAAAGAAAATTCAAGAATGTTATTGTTTAGATATCAAGTTAATGGAAATGATGATTGAATAAAGCAATTGGTTTCAATGAAACTTTTAAAACGATGTTAAAAAGTAATCAGTGTGTTTTCAGCCTTGTGGGAATGATGATTATTTTAATTTAAAGATGTATTAGTCAAACTCCTTGACGGCAAAAAAAAAAAAAAAAAAAAAAAAAAAAGATTGTACCTCCACCTTAGCTAATGTTTAGCTGTGGTGAAAACGTGTACTAATAATCATCTAAAGTCTGCCTTCTGCTCCACTCCTGTACTCCGCCATCCTAAGCCCTATGCTCAATTTTTCTTGGAGGTTAATACCTTCGAAGTAGGCACTGGAGCAGTGTTATCTCAACGAGAACCTACTTCCAACAAGCTTCATCTGGTCGCCTTCTCCAAGAAATTCTCTGTGGCAGAACAAAACTACGACATAGGGAATAGAGAGCTTTTGGCTATAAAGCTAGCATTCTCTGAATGGAGACACCTTTTAGAAGGTAAGGAAATTCCGGTGGTGGTTTAGACTGACCATAAGAACCTGACCTACCTGGAGAAAGCTCAAAGACTGAATTCCATACAAGCCTGCTGGGCACTTTTTTTTTTCTCCCGGTTTAACTTTGTAGTAACGTACATACCTGGCACCTGGTACTGCTCTACAAAGGAACTTGTTGGCTGCACAATCTCGGGCACCTTCTAATCTCTTGGTTCCGCCCAATACCTTGTTTGTTTCCCTAGAACTATGGAAAGAAGTGTTACAATGGGTCCATGGGAAGAAGGTATCCGGACACCTAGGTATCAATCAAACCTTCCTACGCTTGAAGTCCCTGGTTTGGTGGCCTACTCTTAAAAAAGATGTTATAGCCTTTGTTAGAGCTTGATCGGTTTGTGTGGCCATCAAAATGCATTGTTCTGTTCCACAAGGTCTACTACAACCGTGTCAGGGGATCTAATTGACCAGACCGTGTGGACTGCACAGAGGAGACCAGAAACACATGTAAGTGAAAAAATGATGGTGTTTATTAAACAAGTGACAAGTAAAAGGAATATAAACAGTGCAAAACCAACACAACAAACCCACTGCAAACAACAATATATACAAGTAAATGGAGATACCGGAATCGTAAACAAAGCCAGGCCAAGGTCATACACAGGGAGGTCAGCAGATGGGCAAGGACGGGAAACCAGCATTGGCACTCTTCTCTTAGATGTTCTCTTAGATGCTCCCCTTTCCAAGCTGCCTTTGGGTGCTTCCCTTTCAGTCCTCCCTGGTGGAAGTACCTGTGGCAGCCAACATGGTGTCAAGATTAACAAAGCACTGGAGGAACATAAGAAAGGTTCTGCTGCAGTCTGTATGCAGATACAAGGGGTTTGCGGACCGTTGCAGAAAACCTGCACCTCGCTTTCGTCTTAATCAGCTGCTATGGTTATCGACCAAGAACATAAAGCTGCAGCAACCCACTCCCAAATTAGGTCTTAGATTTATAGGATCTTTTTATATCCTTCAGCAAGTCAATCCAGTAGCTTATAAACTTCGCTTGCCCCCTCACCTTTGAATTCCCAATACCTTTCATGTATCCTTGCTTAAACCCTTTTTCAAGAATGAGTTCTCTACCCTCTAGACCAGTGTTTCTCAACTCCAGTCCTCAAGGCGCCCCAACAGGTCATGTTTTCAGGCTTTCCATTATTTTGCACAGGTGATTTGATCAGTTTCACTGCCTTAGTAATTACCACAGCTGTTTCATCTAAGGGAAATACTGAAAACATGACCTGTTGGGGTGCCTTGAGGACTGGAGTTGAGAAACACTGCTCTAGACGTCCCTCTCCGGTCTCGGTGGATGACCATCAGGAATACAAAATTAGTAAAATTCTGGATTCCCGATGTAGGGGTAGACAATTGCTGTATCTATGATGTTCATGCCCCACGGCTGGTCAAGTTCTTCCATGATGGGCACCCATCCACACCCAAATAGGTCAGGGGGCATCTTTGTGTGGGGGGTACTGTCACACCGTGTCCGGGATTTGATCCTGGGACCCTTTGGACGGTTTCCCATTGCCTGAGCCACCAGGGAACTTCCCTTAAGGTAGAATCAAAGTTATGTTCTGCTCCTTGAGTTTGGATGCTGGCTTCACCCTGAGATCAGCTGTAGGCAGTCACCTGATCTAGTGACCCTATAAATGATCACTTCCCCTTCCTATCTTCGCCCTAGTATAGGTTCCTGTTTGTTGGTGTATGTTACTGTGTTTCTGGTTGCTGAGTTGCTTGTTCCTGACTCTGCTTCTTGGATTACCCCTTGGATTTATGCTGATCTTGTTGCCGACCCTGCTTGTTCCTGACGCCACCTTCTGGTTGACCCCCGTGTACTTCTGCCTTGGATCGTTTAGGAATGTCCTTTCTCCCACTTGGTTCCTGTCTCCGGCCTCTACTAACCGTGAGTTATTTGTTGGTGGTTCCTTGTTAGGCTGTTTGCACCATCTATTGTGGTCCCCTAACACTGGCTGCAGGATCTCAACTGTCCCTCCACCTGATACTGGGATAACAAGACTACCGGTCAAGAAACCGGAGTGACGGTTGGAATCTCCTGGCAGACCTGACAAAAGTGCAAAACAAAATATTCAAATAGTCGCGCTAATCAATGCAATGAACAAGTTATAAACGATCACATAAACATAATATAAGTGATAAGGAAGACCCCACCCCACCTCTAGTGGGAACCTGGAACTGCAGGAGGACGACTCCATCTATACCGCCCCATAGAGGGTTACTACCAAGCTTGTTTGACCTCTCTAGCGATAGAGGGTCCACAATATTCAGTAAGCGCCCCTATTAATAAGGTGGTGGGTGCCACAGAAGGATTCTTCACTCAATTGTCTGGTGGTGGATAGGGATGAGCTTCGAGTTCGAGTCGAACTCATGTTCGACTCAAACATCGGCTGTTCGCAAGTTCGCCGAACAGCGAACAATTTGGGGTGTTCGCGGCAAATTCGAATGCCGCGGAATACCCTTTAAAAGTCTATGGGAGAAATCAAAAGTGCTAATTTTAAAGGCTTATATGCAAGTTATTGTCATAAAAAGTGTTTGGGGACCTGGGTCCTGCCCCAGGGGACATGGATCGATGCAAAAAAAAGTTTTAAAAACGGCAGTTTTCTCAGGAGCAGTGATTTTAATAATGTTTAAAGTCAAACAATAAAAGTGTAATATCCCTTTAAATTTCGTACCTGGGGGGTGTCTATAGTATGCATGTAAAGGGGCGCATGGTTCCTGTATTTAGAACAGTCTGACAGCAAAATGACATTTCAAAGGAAAAAAAGTCATTTAAAACTACTCGCGGCTATTGCATTGCCGGTCCGACAATACACACAGAAGTTCATTGATAAAAACGGCATAGGAATTCCCCACAGGGGAACCCCGAACCAAAATTTAAAAAAAAAATGACGTGGGGGTCCCCCTAAATTCCATACCAGGCCCTTCAGGTCTGGTATGGATTTTAAGGGGAACCCCGCGCCAAAATAAAAAAAAATGGCATGGGGTCCCCCCAAAAATCCATACCAGACCCTTATCCGAGCACGCAACCTGGCAGGCCGCAGGAAAAGAGGGGGGGACGAGAGAGCGCCCCCCCCTCCTGAACCGTACCAGGCCACATGCCCTCAACATTGGGAGGGTGCTTTGGGGTAGCCCCCCAAAACACCTTGTCCCTATGTTGATGAGGACAAGGGCCTCATCTCCACAACCCTGGCCGGTGGTTGTGGGGGTCTGCGGGCGGGGGGCTTATCGGAATCTGGAAGCCCCCTTTAACAAGTGGACCCCCAGATCCCGGCCCCCCTGTGTGAAATAGTAAGGGGGTACAAAAATACCCCTACCATTTCACTAAAAAACTGTCAAAAATGTTAAAAATGACAAGAGACAGTTTTTGATAATTCCTTTATTTAAATGCTTCTTCTTTCTTCTATATTCCTTCATCTTCTGGTTCTTCTGGCTCTTCTGGTTCTTCCTCCGGGGTTCTCGTCCAGCATCTCCTCCGCGGCGTCTTCTATCTTCTTCTCCTCAGGCCGCTCCGCACCCATGGCATGGGGGGAGGCTCCCGCACTTCTTTTCATCTTCTTCTCTTCTTCATCTTCTTCTCTTCATCTTATTCTCTTCTTCATCTTCTTCTCCAGGCCACTCTGCATCCATGCTGGCATGGTGGGAGGCTCCTGCTGTGTGACGCGTCTCCTCTTCTGACGGGTCTTAAATAACGCCCCCCTCTGACGCATGGGACATGACGGGACTTCCCTGTGGCATTCCCTGTGATGTCACAGGGAAGTCCCGTTAAGTCACCGTGCGTCAGAGGGGGGCGGGATCACCGGGTTCCCCCCCCCGTTATTTAAGAACCATCAGAAGAGGAGATGCGTCACACAGCGGGAGCCTCCCACCATGCCAGCATGGATGCGGAGCGGCCCGGAGAAGAAGATGAAGAAGAGAAGAAGATGAAGAGAAGAGCGGGAGCCTCCCCCCATGCCATGGGTGTGGAGTGGCCCGAGGAGAAGAAGATAGATGACGCCGCGGAGGAGATGCTGGACGAGAACACCGGAGGAAGAACCAGAAGAACCAGAAGAAGGAGATGAAGGAAGATAGAAGAAAGAAGAAGCATTTGAATAAAGGAATTGTCAAAGACTGTCTCTTGTCATTTTTAACATTTTTGACAGTTTTTTAGTGAAATGGTAGGGGTACTTTTGTACCCCCTTACCATTTCACACAGGGGGGGCCGGGATCTGAGGGTCCCCTTGTTAAAGAGGGCTTCCAGATTCCGATAAGCCCCCCGCCCGCAGACCCCCACAACCACCGGCCAGGGTTGTGGGGGTGAGGCCCTTGTCCTCATCAACATGGGGACAAGGTGTTTTGGGGGGCTACCCCAAAGCACCCTCCCAATGTTGAGGGCATGTGGCCTGGTACAGTTCAGGAGGGGGGGGCGCTCTCTTGTCCCCCCCTCCTTTCCTGCGGCCTGCCAGGTTGCGTACTCGGATTAGGGTCTGGTATCCGAGTCTGGTTGTTTTTTTTTTGTAATTTTGGCGCGGGGTTCCCCTTAATATCCATACCAGACCTGAAGGGCCTGGTATGGAATTTAGGGGGACCCCCACGTCATTTTTTTTTTAAATTTTGGTTCGTGGTTCCCCTGTGGGGAATTCCCATGCAGTTTTTATCAATGAACTTTTATGTGTATTGTTGGACCGGCAATGCAATAGCCGCGAGTAGTTTTAAATTACTTTTTTTCTTTGAAATGTCATTTTGCTGTCAGACTGTTCTAAACACGGGAAACATGCGCCCCTTTACAGGCATACTATAGACACCCCCAGGTACGAAATTTAAAGGGATATTACACTTTTATTGTTTGACTTTTAGCATTATTAAAATCACTGCTCCTGAAAAAACGGCCGTTTTTAAAACTTTTTTTTGCATTAACCCACTTTTTTTGCATTAACCCATGTCCCCTGGGGCAGGACCCAGGTCCCCAAACACTTTTTATGACAATAACTTGCATATAAGCCTTAAAATTAGCACTTTTGATTATTCATGTTCGTGTCCCATAAACTTTAACGGTGTTCGCGTGTTCAAACAAACTTTTTTCCTGTTCGCATGTTCTGGTGCGAACCGAACAGGGGGGTGTTCGGCTCATCCCTAGTGGTGGAATACTTTATGAACTGTCATTTGAGGAACATTTCAGTTTTTATATCCACGTGGACTGTTTCATTTATATTTACACAAATTTTTTTTACAATTTTTCTTTATCACTTATCTATTATGTTTATGTGACTGTTTATAACTTGTCACAATACGTAATAGTGAGTTGACATAGAAATGTGTACAAATTAGAGGATTTTCCCACTCCTTGTTCTGAGGGCAACTTTAAAAATTTGGATTTTCCATCACTTTATGGGGTTGTTTTATTAAAGGCAAATAGATTGTTTACTTTGCAAGGGAAGTTGCATTTTGCAAGTTCATTTTCCCCAGAGCTTAAACTCTGCTGAATTTTATAATCCAATTATGTGCAAACAAAATGCAGTTATCTTAAACATACAGTACAGGACATCTCATTTATACACCATGGATTATAGGCGTGTACATTCAGGTGATTGGACACTGTCAAGCTTTTTAGAACACGACCTCCCCCACCTCCCCTATAACCCTTCCCCAGTCGTGTCTGGAGGCAGGGGCGGACTGACCAGTCGATCAGTTTGGCCACGGACCGAGGGCTTGGCCCCTGAATGGGGGTGGTGTATAGGAAAGTGGGGGGGGGGGTGTTTTGGATTAGAGAGGACTTGTATTAGAAGGAGGGGGGCAGATTTGAAGTTTGACCCCCCCAGCACAATTCCTCTCCCCTCTCAAAACACCACCTAGCACATATCCTATCCCCCACCCCCCCCTTCCCCTCCCTAGAATCACTCCTGGCAGCACAATTGTCACCTGCCCAGGCCCTTCTCACCCCCCCTTGAAAAGCATCCCATGGCACATGTTACCTGCCCAGGCCCTTCTTACCCCCCTTGAAAAGCATCCCGTGGCACATGTTACCTGCCCAGGCCCTTCTTACCCCCCCTTGAAAAGCATCCCGTGGCACATGTTACCTGCCCAGGCCCTTCTCACCCCCCCTTGAAAAGCATCCCGTGATACATGTTACCTGCCCAGTCCCTTCTTACCCCCCCTTGAAAAGCATCCCATGGCACATGTTACCTGCCCAGGCCCTTCTTAACCCCCCCTTAAAAAGCATCCCATGGCACATATCATCCTTTAACCCCCCTCCCAAATCACAGATCTCATCCCAGCTCCATCCTCCCTCCCCCTCCACCCCACCCCCCGATTCTATCACAGCGCCATCCACCACCCCTCTCCCATCCTGGCTCCATATAGCCCCCCGATCCCATCCCGGATCCATCCACCCCTCAAACCCATTCCAGCTCCATCCACCACCCCCGTTCCCATCCTGGCTCCATCCACCACCCCGTCTCCATCCTGGCTCCATCTACTGTGGCAGGCTAGGAGGAGAGCCCCGCCGATGCACTAGCCTGCTCAGTGCCCCGGGGGTGGGGGGGTGTGACACCATGTTTTACCACACCAGGTGACACTAACTCTAGTGATGCCACTGCTTGGAGGGTAAGGGGGAGGGCGAGCGCTCTCTAATCACACAGATCAGGGATCTCCCGCTTACCCTGCAACCGCTGTCATCCGATGTCCCGCCCCCTGGCTCCTTTGACAGACATCACACTGGTCCAATGCCAGGGGACGTGTGACGTCTATCAAAAGAGGTGGGACATTAGATGACAGCGGCCGCTAGGTGTCACAGCAAGAGATACCCGCTCTGTGTGATCCGGAAGCTCTCCTCTCTAACACCCATGCACTGGTGAGGCTGCTTTCATGGGCACTGGTGAGGCTGCTTTCATGGGCACTGGTGAGGCTGCATTGATGGGGGGGCTCTTTCCAACATAGGCTCTCAAATGGAAACAGAGAGGACCTGCACGCCGCTGCGCAGTGGGCCTGCTGCAAACCTTCTAGTTGTACCGTCCCGGATAGGGGCCGCAGTCTCCCTCCAAGTCCCTCCCTCGCCTCGGCAAACAGTGCCCAAAATGGCGGAAGAGGAGAGGACACACCAGCCACCCACAGCAGGACCAGGGTGCCATCAAACCACCCACTGTGACCCACCCACAGCAGGGCCAGGGTGCCAGCCAGCCACGGAGACCCACCCACAGCACGGCCAGCCAGCCACCCATGGTGACTCACCCACACCAGGGAGCCAGCTAGCCAGCCACAGTAGGGTGCCAGCCAGCCGCCCACCCACAGGAGCCAGTCACAGAGGATGCGGGAGCCAGCCACAGCTACAGTACTAATAGTTAAGGTAAGAGGAGTGCTACACAGTGCCAAATTTATTTTTACTTTGTGAGAGGTTGGGGCAGGGGTGAGAGTCATGGCACAAGGAGGTAGACCCATGAGGACCAGAGTGAATGAAGGTGTTCACTGTACACTCCGTTAGAAAGAGGCCCCATTATACCCCTTTATAGTCTTTAATGGGACCTGCGGGGGACTCTCTCTAACGGACACTGTTAGAGAGACCCCCCTCCAGGTCCCATAAAAAAAGGCAGAAATTGTACTTTGTTCAAAATGTAGGGGCGGGGTCAGGGGGGAGCCATGGGCAGGGTCAGGGGTGGGTCATGGGCGGTGCTTGACAGGGGGCCCTTGCTTTATTTGGACCGGGGGCCCCAAGTGTTGTCAGTCCGCCCCTGTCTGGAGGTGATTGACCTTTTCTTCTTTCTAGAGAAACTAACTTCACTTGTTTATTTTTTTTTTATTATTTATTTTATCTTCCAATTGTTCAGTCAACCCTTACTGTCTTCTACTGTGTATACAGAAGTAGTGTATTTGGATCACTGCAACCTCTTTAAAACCTTGGGAGCCGTACCCAGACCCTGCTCTGTGGGGACAGCCTATATTGCTGCTTTGGGCATTGAACGGCATGGGAAATTCACCTTGGTACTAGGTACAATGCATTGAGTTAGCCGCAGAGTGCTATAAAAGTCCCAGGGCCATGGTCAATCTCTATGGAACTTAGTCCCTGAAGACCTCTTCGGGGGTATGCCCACTGTAACAGACAACAAAGCCTGGACTTTATATACAACTCACTGTAAACAGGTAAGACAGAGTCTCCCTGTAGCTATGATTGTTACTGTGTAAAACAAGGCTTTGGAATGTATTCACTTCATAGTGTAACCTTTTCCTTGTCAAAAGAAGTTTATTGAGTATACAATGTTATAAAGACACATAAAGTAAGTTTACAAGGATCTATAAAGTAAGCTCATTGTTTTACAGTAGGGTTTCTATAGGTAAATATAATGAAATTTCAAATATCAAACATTGGGTTTACGTAAACCTAAATTAAAGATATATATCATTTCCTTAGTTACTTTTGTAGGTATTTAAATGATTTATACCTACTATACATATTGTTTACAAGTAGAGTGTATATAGGTCAAATAAATTCTGATAATGAGCTTTAATCGTAAGGTGGAGAAAAGGAAAGAAAAAGAAGAAAAAGGGTTGAAAGGTAGAGGTATGGTCCACAAGGTTGTCAGCTCGTCAGTTTATTATTCTTTTTAGTTCTCTTTGAAGCCTTAGAATGGGTGTCTCTGTAAGTCATTTAATAGTGTAACCTTTTCAAACATAAAGCTAAAATTTAACCACTCAGAGCTCAGTCTCAGGTGGATGATTAGTTGTATCATCATACCACTGGTCACACACTTTAACACCACTTCTACCTAGAACCCTTACTGCATATCAGGGGGTCTCAAACTCAAATTACCTGAGGGCCATAGGACAAGTTTTCATATTCCATGGGGGCCACGTGCAAACTTTCAAACATCAAAAACAACAATAAACTATATACAGTGGTAGTTACTGCTTGCTACCAGTCACTGCTTACTGCCAGATGCTTGGCAGTGTTTTCTGTGTGTTAGATGAGCCAAGTTTGCTTTAACCACTTCAGTCCCGGAAGAATTTACTCCCTTCCTGACCAGAGCACTTTTTGCAATTCGGCACTGCGTTGCTTTAACTGACAATTGCGCAGTCGTGCGACGTTGAAACCCAAATAAAATTGACGTACTTTTTTTCCCACAAATAGAGCTTTCTTTTGGTGGTATTTGATCGCCCCTGCGCTATAAACAAAAGAATAGCGACAATTTTGAAAAAAACGCATTATTTTTTTACTTTTTGCTATAATAAATATCCCCCAAAATATATAAAAAAACATTTTTTTTCCTCAGTTTAGGCTGATATGTATTCTTCTACATATTTTTGGTAAAAAAAAATCGCAATAAGCGTGTATTGATTGGTTTGTGCAAAAGTTATAGCGTCTACAAAATAGGGGATAGATTTATAGCATTTTTATTATTAATTTTTTTCTATTAGTAATGGCGACGATCTGCCATTTTTATTGGGACTGCGACATTATGGCGGATACATCGGACATTTTTTGCACTATTTTGGGACTATTGTCATTTATACAGCGATCGATGCTATAAAAATGCATTGATTACTGTGTAAATGACACTGGCAGTGAAGGGGTTAACCACTGGGGGGCAGTAAAGGGGTTAAGTGAGTCCTAGGGATTGATTCTAACTGTGAGGGGGCTGGACCTCAACTCACAGGACAGTGATCAAAGCTCTCGATGACAGAAAGCTGTGATCACTGTCCTGTCACTAGGCAGAACGGGAAATGCTTTGTTTATAAAAGCATCTCCCTGTTCTTCCTCTCCGTGACACGATCGCGGGCACCCGGCGGACATCGAGTCCGCGGGACCCGCGGTCACGGTCACAGAGACCGCGGCGGCACACACACGCTTGAGACACCGCTTCTTAAACGGAACATACCTGTACGCCCTTTTGCCTGCCAGTGCCATTCTGCCGACGTAAATCGGCATGCGTAGTCCGCAAGCGGTTAAGTGAGTTAGCAGTTGAGACCCTAGCCTGAAGATGGGCAGCAGTTAGCCAAGCATACCTCCCAACTGTCCCTGATTTCAAGGGACTGTCCCTGATTTAGAACAAAGTCCCTCTGTCTCTCTTTTCTGCTCATTTGTCTCCTCATTGTGGTCTGATCTATGTAGTTGTATATAAAATGCACTACTTGTCAAATAGTGTTTCCCAGTGCTAAATCTTTCATCCAATTTCTAATATGCTGCATTTGTAAATTCCACAAGCCAGTATAAAGGAATAGTAGTGGTAAAAAAAGCACTTGTGAGTTTAACCAATCGTTTTTTTGTACAATTCTCCTTTAAAGGTGCCGTGACAAGGGGTGTGTCCTATGCCTACATACTTTTGCTAAAAGGTGTCCCTCATTCCCATCTCAGAAAGTTGGGTGGTATGGCCTAGACCTAGTTCTAGATTTATTAAAGCTCATAGTTGAGAATAACCCAAGCACTGGTGTCAGCAGACACATTATTAACTCCCAGCACTGGTGTCAGCAGATACATTATTAACCCCCAGCACTGGTGTCAGCAGACGCACTATTAACCCCGGCACTGGTGTCAGCAGACACATTATTAAACCCCAGCATTACCCCCCAACACTTCACATATACCCCCCAACACTTCACAAATACCCCCACATTCCACAAATACCCCCCAATACTTTACAAATACCCCCTCACACCACAAACACTTCACAAAAATCCCCCCCAACACTTCACAAATACACCCCCACACTTCACAAATACCCCTCTTCACAAATTTCAACCCCAGTCACCCCACTAAGGACTTTGCTCAGCCTCGGTGTGATGGCTCACTTACCTCTCCTGGCAGTCAGCTGGTGGTCTGATCTTCTGCCTCCTGAGTCCTCTCCTCCTGTCAGGTCCTGGCTTCAACACAGGCCTAGTGGTAGGGCATACCGAGAACACCACAATCTCCCGCTCTGAGGTGGCAGCAGGACCCTGGATCCAGGGCTGGGTACAGTCTCCGAGAGAGCCCAGCTCTGGTTGATCATCAGTGCTTAGGTGGGCGGGGCGATGGGCAGATCCTCTCTCCGTTCTGTTCTCTAACTGCTCTCTTGTGTTGTGTCTGTTTTCCTTTGCTGTGCGCGCTGGGCTGCAGCAGCATGCGTGGCAGGACACAGGAGACAGAGAAAGAAAGCTCCCAGCCGTTGTGCACTGCCAAGTGTGAGCCCGCGACCCCCAGTGGGGGGGGGCACAATGTACCTGACATTACAGGCACTTCAGCGCCCCCCCACGGCGCCTGGGTGCGATGCACCCGCCTAGGATCTGCCCTGCCTGCAGGCCATTTGTAACCGGTCTGCGGGCTGTAAATGGCCCGTGGGCCAGTACTTTGAGACCCCTGCTGCCCTGCTGGATATGATAGTTGGGTGCTTCCTCCCACCCTTTCATCATGAGGATTCTTTGCAGGACAGTCTACACCTGGGTTATCTCATACTCCTTTCAGACATACTTACCCTACCTCCCACTCATGAGTATCCCACAGGGGAATAGCCTAACTTGTAGCTATGGTGGAGACGAGGCAAAAGGGAGCCAATTTTAAACCACAGGGGAACATTCACTTTGCTGAAGGCCTACACAACACTCAAACTGGATGGCGATTTGTCCCTTGCACCAGAGCTGAATCCAGTTTTAACACAGGTCTTAGCATCTGATTCTAGCTCTACTTCAGGCACGCAACAAGTGTTCTACTTGAACAAAGCAGAATTCTCTGCATCCATGTCATAATTCCTCGGACAGATTACGGTCTTAATTCAGCCAACAACTGGAGTCAGACCCTGATATGCCGGTCCCAGTGGAGGGGAATGAAGAGGATGTTGAAGCACTGTTTGAGGAAGCTGCAGAAGATTTCTGTCCACCACATTGTCACTATATTGAAGAGGGAGCTTTAAGCAACATGTTTGCAAATGTTAGGGAGCTTAAACCCTCTGCATAGTGCAAATTAACTTTACTCCATCTTGTCAATTTCCTTTGAGCACAAAGAGGCCTACAAAAATTTGCAAAACATTCCCTGTTCATGAACAGATAGAATGTGCACACTATAACAACTGGGTCACTCCTAAATGGGTTTTTACACCCACAAAAAATCTTTGCTGAACTCTAACATCTCACTGTACCTATTGAAAGTGTTCCATCTTTTAAAGATTCTGCTGACAGAAAATGTCACATGTTCTTAAAAGATCTCTTCAACCTAGCAGGCCCAGCCCTGTGACCAGCTCTTGCTGCAATTTCTGTATATCAAACTGCAGCTAACTGGACTGGGACTATGAATAACCAACATGACCATGTATTTCAGAGCTCGACGCGTTTCGTGGGTTATCCCACTCGTCAGGAGCGGATGCGATAAATATACCTATGGAGTATATATAAAGATGTAGTGAACCGTACTCTAGAAAAAACTACTATATTACAATATTGATGTGTAAAGATGGTTGGCCAACCGCACTCACCCACTCAGACAGTAAAAGCAATGCGGGGCAGCCGGCACAGGGTTAGCTGAGGACATAACTTCACCACGGGAGCTGAGGTGGCATAATACAGAGGTGCAACGTCAGGTAATGTAGGGGCGTGTAGGGTATAGCTGGAGTGTCCATATAACAAAAAATAATAGTGTGTGTATTCCATAAAGCAGGAGTACCTGGGAACAGAATATTAATTGTATGTATAGTTATAGCAATAATATATTATGAGTGATAATAGTATTAATTAATGGTGAACCCAGTATAGTTCCATAGGAAGTGATAACAAGATTGCGTGGTGCCAAGGATTATTGAAAAGCCTATGTCTGTGAATGATGGATAATTACATAGGTCTACAAAGGTATAGAGGACTAAAAAAATAGCCAAGTGGGAAACATAGGCGGAATATTGAAGTGGAGAGCTGCACCACCAAAAGGGACAGAAAGAAGGGGGGAGTTTGAACCGAAGGCAAAGCAAAGGAAAAGAAAAAGAAAAAAACTAACCCCATCGCTGCATCAGAGCACCACCAGCAAACCAGTGTAGCTGGTGTGCAATAGCCCCAGAGGGAGACTGGTCAATAAGAGCAGCTCGCTTCAATGGGGAGATGAATATATGCCACCAACGCCACGCAGGTGAGCCAATGGGGGGGAGAGAGTACAGCACCTGAACCGAGTGAGCACTCAGCAACAGGCGCGGGGACTCCCCCATATGGATACACGAGATATTGTGGCCGAGCGCAGGCGCAATGACGTCATGGCTGATGTCACACGCACAGCGCGGCAACCGTCACACACAGTGTGACAAGCGTGGCGGCAATGCATAGAGGGGCACCCGCCCGATCTTCCTGAACACCGAGGGAGGAGGGGGAGGGGCCGCTGAGCGCATCGCAGCTCCCACGATGAAGGAGGGCCACAGCGTCACCCAAGTGCCAAACCATCCACACAAGCACAAAACTGGCCAGATGGGGAGAATGTGTCGGATATCTGAATAAAGACAAAAACAAGCCATGTAGGAACATCTGACCAGTACAGGGAATATTGCATGTACAGGAATACCATGTGCAAAACTCAAAGGCATAAACATAGAGAAACGGTGTAAATGAATATTAATATTGTCAATATGTAAACCTTAACATGAGGTACCCTATAAATGAGGGCAGACCTCACACAGGGATGGCAGGGGAACACTGCCAATCCCACATATACCACGTATACACATATACATATACACTGCCAATCCCACATATACAATTGCTTCCATCCCGGTATATATGTTTAAAATTTGCAAAATATTCCGTTCATGAACAGATAGAATGTGCACACTATAACAACTGGGTCACTCCTAAATGGGGTTTTACACCCACAAAAAATCTTTGCTGAACTCTAACATCTCACTGTACGTATTGAAATTGTTCCATCTTTTAAAGATTCTGCTGACAGAAAATGTCACATGTTCTTAAAAGATCTCTTCAATCTATCAGGCCCAGCCCTGCGACCAGCTCTTGCTGCAATTTCTGTATATCAAACTACAGCTAACTTGACTGGGACTATGAATAACCAACATGACCATGTATTTCATGATTGTGCTGTTGCAGAGCAATTACAACTGCCTTCTGCTTTTCTCTTTTGTAGATGCCTTAGAACATGTCATAAAACAAATATCCAGAATGGCTCTAACCTCCATTCCTGAGCAGAATCTTATGGCTAAAGGCTTGGACAGCAGCAGCTGCCTGTAAAAGTTACCTCACATGTATGCAATTTCAAGGAAGATATTTGTTTAGTGATGCACTGGAGCAATTTATCAAAGAGCTCAAAGGTGGGAAAGTTTTATTCCTCAGAGGACGGTGACAACCCCCCCTTCTCAGGAGCTCCTAACTCCTCTAAATCCAGAGCATCTCCACACTCAAACCAGGCTTCAACTTCAAAACCTAATATAACACTATGCATTGTTACTGAGAATGCAGAACTTTATTCTTCCACAAACTGGGAGCATTCAGCACTTTTACTTACCATAGCCTTAATACAGAGACTTCTGGGAATTGTAGGCTGAAAGCAGAACTTTTCTCACAGTAAAGCTGAAGTTAAACTACAGAGCCCATGAACAATAACAGAGGGGCAGGGGGATATAAAATGAAAAGCCTGGGAAGACACAAGGTGAGTTGGAGAGAGACTTTGCAAGTGGAAGGAGTGTGTGAGAGTTCTTACCAAGCTGTGCTGTTTCGGACCCGACCGGATTGGGCTGGAGTGTACAGAGTAGCTGGGGAAGCGGAGAAGAAGACTGTTAAGCCGAACATCATATGGAAAGGTCTGCTACGGGTAGACTTTTAAGCTGCAGGAGGGCGTGAATCGCAGCCACCACTGACGCATCTTTAGTTAAAGGAAGACCCCACCGCAGGACACCCACCGCTTCTCTGATTGTTGCAAAAGGACTGGGTGACCGATTTAATGTATCGGGTCAATACGCCCCTCAGACATCTCCTCTAGTGCCTCTAGGAGGCTATCCTTGGTTTCCCCCAGGAACAGAACCTGGATTCTTTAGCTCCTGGGGATCTGATGGAAAACTGCCTGTGCCAAATTTAACCCACAGGGTACCTTATCACCCCTCTCTGTTTTACAATCATCCTATGGTGTTATTCCCTTTGTAACCTGGATATACCACCAAATTGCAGACTTTTAAAATAAATTCAAACCCCAATTAAGGCCTCTTAATACACTTACCTCCTTTGAATACTTATGTGTAAATCTCCTGGAATCCAAACATCTCTTGTCACAGATGTACAAGCTGGTGCTTAGCATACAGTCTGCCTCTGTCCCCTACTATATTAGGGAATGGGAGAGGGAGCTAGGACATGATCTTACCCCTTCGCAGGTTCTCAGGATGATCAAACTAACACATACAACCTCCATTAGCTCCTAAATTCAGGAGTCATCTTATAAATGCCTAAGCAGATGGTATAGGACCCCTTCACGTTTAGGCCTAAATGTTTCCAACGGCAGATGTTGGCGGGGTTGCGATCAACAGGGCACATTTCTCAATCTATGGTGGTCCTGTCCCAAGATTAAGACCTTCTGGGGCGCCATTACCCCATGGATTAAAAAATGACTTATACCCATAGAAAAAATTAACCTATGCACTTTCTTTTCCATGGGGTTCCTTCTGCCATTAAATTATATAAAAATAGCATTACTCCCCACTTGCTAAACGCAGCCAAATCCCTGATCCCCAGATTTTGGAAACAGGCATCCTGTCCTATGCTTTTAGATTGGAAAAAGGAGGTGGATGCCATCATGAAGGCGGAACGATGGACACACATAGAGACCAGCAAGAGAAATTTAGGGACATTTGGTCTTTCACACTGGAGACACAGGAGAGGCTCTTTACAGGTGCTATTTTCAGCGCTGTAACGCCTGTAAAGCGCCTCAGTGTGAAAGTAGCCTAAAGTGAACTATGCCTACAGATTCATCCTTTTAAAGTGATCCTTACCAACAATTCTATATCATAAATTAAACTCTGCCAACAACTTCATCTTTTAAAATGACCTGTGCCAACAGTTTCATTTCGTAATAGGGGTAAATCTCCCCAGCAGGAGCACACACAGCATTAAAAACATGACAGGGCTCAACTCCTCCCCATTCCATCCAAACCTAAAAAATGCCTTTATATACATTTAAGAACAGGGATAAAACACGAGAATATGACTGGATCCTGTGCCTGCATATGCGACTGAATGTTTTTAACCCAAGTACATATCTAGCGGATTGTACACTAATGCTCAGTGCATGCAGCCGAGTCCTAGTTTGCCACATTCAACATCCAAATAATGTTCCTTTAATGCATCTTGCTTCTCAAAGGACCACCATAGTACACGCATAAAGAAAAAAAAAAACCTTAGCTGACTGATGCTCAAACATGTGGGAATGTATGCAAAGATTCACACCTGAGCTGTACAATACCCCTACTGTATCTATACAGATCACTGCATCTTTTAAAAAAATTCAAGCCTATGTAGACCACAAACATGGTGGATGCATTCTATTTTTGTCTACAGGGTTTTTCCTTGCATTTAGTTTCACCTGGTGATCCTGCAAGTAACATATATTGCCTGTACTATAGTGACAATTGGGTGGGGGGCAGCAATCATGATCTACCTGTTGATCGCAGGCAGGTGACGAGTAGATCGTGATCCTTGCTTGCCAACTCCCAGGACCTGGACAGGAGGGGTGACGGGTTGGTAATTATTGGACTACTGCTTTGTCCCCCCTGTGTACTCTCCTGCCCCCCCTCCCTCCTCTCCCGCTGGCTGCTGCAGGGATCTTTCTAGGATGAAGAACAGGGGAAAAGGGAGGGTAAATAAGTCATTTACTGGCCCCTTTTCTGAATGAACACAGTGAGTGATCGATGTATGCGTTCATGCATAACTGAAGCATAGTAAACTGTACTTCACCCTACTATACCATAACTGGTTTTATCCCAACTATACCATAACTGGTTTTATATCTACAATTTCTTAACTGGTTTTATCTCTACTATACCATAACTGGTTTTATCCCAACTATACCATAACTGGTTTTATATCTACAATTCCTTAACTGGTTTTATCTCTACTATACCATAACTGGTTTTATCCCAACTATACCATAACTGGTTTTATATCTACAATTCCTTAACTGGTTTTATCTCTACTATACCATAGCTGGTTTTATCCCTACTATACCATAACTGGTTTTATATCTACTATTCCTTAACTGGTTTTATCTCTACTATGCCATGACTGGTTTTACTTATATTACTTTGAAACTTTTAAAAGTCAAATATCTTTCTGCTTTCCTTAAACACTCAAATCTGAAAAACAGGTTTGGTTGGCTGGACCCCACCCTCCATATACTAATACAGTGCACTTGCTATAACTGTCACTGTGTAGTCAGTGTTTGATCAGAAGACTTCACATTGAATTGCTGTGCATTCCTTTGTCTGGAGGTAGGATCGAATTTATAATTCAAGCATATATAAAATATTTCAAATTCCAGATTGCTAGGTTACCAGTGAACAAAAGAGCTTTACACACTTTTTTGCCAAACAGATTGTTATCTAGGGGGCTACTTTCTCAGTTCTTGTAGACATTAATGTGTTCAGCAGGAATACTAATGTGTGTGTGTATTCTTTTTCTAGCGATTGTTAATAATATATTGTGCATTTGTATATCTACATGGGTATGTTAACTGCTTCTAATATACAGTATCTATTTCTTTTCAAAGTACAAAGCATTTGCAATATATCCCTGGTACAGCAAAATTATAAGCGTGCAATTCTATCCGGATGATCCTACATGGCTCATCTAGGGCGCACCCTGCTTTGTTGTTGAAATATTTTTCACAGTAATAGAACTTATGCTTCAGGATATAATGCAGGCATGCCAGAATAAAAGCTAAACTACTGGCAAATAGCTAAATACACAGATGAAATGCATACTGTATATGGGATCTGTTTTCCTGACCAAAGGATTTTATTTCTGTCTATCCAGTTCTGTGATTTACACTGCTCTACCACTCACCACATTAGTGGTTGTGCCAGCAGTCGTGGATAGCCTCAGCTCTTCGCACACACCTGTGCATTCCAGCTACAGGAATCTGCAGGATTTTTAATCACCCATGTGAAGGACCGGTCTTGTCCCTCCCTTAAGCCTAGTAGACATGCACCGAATGTTGGGCGGCTTCGGCTGGTTTAATAGAAACCGACTGTCATTCAGCCCGTTTGTACGGCAGCCAGTCCAACAGAACCCAGCCGAATGGGACATGACTGGAAAAGGTCTGCCGATCGGCATCCAATCAGTGCTCTCAGCCAATGTCTGAGAGTAGGGTTGCCACCTCATCCCTTTAAAACTGAACACATATGAATTACACAGGTTCTGTGGCTAATTAAGGTGGTAATTAAACTTACTTGGTGCCTTATCTGCACTAAAATAGCCTCAGAACCTGTGTAATTCATATGTGTTTGGGTTTAAAGGGATGAGGTGGCAACTCTAGCTGAGAGTGCTGACCAGTGTGTTCTGGCGGGGGGATCGTTGTACCAACATCAGATTGTTAGTACAGCGGCTTCTCCTGAGCTCTTCAGGGTTTTTTTTTTACATTCAGCCCACTGGGCTGAGCAAAAAAGAAAAAAAAAAACTCAGTGTGTACCAGGCTTTAGCCTGTGACTGCACAATGAAAGGAGAACTACACTAAGGAGTTTGTCTCTATCAATGAGTTTATCTCTCTATCACTATGCCTTCTCCTTTATCAGCATGCTTTTGCCATGCAGCACAACTGATTGTCTCTCAATGTGCTGCTTCTCTCTCTCCCAGTCTCAATTCTGCTGTACAGCAAGATGGTATGGAGTCAAATTCAAATACTTACAATATTTGTCTTTAAAAAACAAAAAAAAATGCAAAGATATATAAAGAAATACGGAGCTGCATTTATTTTATTTGTCTTTTTTTACCTGCCTGGACTACAGATTTAAAGTTGAATTCTGGGGAAAATAAAAAACTAACTTGCAGTGGGGCTCTTCCTAGGGTATCATTAAATAGCAAACAACAAATGGGATAACACCGCTCCAGGTGATAGTAATACCTTTAACGATCAGGTGCAAGTCCAGTCCGTGATCTGGGTAACTGATACAGGAGACAAAGTGATTGACCGCACTCCAAGCATAAGGAAAATTGCTTTATTGGTATAAACCATCGAGGTTACAGCATCATGACAGCACATCCATTTTGATAGAAATAAGGCATGACAGGTCTTCTTTATTGAGAGATCTGGGGTACAAGACGCCAAATCTCCCCTCTACCCTGGAAAGCATGAGGTTAAAAAAAAACATTAATCTCTGCTTTCCAGAAAAAAAATGGTAGTGTTTACTTCTGCCAAAACTGGATGTGACATCAGGTCGCTTCCGACCCCCCCAGGAGCATAGAGATGGCTGGGGACCATCTGGTCCACGGCCGGCTCTGTGATAATCCGGCAAAAGCACCGAATGGGATCCTGGGCTCTCCAATCACACGGGGAGATCCTGGATTGGGGCAGATGGGGGTGATGTCCCCTCCCGCTGCCTGTAAAAGCAATCCAACAGCTAATCAGCCCCTAGGATGGCTTTTATATGAGAGGGAATCACTGAAAAGAAAAGATACCAGGATGCTGCCTGTAGCTGCAGGCATCATCCTGACATAACCACTTCAACCTAAGGAGGTCCATAGACTTCCTACAATGGGGAAGTGGTCTCTGTTGCAAAAGTGAGACATGAGGGGTCTGTTTTATACCCTTAATATTTCACCAAAGCCCCCAGTGGGGCTCAAAGTTTGATGGATGATTGTTAATCTGTCCCATTACTTTTCGTCCCGTAAAAAGTTGGAGGCACGTATACAAACTGTTGTAATTCCTACACCGTTCACCTGATTTGGATGTAAATACCCTCAAATTAAAGCTGAAAGTCTGTAGTTAAAGCACATCTTGTTTGTTTCATTTCAAATCCATTGTGGTGGTGTATAGAGCCAAAAAGATTAGAATTGTGTAGATGTCCCAATATTTATGGACCTGACTGTATGTATGTATCTTGTATTGTGAGAAGGAGCATTAAAGTACAGTCATTGTGTAATGCTGCCAAGCAGTGAACAGAACCTGAGTATTAAATTAACAAATATGACTGTTTGTATGTGTATATCATTTTTTTTTAACTTTAACAGATATCTCTTTTACACGTTAATCCAAATGAAAACACTATACATTCACTGTAATTCCAAATAGATTTTGCATCACATGGATATCCTATAATCTTCACAAGTTTATTTTTTTTAGGCCTGTAACCATGTGTGACAAACCAGTGCTTCACTACTTCAATGGAAGGGGTAGAGCAGAGTGTATCCGCTGGCTTCTTGCTGCAGTTGGTATCGAGGTTAGTATAAGTGCAATTCCTCTTTTAACAAAAAAAAGTTTAAAAAAATATGCCATTAGTGTAAGAAATACAATGAAAGCTGCTTTTTTTTTTCTGCTCCTCTCCACTACTCTTCTCTACAGACTCACAACTCTAGTGCCCCATACACACGGTCGGATTTTCCAACGGAAAATGTGTGATAGGACCTTGTTGTCGGAAATTCCGACCGTGTGTAGGCTCCATCACACATTTTCCATCAGATTTTCAGACACACAAAGTTTGAGAGCAGGATATAAAATTTTCCGACAACAAAATCCGTTGTCGGAAATTCCGATCGTGTGTACACAAATCTGACGGACAAAGTGCCACGCATGCTCAGAATAAATAAAGAGATGAAAGCTATTGGCCACTGCCCCGTTTATAGTCGCGACGTACGTGTTTTACGTCACCGCGTTTAGAACGATCGGATTTTCCGACAACTTTGTGTGACCGTGTGTATGCAAGACAAGTTTGAGCCAACATCCGCCGGAAAAAATCCTAGGATTTTGTTGTCGGAATGTCCGAACAAAGTCCGACCGTGTGTATGGGGCATAGCACTGTTTCTCTTGAGGGTTGAATGACACCCTTCTTCTTCCAACCCACTTCCTGTAAGCCCAGGTTGTCAAAGATTCAACCCCTGGGAGTGAATCCTCACCCTGGGCTGAGCTGACAGTACTC
This sequence comes from Aquarana catesbeiana, assembly GCF_042186555.1. Classification (NCBI taxonomy): domain Eukaryota; kingdom Metazoa; phylum Chordata; class Amphibia; order Anura; family Ranidae; genus Aquarana; species Aquarana catesbeiana. The sequence goes on along the minus strand of NC_133327.1, from coordinate 287,456,400 downwards.
CTGGATGCAACAGGGCTCCCATGTAATTAAATGCTGTTAAAGCTGTTGGATCCTGCTCTCAGTGCTGCTTCTTTGAACTTACAGGAAAGAGTGGACAGTGCAGTCTTGAATCAGTCTTTTGGTTTAGAAAAGTGAGGGAGTGTGCCTTGCAAGGGAGTGAGGGAGTGCAGGAGTGTGCCTTGCAAACCTAGGCTATAGGGTTATGTGTTTTATATTGAGGCACACAATGTAGGTTCACGAAAGTAGTCCCTGCATGGAAGGGACTAGTCTCTATAGCAGGGATATGCAATTAGCAGACCTCCAACTGTTGCAGAACTACAAGTCCCATGAGGCATAGCAAGACTCTGACAGCCACAAGCATGACACCCAAAGGCAGAGGCATAATGGAACGTGTAGTTTTGCAACAGATGGAGGTCCGCTAATTGCATATCCCTGCTCTATAGGATGCTACAAGAGAAAGGAGCTACCCTAAAACAGGTAACAGGCACCAGTCATGGCACCAGCTTAAAGTGGTAGTAAAGTAATTTCTGGTACTTTTAGCTACAGGTAAGTTTTTATAATAAAGCCTTCCTGTAGGTAGAGTCAATGTATCTCCTAAATATGCACCGTTCAGGAGATATTCCATGGAGCAGCAGCCTGTGATGTCAATGGCGCATGCGCTCTGAAGGAACAGCACACCATGCCGATGCATAGAAGCACATTATGATATTGCCTTGCAGGGTGAATTTCTTTTTTTTTTAAACTGGAACATAGAAAGGGATTACAAAATAAAGATGCTGCATACTCAGTGATTAAATCAGCTGCTAATAAATGCGATTAAAAGTGATAAATTATCACTTAAAGTAAAAATACACATACCTCTTGCATTTATTATTTTTTTTATAGTCTTGATTTAAGCATAATTTAGAAAATAAAATTTATTATGTACCTGATTATTCATTTATTGTTTTTACATTTCATGATGAGAAGGCCTGGTGTAAGACTGGAATTGACCTAAAACTGGCCACAGATTTAAGGAGATGATCGCTCATACATGCGTGCAGCCTGCCTTGCAACTGTCCTCTGTTTGTGGCCACCATTAGGCCAAGACTTCGGGTCTCCAATTTGCCTTACAGATGCTGGTTTTAAGTAAATACAAACAGAAAATTTCTAGTATACATGAATGTTTTATTGCCTGATGCCACTTATTTATTTATTCATTTTATCTTGACAGTTTACAGAGGATTTTATTGATAAAAAGGAGCAATATGACCAGATGCTTAAAAGTACGTATTTATTACTATTTATCCTGTCCATGCTGATTTCTCAAGCAAGTCTTTGGCTTTGTTGGGCTGTTATGTACCATGTGTTTGGTACTTGGTACTCTACATTTGTTTTTTACATTATTTAAATTATTATAATACAGGGTTTTATATAGCACCCACAGTTTAAGCAGCGCTTCACATCATGGCAGACAGTACAATTCCAATACTGTTTAATACAGTTAGAATCAGAGGGCCCTGCTCATTAGATCTTACAAAATGTAGTGCTGCAGGGGTTGCTGATGGCATTCTTCTCCAAAATGCACCTTCGCCTAACTAGACAAAAATCCTTGCACCTGCCCTGGATATAGGCCTTACATCCTATAATACAAAGCATGAGCCTCTGTAGAGGTTCATAGAGCTGTATTCTGTGTTAGTTCCTGCAAGATTGTTCTCATTATTAACTTTTTGCGCAGCATGGAGGTGACCTTTATTTACTCAGGCAACATTTGTTTTGTTTTTTTCACTCCAGATGGAGATTTGATGTTTCAGCAAATTCCAATGATGGAAATTGATGGCATGAAAATAATATCAACAAAAGCCATCCAGAACTACATAGCTGGAAAATACAACCTATATGGAAAGGACCTAAAAGAAAGAGCATAGTAAGTATTCAGTGAAAAAGTGTTCTCTCTATATATATAAATACATATAAATCGCACAGTAGTACTATGAACATGAATGTGTTTATAGTCATAGTAATAAATAAAATGGTGTCACATTCTTATACCATGACTTATAACACACTATATGCAATAAGGATCTTTGCGAAAGCCAGAAGTTGGAAACAAGGGCAACCAGTATGCCTTCTTTTAACACCTTTGCATGCTCTATACTCTGAAAAAAAAAAAAAAATATATATATATATATATATATATATATATATATATATAGCTAGTTGAGTTAATGCTAAAGAGCTCAATTTTGTTCTCATCTGACCACAGCACTTCCTCCCAATCCTTCTCTGAATCATTTAGATGTTCATTGTCAAACTTCAGATGGGCCTGTACACGTGCCTTCTTGAGGTGGGGGACCTTGCTGACGCTGCAGGATTTCAATCCATGGCAGTGTATTGTTACCAATGGTTTCTTTTGTGACTGTGGTCCCAACTGCCTTGAGATCATACAGTACACAAGCTCCTTCCACGTAGTTCTGGGCTGATCCCTCACTTTTCTCATCATTCTAACCCCATGAGGTGAAATCTTGCATGGAGCTCCAGACAGACGGCGATTGATGGTTATTTTGTATTTCTTCCATTTGCAAATAATCTCTCCAATAGTTGTCTCCTTCTCACCAAGCTTCTTGCTGATGGTCTTGTAGCCCATTCTAGCCTTGTGCAGGTCTACAATCTTGTCCATGATATCCTTTAACCGCTCTTTGGTCTTGCCCATAATGGTGGGTTTGAATGGAAGAAAGATATTCTGTGGACAGGTGTCTTTTATACACATAATGAGATGTCGTTAGGAGCACCTTCCTAAATTGACAGGACTAATCTGTGTAGCACATACTATAGCCAGTCTGTGGGAGCCAGAATTGTTAGTTGGTAGGGGATCAAATACTTATTTTACTCACTGAACTGCAACTCAAATTATAACATTTGTATTGTGTTTTTTCAGGATTTTTGGTTCATATTCTGTCTCTATCATTTAAAATACACTTATGATAAAAATTATAGACTCTTCGATTTATTTATTTATTTATTTTGTAAGTAGGCAAACTTACAAATCTGCAGGGAAACAAATAATTTCCCCACTGTATATAATAAGTATTGAGCACGTCACCATTTTTCTAGGTAAATATATTGCTAAAGGTGCCATTGACATGACATTTTCACTACTTGTTCGGTAACAACCCATGCAATCCATACATGCAAAAAAAACAAAACAAATAAGTTCAGAAATTTAAGTTATGTGTAATAAAATGGAATGGCACAGGGAAAAAGTATTGAACACGTGAAGGAAGGGAGGTGCAAAAAGACATGGAAAGCCAAGACACCAGCTTAAAACTATCAGTTATTAGAAAGCAATCCTGAACCCTGTCAGTGCAAATTAATATTAGGTGGTTCAGTCTCAACTGATGGCCTATAAAAAGGTGCCTCGTTACCAAGGTGTCCCACAAGGAACATCTCGTGAAGGGTAAAAGCAAAGAGCTCTCTCATGACCTTCAACCTTATTGTTGGAAAACATACTGATGGCATTGGTTACAGAAAGCTTCCTAAACTTATGAATGTTCCAGAGAGCACTGTTGGGGCCATAATCCGGAAGTGAAAAGAACATAATTTCACCATAAACCAGCCATGACCAGGTGCTCCTTGCAAGATTTCTGACAGGAGTGAAAAGCGGTTACAAATGTTTCAAATAAAACAATACGTAATGCACTCAACCGCCATGGCCTGTATGCAAGCTCACCATGCAAGACTCCATTGCTGAAGAAAAAGCATGTTGACGCTCGTTTAAAGTTTGTTGCACAACATTTAGACAAGCTTGTGAAATACTGGGAGAATATAGCCTGGTCAGATGAGACCAAAATTGAACTGTTTGGATGCCATAATACACACCATGTTTGGGGTTCAAATGGCACTGCGCATCACCCCAAAAATACCATACCAACAGTGAAATTTGGTGATGGACACATCATGGTGTGGGGCTGTTTTTTTTTCAGCATACAGTACTGGCAAACTTCAAGTCATTGAAGGAAAGATAAATGGAAAAATGGAAAAAGACATTCTTGATAAAAATCTGCTGCCATCTACCAGGATGATGAAGATGAAACGAGGGTGGACATTTCAGCATAACAATGATCCCAAACACAAAGCCAAGGAAACGCTCAGTTGGTTTCAAAGAAAGGAAAATAAAGCTGCTGGAATGGCCCAGCCAATCACCTGACTTGAATCCAAAAGAAAATCTATGGAAAGAACTAAAGATCAGAGTTCATAGAAGAGGCCCATAGAACCTTCAAGATTTGAAGACTGTTGGGTGGAAGAATGGGCCAAAATCACACCTGAGCAACGCATGCAACTAGTTTCTCCATACAGGAGACATCTTGGAGCTGTCATTACCAACAAAGGATTTTGTACGAAGTGTACAAAAAATGCATATGCATATCAGTTAGCATGTTCAATACTCTTTCCCTGTGTCATATCATTTTATTACACAACTTTATTTGTTTTGGTTTCTTTGTGTGTATGAATTGCACAGGTTGTTTCCTGACATGTGGTGAAAATGTCATGTCAATAGCACTTTTAGAAATAGATTTACCTAGAAAAATGGTGACGTGTTCAATACTTATTTTACTGTATATGTGTAGCCTTGCAAAAGTATTCACCCCTTGGCATTTTTCGTGTTTTGTTGCCTCACAACCTGGAATTAACACGGATTGTTTGAGGATTTGCGTCATTTAATTTGCAGAACATGACCACATGAAGGTGTGTGTGGTGTGTTTTTTTTTGTTTGTGAAGCAAACAACAAATAGGACAAAATAACAGAAAAAAAGTAAATGTGCATAACTATTCACCCCCCCCCCCCCAAAATCAATACTTTGTAGAGCCACTTTTTGTGGCTAAGTCTCTATGAGCTTGCCACATCTTACCACTGAGATTTTTTCCCATTCCTCCTTGCAAAACCGCTCCAGCTCCTTCAAGTTGGATGGTTTGCGCTTGTGAACAGCAATCTTTAAGTCTGACCACAGATTTTCTATTGGATTGAGGTCTGGGCTTTGACTAGGCCATTCCAACACATTTACATGTTTCCCCTTTAAACCACTCAAGTGTTGCTTTAGCAGTGTGTTTGGGGTCATTGTCCTGCTGGAAGGTGAACCTCCATCCTAGCCTCAAATCACACGCAGAGTGGTACAGGTTTTGCTCAAGAATATCACTGTATTTAGCACCATCCATCTTTCCCTCAACTCTGAACCAGTTTCCCAGTCCCAACTGCTGAAAAACATCCCCATAGCATCAGAGGTGGCTGGTGAAGTTTTAGGATTTGGGGGCATCAGACCCCGCCTTTTTTGAACCTTCCCATAAGCCCCACCCCTTAGAATCCACCCACTCCGTCCCTTTTAATCCACCCATAGTGTCTACAGCTCAGCATCACAGGACAGGGGTATACAGTCCTAGCATCACAGGACAGGGGTATATACAGTTGCAATAAAAAGTGTGTGAACCCTTTTGGAATGATATGGATTTCTACACAAATTGGTCATGAAATGTGATCTGATCTTCATCTAAGTCACAACAATAGACAATCATAGTCTGCTTAAACTAATAACACACAAATAATTAAATGTTACCATGTTTTTATTGAACACACCATGTAAACATTCACAGTGCAGGTGGAAAAAGTATGTGAACCCTTGGATTTAATAACTGGTTGAACCTCCTTTGGCAGCAATAACTTCAACCAAATGTTTCCTGTAGTTGCAGATCAGATGTGCACAACGGTCAGGAGTAATTCTTGACCAATCCTCTTTACAGAACTGTTTCAGTTCAGCAATATTCTTGGGATGTCTGGTGTGAATCGCTTTCTTGAAGCCATGCCACAGCATCTCAATCGGGTTGAGGTCAGGACTCTGACTGGGCCACTCCAGAAGGCGTATTTTCTTCTGTTTAAGCCATTCTGTTGTTGATTTACTTCTATGCTTTGGATTGTTGTCCTGTTGCAACACCCATCTTCTGTTGAGCTTCAGCTGGTGGACAGATGGCCTTAAGTTCTCCTGCAAAATGTCTTGATAAACTTGGGAATTCATTTTTCCTTTGATGATAGCAATCCGTCCAGGCCCTGACGCAGCAAAGCAGCCCAAAACCATGATGCCCCCACCACCATACTTCACAGTTGGGATGAGGTTTTGATGTTGGTGTGCTGTGCCTCTTTTTCTCCACACATAGTGTTGTGTGTTTCTTCCAAACAACTCAACTTTGGTTTCATCTGTCCACAGAATATTTTCCCAGTACTGCTGTGGAACATCCAGGTGCTCTTGTGCAAACTGTAAACTTGCAGCAATGTTTTTTTTGGACAGCAGTGGCTTCCTCTGCTGTATCCTCCTATGAAATCCATTCTTGGTTAGTGTTTTACGTATCGTAGATTCGCTAACAGTGATGTTAGCATATGCCAGAGACTTTTGTAAGTCTTTAGCTAACACTCTATGATTCTTCTTCACCTCATTGAGCAGTCTGCGCTGTGATCTTGCAGTCATCTGTCATCGGTTCAACAAACAGTTGAATTCTAAAATAGTGGATACTTCTAATCTAGAAGCATGGAGCACCAACCCTGGTTTTATGAAATGATCCTTCCCCTTTAGCCTGGGTTCACACTGATGCGATGTGAGAACCAATGCGGTTCCAGTGCCGGTTCCTGCATTGCATCTCTCCCGCAGGAGGTTCACACTGCTCTCTGAAAACCACTGCGGGTGTCATTATAATGTTAATGACACCCCCAGATCGGTTCACAGATCGCAGTGTGAACTCGCACAGAAATTGCATGGCAGAGGGGTGACACCAGAGCTTTTTTTTGCCCGGTGACCACCTCCGGCGATAGCCCGTTACGCGCTGTCAGAGAACTTACACAGCAAGCACCCGTCTCCGTGCAGCAGCTGCCAATCCTCGCTCTGCTAATGCCAATGTGCATGCACGGAACCATAGCCAGAGACAAATGAGATCCAGGGTGGGCATGCACAATGGCACCTCTATGTGAACGCGCGCGCTAATGCGCACCCGCGAGTGCCAAAGTGCTAATGTGCTAACGCGCATGCGCCAATGTGCTAAGGTGCTAATGTTCTAACGCGCATGCGCAAATGTGCTAAGGTGCTAATGCGCAAGCGCCAATGTGCTAAGGTGCTAATGTGCTATGCGCGCACGCACGTACGCTGGCGCGAATCCTGGCACACAGCACCCTATATAAACAGAGAGTCTGCCTAGCATCAGTGCTGGATTGTCTTTAGCTTGTTCCTGTGTTCCTGTTGTTACTCTGCCTGATTGACCTTGTTCCTGAAAACACCATTCTCTTGGATCTCCCCTGCCCGCTGAACCTGCCTCTACCTGCAATACTGACCTTGGCTTGAACTTATGATTACGGCTCTGCCTCCTGATTTTGTACCCCGCTGCCCGTCTGTTGCCAACCTCTGACTGTTTCTGACTACGGTTTTGCCTTCTGACTTGGTACCCCGCTGCCAGCCTGTTGCCGACTCCTGCCTGTTCCTGATTCTGCAGTTGATCCTGATCTGGCTCCCACTGAACAAGTTTGGTGATCAGTTTCCACATCTCCTCAGCAGAGGTTCCTGTATCTCCAAGTTCCAGCCTCCTGCCTGCAGGCACCTGCACCCTTTCGTTGCCCTCGCACTCCCTGTACCCACCACCAGGGGTGCTTGGACCGGAACCGTGCAAGAGGCCACCCTCATCATTTCGGGCTCCGCTGTAAGGTACGTGACATGCGCGCTCACTGCTTTCACTTTCACACAGAACAGGTGACAGCTCCCCGGCGGTGTGCACAGTCCTCCCTGCCCAGCAGTATCTCTATGAAAGGGGGAGGGGGTGGGGGGGATGATGTGCACGGCAGCTCTACCATCCCTGCAGCAGCTCCACTATCCCAGCCAGCGGCGGTTCCACTATCCCGGCCTGCAGTGGCTCCACTATCCCGACCAGCGGCGGCTCCTTCTACAACCCAGGGACATGTGTGCAAATTGCACACCTGACCCTCTGTAAGTTAAAGCTGCTCTTTGGCAGCAGCCTCTCTGTCCACACTTCTGTCTTCTTTTCTGTCCTGTGAAGTATGCGGTACTTAACTTTGCACCTTATACATAGAGAACTCTTGAGCCTTGCACCCTGTACATAGCGATCCTTGCACCCTGGCTGTACATAGCGATCCTTGCACCCTGGCTGTACATAGCGATCCTTGCACCCTGTACATAGCGATCCTTGCACCCTGTACATAGCGATCCTTGCACCCTGTACATAGCGATCCTTGCACCCTGTACATAGCGATCATTGCGCCCTGTACATAGCGATCCTTGCACCCTGTACATAGTGATCCTTGCACCCTGTACATAGCGATCCTTGCACCCTGTACATAGCGATCCTTGCACCCTGTACATAGCGATCCTTGCACCCTGTACATAGCGATCCTTGCACCCTGTACATAGCGATCCTTGCACCCTGTACATAGCGATCATTGCGCCCTGTACATAGCGATCCTTGCACCCTGTACATAGTGATCCTTGCACCCTGTACATAGCGATCCTTGCACCCTGTACATAGCGATCCTTGCACCCTGTACATAGCGATCATTGCGCCCTGTACATAGCGATCCTTGCACCCTGTACATAGTGATCCTTGCACCCTGTACATAGCGATCCTTGCACCCTGTACATAGTGATCCTTGCACCCTGTACATAGCGATCCTTGCACCCTGTACATAGCGATCCTTGCACCCTGTACATAGCGATCCTTGCACCCTGTACATAGCGATCCTTGCACCCTGTACATAGCGATCCTTGCACCCTGTACATAGCGATCATTGCGCCCTGTACATAGCGATCCTTGCACCCAGTACATAGTGATCCTTGCACCCTGTACATAGCGATCCTTGCACCCTGTACATAGCGATCCTTGCACCCTGTACATAGCGATCCTTGCATCCTGTACATAGCGATCCTTGCACCCTGTACATAGCGATCCTTGCACCCTGTACATAGCGATCATTGCACCCTGTACATAGCGATCATTGCGCCCTGTACATAGCGATCCTTGCACTCTGTACATAGCAAACTTCTGGGCCCTGCACCCTGTACATAGAAAACTTCTGAGCCCTGCACCCTGTACATAGCAAACTTCTTCACCCTGTTTGTATCACATTCCCGAACGCTGCACACTGTATGTAGTGTACTTCTGAACCCTGTGCATAATGCACTCATGGTATTTAACAATGCCTTTGTATGGCCCTCCCATTGACAGCGCAATTCGGTCACACCTACCCCTTTAATGTGGTGTGCTCTCCCCCTGTGGGGGGGTTAGTGGTGGGGGCGTGGTTGAGCCTTGGGTGACACCATCAAGTGCATTGTGGCAGGTTAGACAGGAGAGAGCCTTATGCGCTTCCCTGCCAAGTGTCTACTGCTCTGTCCTGCTTCTGCTGTCACTCCACAGCGACAGGACAGAGCACTGTGGCAGGCTAGGAAGTGAGAGCCGTTGTGGTGCGGTAAAACATGGTATTCCCCCCCATGGTGGGTGACACCATGTTTTACCGCACCAGGTGACACCAGCCCTAGTGATACCACTGAGAACACCCATGCGATCCGATTTCAGTGTGGGGGAAAACAAGTCCCTGCACTTTTCTTCCTGTGAGTTCAGCCATATAACTGTATGGCTGAACTGGCATCTCACAGACATCGCATGTGATTCGCACGGTGCAAATCACATGCCATGTCTTAGATCACAGTAGTCTGAACCTGGGCTCATACCTTGCCTCCAATAGGTAATAAGAGATACCAACAAAACAAATGCAGGGAAGTAAAGGGTTAACCTCTGTCCTCACCTGATAACAGAACATTCACTGCACACTCAGGCTCAGACTTATTTACTGCTGGGACAGTACAACTGTAACTGGAGACAAGTTCAACAAACAGTGAGATAGCTGAAGATGGCAGCACTCAGAAGGGCAACCTGTCATATGGAAAGTACGGTGTCTCTCCTGAATGAATGAATGAATGATTTGTAAAGCGCTGCAAATGCGAACTGAATCGCCTCAAGGCGCTCTCCTGCAATAAATAAGGCTGAGCCTAGTGTGCAGTGAGCTGTTATCATGTGAGTGAAAGGTTTACTTCCCTGCATTTGCTTTTTACTGTGAGGAGGAGCTGCTCCAACTCCAAGTTCGTCCCTCAGTCCCTGCATCTATACAGAGCCGCCTCTCCTCCATCCATGCCTAGTTACTGCCCTGCATAGGGGCTTACCTCTGCCGTTATGGAGCCACGCTGGCAGTCTCAGTCCGTCATTGGTGTCCACTTCACACTGCAGTGAGCCGGGAAACCGGAAGTGACGCGGGTGTGCTGAAAAAAGCACCGCCCACCGTCCTCCGATCCCCGCCAATTAAAATGCAGGAAGGGAGGACAGAAACAAATCAGTGTAGAGTGAGAGTGTGTGCGGGCGCATCATTTGCACATGCCCTATATTAGGCAAATTAGCTTGCAATCAGCTGATTGCAAGCTGGGAAGCTTCCCATAGACCGCCATGTGCCTGGACACTCTTAAAAGGCACTTTTTTTTACAGCTTGGGGGGGGGGGGGGGGGGGTGGCGCCCGTGCGCCCCCTAGGAATGGGCCGCCACTGCACAGCATGATGCTGCCACCACCATGTTTCACCGTGGGGATAGTATTCTTTGGGTGATGTGGAAAAATAGAATGCTGGATAGCCACACTCCAAAAAATTCACCTTTTATTTTAAAAATTGAATATGAACGCATCACAGGTCAATACAGACGACTAACTGCACAGCTGTTGATGCGTTTCACACCAGATATGGTGCTTAGTTATAGCGAAAGTGCTAAAGATACATACAGCTATAACAGGTTATAGCTGTATGTATCTTTAGCACTTTAGCTAACCTAAGCACCATATCTGGTGTGAAATGCGTCAGAAGCTGTGCAGTTAGTCTGTATTGACCTGTGATGCCTTGATATTCAATTCTTAAAATAAAGGTGAATTTTTTTGGAGTGCAGCTATCCAGCATTCTATTTTTCCACTATCTCTGTTGCAAACAGAGCCAGTACCCTGCTTAATTGCGGAGACAGCTGTCCTCAGGAGAAGTGATTATCCTGGAGCGGTGAACTCCCACATTTCATTAGTCTGGGTGATGTGTTGGGTTTGTGCCAGACATAGCATTTTCTTTGATGGCCAAAAAGTTCAATTTTAGTCTTATCAGACCAGAGCACCTTCCTCCATACATTTTGGGAGTCTCCTACATGCTTTTTCGAAAACTCAAAACGTGCCATTTTGTTTTTTGCTGAAAGTAATGGCTTTCTTCTGGCCATTCTGCCATAAAACCCAACTCTATGGAGCGTACAGCTTATTGCCATCCTATGTACAGATACTCCAGTCTCTGCTGTGGAACTCTGCAGCTCTTCCAGGGTTACCTTAGGTCTCTGTGCTGCCTCTCTGATTTATTGCCCTACTTGCCCAGTCCGTGAGTTTTGGTGTGCGGCCGTCTCTTGGCAGGTTTGCTGTTGTGCCATGTTCTTTCCATTTGGTTATGATAGATTTGATGGTGCTCCTAGGAATCATTAAAGATTTGCATATTTTTTTATAACCTAACCCTGACTTGTACTTCTCAACAACATTGTCCCTTACATGTTTGGAGAGTTCTGCACGTTTGAGATCTCCCTAGAGTGGCTTAATGATATTGAGGTCAGGAGACCACTCCAGAACCTTCACTTTATTCTGCAGTAGCCATGACAGGTTGACTTGGCCTTGTGTTTTGGATCATTGTTATGTTGGAATGTCCAAGTACGTCCCATGTGGAGCTTCCTGGCTGATGAATTCAAATGTTCCTCCAGTATTTTTTGATAACATACTGTATTCATCTTGCCAACAATTTTGACCAAATTTCCTGTGCCTTTTGTAACTCACACATCCCCAAAACATCAGCGATCCACCTCTGTACCTTTTTCATCATAGGCCTTGTTGACTCCTCTCCAAATGTAGCATTTATGGTTGTGGCCAAAAAGCTCAATTTTGGTCTCATCACTCCAAATGACTTTGCGCCAGAAGGTTTGAGGCTTGTCTCTGTGTTGTTTGGTGTATTGTAAGCGGGATACTTTGTGGCATTTACGTAGTAATGACTTTCTTCTGGCGACTCGATCATGCAGTATGTGTATGTATGAATGTGAGTTAGAGACCTTAGATTGTAAGTTTCTTGAGGGTAGGGACTGATTAGAATGTATAATAAAATATGTAAAGCACTGTGTAAATTGATGGCGCTGTATAAGTACCTGTAATAAATAAATAATGGTGTCCTGTTCAGTCAAAGGGCCATATTCTCAGTGCTGGTGCTGTGAACATTTTTATACTTTTTACTTGATGCTAACTTTAATAAACTGTTATGCCGCATACACACGATCGGAATTTTGGTCGGAAAAAGGTATGATGGCTTTTTCCGACGGGATTCCACTCAAGCTTGTCTTGCATACACACGGTCACACCAAATTCCGACCGCCAAGAACGCGGTGACGTACAACACGTACAACGGGACTAGGAAAAGGAAGTTCAATAGCCACTGCGCCACCCTTTGGGCTCCTTCTGCTAATCTCCTGTTAGTAGAAGTTTGAGAGACGATTCGCGCTTTTCAGCTTTCGTGCTTTTTCAGTCCGCTGCTGCTGTTCAGTTTGTGCTTGTGGGTTTGTATCTGGTTTTCAGTGCGTGTAGTCAGCTCGTATCTGTTTTTCAGTGCGTTCTTGTCCGCTCGTTTCTGATTTTCAGCTCGCTCTTCACGGGCCTTGCTGTTCTTCAGTACGTTCTGTTAGTTCGTTCTGACCAGCCGACTGTTTTGAAGACATGTTGTGGGTACGTGCTAGTCGTAGAGTTTGTGCTATGCGGGGGCTTGGTGTTGGGGTTCTTGCTTTGACCCAAGCCCAGTCCATGAACAGGGTGGGCATGAGTTCATGGACTAAGAATTGGTTACTCCAGCGTGACCAATTCTCTTATATGCCTTTGCTGCTTGAGTTCCAGGAGAATAATCCTGATGATTTCATGAATTTTCTCAGTATGACAGACCCTGTTTTTCACCGTCTGTTGGCTTTGCTGTCCCCTTATATTACGAAGCAGGACACCTGCATGCGGCAAGCCATCACTCCTGAACAGAGGCTAATCGCCACGTTGCGGTACTTGGCGACGGGGAGAAGTCTACAGGACCTCAAGTTCTCTACAGGCATCTCCCCCAGGCTCTGGGGATCATTATCCCAGAGACCTGTTCTGCCATCATTCAGGTCCTGCAGAAGGACTATATTAGGGTAAGTTTTTTCCTTTAACATCACATTCTATGTATTTAATGTATTGTATTCCTTTCATCATTCCCTAATTACCATGATTGTAATATGTTGTGAATGTTCTCTTTGTCCTCATGCATGCTGTAAGCTTTTAATGCTCCTTTTTTGTCATTCATGCATATTTGCCTTTACTAACCTCCCCAGCATGCTATCCTGGGCCCATATACACCTAGCCTAGTCACTTAACAATGTATTTTGTCAGCTCCATAGTAGTGTTTTACCCTAAACACCCCCTAAAATGTGTACAAATTTTATTGTCCTTAAATTCAGACAGAGTGCAAGAGGCTTTTTTTTTTGGCTCCCAAACTCATTTAGAACAACCCCCCCCCCTAAAATTTTTCCAATGGGCCATCAGAGGGGGTGAGGAATCTGATAAGTGGACCTTATCTTTTTGTCTTTAAATACTCCTTAAAATAAATGTTATACTGATGTTGGCCAAGAATGTTTGTGTCTAATCTGCTTGCAATGTTATGTGCAAAAGTACTAATTTGTTTTTTTCTGATTTGACTCCACAGTTTCCTTCAACGCCACAGGAATGGCAGACTGTGGCATCCCAGTTTGCCGAGCGTTGGGACTTTCCCAACTGTGGAGGGGCAATCAATGGGAAACAAGTGCACATCGTCCCACCATCCCATTCGGGGTCATACTATTTTAATTATAAGGGTTTCAATAGTATTGTGTTGATGGTGGTGGTGTCGGCAACATATGAGTTTTTATATGTGGACGTGGGGAAGAATGGCCGGATGTCGGATGGTGGAGTTTTTGCCGAGACGGAGTTCTACCGACATCTCCAGAGTGGTGGCTTGGGATTGGCACCTGCGGAAGAGAACGTCGAAAGACTCCCATTTGTTTTTATCGCTGATGAAGCATTTGGTCTGGGTGATCACCCGATGAGGCGATTCCCCCAGAGGACCCTCACCCCGGAGAAGAGGGTTTTTAATTTTTGGCTGGCCAGAGCCAGAAGAGTCCTGGAGAATACCTTTGGGATAATGGCCAGCCGGTTCCGCCTATTTCTAACGGCAACAACTATGGCGGAGTACAACCGTAACCACATCGTGTTATCATGCTGCATACTTCACAACTTTTTAAAGCGAAATGCTCCAAATTATGTAGCCTCAGTTGGGCCTGAACCAACACTGATGGCCCTGGAAGCTGGCTGTCCTGGCTTGCGCCCGTGAAGTGTGTTAAAAATATGTTGATTATTTTACGGGTAGGGGGACCATTGCTATGCCAGCAAATTTTTAAAAATTTTCATAATAAAAAAAATTGATATGATAAAATCTTGAATTTGATTTACTGCTTGTGTTTCTTTTATCTGTCTCCTAGGTTCTCCTAGTGTACTTGTAGTGCCAAGTGGTTTTTCCATTATTTACAGTAAATATCACCCATTGTCACTGTAAACACGAACTCAATACAAAAAGTGGTATTGAGCATTGAAAAAAAGAAGCCACACATTGTTGAGTATAAAACCTTTTACTCCGTGCACATGCACATGTGCGTTGTAAAACCTTTTTTGGTGTAAAAATAACATCTTGGTTTTATAAAGTTTTACCTTGAATTTTTTTTTTGTTTTACATAAACAGTCATGTTTCAAAACATAACATACACAATTCAGGAACTTACAAAGTTCAACATTGAAAAAATGAAGGCAATATCAGACATTATAGTCTGTTGATGTTGCCTTCAACAGATGGGGTGATGTCACCCCTGTAAAAGCCAAATTTAGAAAATGCACATAAACTGGGAGTCAAAATGGGGATTTCCCTCCTGATCCCATGCCTAATGTCAACATGTGCTATCTCCCATCATGGGGGATCAATGGACGTGTTTTGTGGGTGCAACCCCTTCCTCTCACCTACTAGAGTTGGGAGGAAGGGTTTGCACCCACAAAACGCTTACATTGATATCCCCTGATGGCAGCACATGTTGACACACTGTGTGCATCTTCCAAATTTGGCTTTTAAACTGTATTAAAACTTTAGTTACATTTTCTTTAAAAAAAAAAAAAGGTGTAATTTTTTGGATTTAGATTCTCCCTAATACATCAATCATATTCTTTATTCAATCTCCTTGTTTTTTTCCTTTATGAAGTCTAAATCCCGACAACAAAACATTTTCTTCTGGATTAGCCTTTGTGCACTGTCAGTGGTGAAATGACTAGATTGTTCTTCCACAACATGCACAACACCTAAAAGAAAAATACACACCATGTATTATAAATATGCAGGCATACATCTATTACCTGAATCTGTGGTGTCAGACACTCACCTGTTGTGGTCACTATTTCAACCACCTCTCCTTCCTCTACATTCTGAGGTTGTGTGCTGAGTTCCCCTTCTTTAGTAGGTGGGGGGTCCCTGGTGTCCTCAGATGTCCCAAGTCTTTTCTCCACTATGAGAATGAAACAAAAGGTATACTTAGCATACCGATATTTGAGGCCAGAAATAGGAATATGAAACATTGCTTGGAAGTGGGGTACAATTGTCTGTTTGGGCAGAGTTCCAAGCTGAAGACATGATTTATTCCCCTAACAAAGCTGGAATACTTACCTTTTGTGGATAAGTTTCACACATGGAGACACCCCAAGTATCCACTGGAGCTCCTGTGTGGGACACCCTAAAAAGTTTGTTCTTGTGTCCCACACTAGTGCTCCTGAGTCCAGATGTGTAAACAGCTGCTGAGTGTCCTCTCCTTACATTACACTGAATCAAGTTTGCATTTCATTCTAGTTACAAACACATCTAGACAACAATGTCCTAAACTTCTTTGAATACAAATTCGCATGACCAAATGTAGTTAACCCTGTATCTGCCAAAAACATCGTATTTAGTTGGCGAATGAACGATATTTACTGAGAATGATTACTGTGCCCACGAGCCTGAAAGTTACCATTTTAAACTGTGCAACAGTAAAGAAAAGCACATGGAGCAGCATGCAAGTAATAATAATAATTGGAACACAAGACAAATACTTACTTTTTAGAAGCACTTTCTCGATTCTTCTGTACTGATGCTGCTTCCTCAATTTCAGGTCTGACCAGCGTTTCCTCAATTGCTCCTTGGATCATCGTACCCCAAAATTCCTGTGCAGACTCTTCACAACTTTAGTCATGATCTTGGCCTTTCTCACATTTGGGTTTAGGTACGGTCCATACTTCCCGTCATAGTCGGCCCTCTTCAAGATGTAGACCATCGCCACCATCTCTACAAAGGTCATATTTGAGGCCTTAAATCCTCTCCTCCGGGATCGGGACGTTTCGGGCTCCGGGCTTTCCTCCTCCTCGTTACTGCTATTACGCACCTGCTGTGTCTCCACCATGTTCATCTCCCACTGCGCCGAAAGAGAAGGGGTGGGGAATATTCTAGAAAGAACATCAGGAGCGGGCGACGCAGGCAGGGTTTCATGCATGCGCAGTGTATATAAAGCTAACACGCATGTGTCGTACCTACGTTCTGTGTGCGGGGGAAGCGTCGAACGTTATAATGATGGTAACATTTTAACTTGGGACATCAGTGGCCTATACTGATTCTAGATTGAGGCCTATATTGGGATAAGATTAGGAGAGTTTAGCCTATTAGTGTTTTTGTCTTGTGTTTTGTCTTTCAGCAAATATAATACAATTCAAAGACCCTGATAATGAAGGCATCGCTGGAGAAACTGCTGCAATTTGTGAAAAAGAAGGTCCCCAACGCAGACATCGAGTTTGTGGAGAAGAAAATTGGTAGCTTGAGAAGCACGTATAGGAAGGAGCTTAATAAGGTCCAGGCTTCCATGAGATCAGGAGCAGCAGCAGAGGATGTGTATGTACCCAGTCTGTGGTACCACAACAGGATGTGGTTTCTGGAAGACCAGATGGAAGCCAGGGAATCACTTTCTGCACTTCCATCCAGCCTTCCCTCAACACCAGCTAAGACTTCCGAGGACCAACCTGGGCCTTCCATCCTGGAAGAAGTGGAGGAGCCCAGCTGGAGCCAGGTATAGTAATTTTTAACATATTTATTGTCCGAAAATTATTGTTGTTAACTAGATGTGATTATTGATAACAAATGAATGCTTTAACAAAAAGTGTTTTACATATCAATAGACAGTAGGGACCAAAAATGATTATGACAAGAATGAAAAATGCTGGGCTCAGAATGATAAGTCTTTTCTATTTGTTAACATTCAATTTGCAACAGTCATGAGCTGAAAATTGTGTGTGATTGATGAACCAAAAACTAAAACTATGTCCCTTTTTTCATACACAGGAAGACCTCAGCCAGGACAAGGCTCTGGAATGTGGCACACAGGAGGAGGTGGGGGTAAGTGTCAGCCAGGAGGTGGCGGGGCCCTGTAGCCTCACCCAATCCCAGGTGCCTCCCCTCCGCCTTACAACAAAAAGGGCGAGGAAGGGGATTAACGTGGAGGAGGCAGCACTGGGCCTCATAAGGAGGCTAATGCGGCCCTGAAAACACCCCCCGACGCTGAAGAGACCTATGGCTGCTATGTTGCTGACAAATTGCAGCAAATGGAGGAGGGTCAACGCTTTATGTGTGAGAATCTAATTTTTCACGCCTTTCAGAAGGGGTTGAGGGGCCAAATTAGTGAGAACATGCACTTATGTGCGCTCGCCCAGCCTCCTCCTCCTCCTGCCACAAGTCCACCTCCAGAGCCACAGCCTCCAAGGAAGGCTGCAGGGAAATGT
This sequence comes from Aquarana catesbeiana, assembly GCF_042186555.1. Classification (NCBI taxonomy): domain Eukaryota; kingdom Metazoa; phylum Chordata; class Amphibia; order Anura; family Ranidae; genus Aquarana; species Aquarana catesbeiana. The sequence goes on along the minus strand of NC_133327.1, from coordinate 287,438,396 downwards.
GGAGGGAAGGCTGCAGGGAAGACAAGAAAGTGATGGCCTAGGTTCAGTCTGGTCTGACAGTAGACGCAGGCTGTGGTAGTACAGCCTGGGTACATATATGTCATCTGCTGCTGTTCCTGATCTCTGGGAGGCCTGGACCAGATTGTGCTCCCTTAAATATGGACTTCTCAGGCTACCAATTTTAATTTACAAAGAGCTGATATGTGCCCTGGGGGCCAAAGGCTTCGCAAATTCAAGCAGTTTCTCCAGCGTTGCCTTCCTCTTCATTTTGTTGTTATGAGCCAGAATAAATGTAGATTTTTTTTTATATGAAAATACTTGCCTATGTGTTTTTCTTCAAAAAGGACACATTGTTTATGAGTAGGCAGGTACATTTCAAAAATACAATGTCAAATTAACAAGGGACACCAACACAAACCAACCTCCTTGAGCTTTATAAAAATACAAGATAATAATGTTGTTGTGGAAAAAAAAATATGGACATCACTAGAAAATAATTTCAAAATAATCCAAAAAACAGGAGATCTTGATTAAAAATAAAAAAAAGATGACTATAAAAAATTCTAAACATTATTATGGAGATCTGGATTTAAAAACAAAAAAGATTATTCACGAGATCACGAGAAATAACAAAGAAATCAGTTCATCATAACTCTGTGTGAATATCAGCAGCAAAACAACTTCATTTCTAGCATTAGCATTCTAGCATTATAAAGAACAAAAGAATGTGCTGCTTTTGTGCGCCTTGGGATGAATTAAATTGATACTAAACACACATTGTTTAATTTACATTGTGCTTTCTATTCCTGAATGTGGACAATGGCACTTTTTAATAAAAAAAAGCATCTACTGTACGTACCTTTTTTGTTCCTAATTGATATATAGCTGTCACGCCCCTCCAGCCTGTGTCTCAGAATAACAAGGAGGTGAAGCCTCCATCAATCAAGATGTAATATCCCTCCTCCATTGTGTTTAGCTGGTATGGAGGAGGGAAGGAGTGGGCTGTCATTTACCAGAGTGTATACACCCACAAATGTGACTCTGTAGTCACATGGGCCGCTCAGATGTGATGGGGAAGAAATGCTCAGCATAGAAAATCACTGAAAACTGAGCATGTGCACTAGCTGCCAACACTGCTCTGCAAAATCCCCAACTGAATTGGGGACATAAACAGAAGAGGGAGATGGAGAACAGCAGGATCAATCAGTTTTTTTTGCAGCATACAGAAAACTAATCCCATAGGGACTGAGTGAGTATGAACAGCATATAATACACCATTTATTGATAGTTTTTTATGATGTGGGTTTAGTGACACTTTACACTTTAATTAATTCATTTATGCTGCTTTCACACTGAGGTGCTATAGCGCTAAAAATTGCGCCTGTAAAGAGTACTGTTCAACATGGCACTGTTCAACATGGCACTGTAATTCTGTGTTTAGCCCACAGAAAACTGTCTCCACTTTGAAAGGTTCATTTGGTAGCATTTGTCTCCCAGCTTTTTTTTTTTTTTCATTCACTTTTAATTAAACTTTGAAAGATACATACATTTTATCTACCATTTGTGGAAAATGTAGTAGATTTGATAAAAGTAAATGTCTGGTTAACTTAAGAGAAGTTTTTGTATTTAGTACTGCACATGGCAGTAGTGAATAGTGGACTACTTTTATAGAGGGCTTAGTTAGTGATAATTGTTAAGTATCATTATAATTTTTATTTTTTTTCAGCATTGACATGTATGTTGATGGAAACAGCGACCTAATGACACTGATGCTATCAATGCCCTTCCAAAAAGAAGAGGAAAAGCAGAAGCAAAGAGATCTTATCAAACAAAGAGCTTTGAATCGATATTTTCCAGTTTTTGAAAAAGTATGATTATTTTTTTTTTACAATGTTCTCTAATATTAATGTGTAGAATTGGATGTCTGGCCATGATGTATTAGAAATCTAAATAAAACTGTCACCTTGCAATGTCCTGATCGCTGCACATTGCCAGCACCCTCTGTGTTCAAGGCGTCAAGTCTAAACACTCCCATCTTAACACAGAACCTCCAGATCATGAATGCTTTAAGAGCTGCAACATATAAAGGGCAACATGCCAAAAGTGCTGTATGATTTCAACTTTTTTTTTCATTTATTTGGGGGTGGAGCATTGGCACACTGAAGACAGTTTTGTCCCCCTACCCAAACGTGTTCTCCTAGCTTATCTTGGTTCAAGCACCATCCACCCTTTTTTATTTGAGGGGTTTCTCTTGGTATGCTGCATTTTGCCTCAGTTTGCCTCAATGCCTGGCATTGGGTATCATACAAACCCAGGAGCCTGCCACAGTAAGATGGAGTGTGTTGCATGACCTTTGAAGGAACCAAAACTATGCAAAAAAGCTAAAGCTGGCCACACACTAGTATCTAATTTGATATTTTTATTTGTAAGAACATTCCTTTGATTTTCTAATCACTATCTGGGTCAGATCATTTGTTTTCGACCAGTGAAAAGATAATTTGAAGGAGCACAATATAATTTTTTTTTTCTTGAAGAATTTACAACAGTATATTATGTGTTTTTTATTCAGGAAAGTCAGCTAATTCCAAAATCAAATGTTAAAAGCAAATGGAATTTTGTACAAAGTGTATGGCCAGCTTTAGGCCACAGAGCAGTGTGCCTCTGTCCTCCCTGTGTGACTTGGGGAGATGAGCAGCTAGTTCTTGCTGCTGGGACTCTGGTATGTGATGAGGCTAGGGTGCTGCTGTAGGACAGATTGTTTAAATTTGAAGTGCAATTGGCCCAGCACTGGATACAAGTTATTGATTTGGGCAGTAACATAAGCAAAGCTGCTTGCTTGGGAAACTACTGAACCAATGAGTAGCTGGTAGGTGGGCATAAATAATTTGCTAGAGCTTAACTGGACCTTGCTCCATGTGCACTATAAAATCTCTGCGTTGGAGAAATGGTAATCTTTTCTATGAAGGACACCTTACTATAACTTTAGCATTTCTCTACCTGGAACTATTCTGAACCCAAGAACCAATCTCATCTGGGTATCTCAAACCAAGGATTAACTGGTAATGTATTCCTTCTAGAATTATTGGTTCTAGATGTTTGTACGTAGCAAAAAAAAAAAAACACATCTGTTCTTTATAAATGTGCAATGACCCTTGGTGTAAGGCTGTATTTTAATAGTTTAACCACCCTCTATAAAAAACATTTTTTTTTACATTCAATATAGTAATAAAGCATTAGAACCTCCTTCAGGCCCCATTTATACCATTGCCCTATAACAAATGTTTGTTTTTTTGTGTAAGGTGGTGGTGCCATTCATTTTAAATGGCCCACCAACACATCTTGCTAACTGACATGTATTGCAGGGTAACACAGTTGACACCAAAAGCACACTGTGCATGCACTACTACATTCTAGCTGCTAGAAAGCAATCAATTGGCCATGCATGTGCAATGCACACCCCATGCTAGCTATGGACAGCAGGAGCAAGGAGGCAGAGAATGGGCACAGGGCAGTAGACCCATTCTACTGCATACATTATCAACTGGGGAACAGGGCACACTTCTGCATCTTACCCTGGGTTCTGGACTAACCTGTCCTGGTTCTGGCTACACAGGCCTATAAACAACTTCACAAATGTACACAGGACACATCGAACATCTCCCCCACTGCTGTTCCCCTGCCATGTCGTTTGGTGATTTCCAGCTGTCAAAGTGACAGCCAGGAGTTGCTGTGTAAATACAGCTGTTATTAGCAGCTGCTGTCAAAAATGTCTTTGGACAAAGTGTCATAGTTGTTACTTTTGTATTTACTCTGCTCCATTCATCTACAGATCAATAGGATAAGCTTTGATCTGCAAATGATGTCAGTTAAAGTAGAACTACAAGCAAAACTTTTATTTATTTATTTATTTATTTTTTCAGATAGAGTAAGGAAGGGATATAACTCTTGATGGTTTTTAATTTTCTCTTCATTTCCTGTTACATAGCCAAAACAGAAAGTGAGAGGAAATCTCTGCAAATTCAAGTATATGTAAACCATTACCTTGTAAAACGATTAATTCCCTTTAAGATAGAAATGAAAGGCAAAACATTTGTGTATAGATATAAGAATAAACACATTATACAGGCATTTTTCCCTTTTTTTATATAATGATGTTTTCTCTGTTCTCAGCAGCATAGGAGCTGGAGGAGGAGAAACAGCGGTATACTGACTTTCCCAGTTAAAGGCTATGTGGGGGTGTGTGTCAGGACAAGTCTGATCATTGGGGAGTAGGCTGAGTTCCCAGCACAGCCAAAGAAGAACTGACCACTGTGTGTTCTTCTGCTTAGTGTGGTCAGTTTTTAATAGAAAAACAGAGGGACTAGCAGGAACACCAGGGATATCACACAAAGGAAAGAATACAAAGAGAACAGGATAGTTGTTCATACAAGCACATAGTACTGCAGGCACATATCGGGAATATGAAATGTTGGGTTTACATACTCTTTAAAGAGGGAGTCCACCTAAAAAAAAATATTAAAAGCCAGCAGCTACAAATACTGCAGCTGCTGACTTTTAATAAATGGCCACTTACCTGTCCCAGGGTCCAGCGATGTCGGCAGCCGACGACGATAACCCGCTCGATTCTCGGCAGCTACCGCCGCCATCCTAGGTGAGGGAATCAGGAAGTGAAGCGTTGTGGCTTCACTTCCCGGTTCCCTACTGCGCTGCACATCGTAACTGGTCCCCGCCATCTCCCGGGACCTGTGTGTTTCCCAGGAGACAGCGCGGAGGGACAGGAAGAGGTCTAGACTCCCGTGGGAGTCTATGCCGGGAGTGGGTGCAAATACCTGTCTTTGACAGGTATCTGCACCGCCCTCCCCCCTGAAAGGTGCCAAATGTGACACCGGAGGGGGGGAGGGTTCCGAAAAGCGGAAGTTCCATTTTTATGTGGAACTCCGCTTTAAGTGAATCTCTTGGGGTCCTCCATATCACTGAAACTAGTGTCCCCATTGACAAATGTTCCCTCTATTCCTATTCTTGTGACAACCCAAATTTTGATTTTTTTTTTTTTCATTTTGACTTTTGATGATTACAGTAAATGGGACAAATGGGGAGGGCAAAACTCCCTAAAAAGGACAAAGGTAGCAATAAAAACCTGACAGAAGTTTTCATCGCTCTATGCAAAGTAAAAAAAACTTTGAAGCTATCTGACAAGTAAAAATATAAATATAATTTTTCTTTTTTTTTTTTTTACCACTTTAGCCCCGGAAGGATTTGCCCCGTTAATGACCAGGCCATTTTTTTGCAATACGGCACTGCGTGGCTTTTACTGACAATTGCGCGGTCGTGCGACGTTGTACCCAAACAAAATTTTTACTTTTTTCCCCACAAATAGAGCTTTCTTTTGGTGGTATTTGATCACCTCTGTGGTTTTTATTTTTTGCACTATAAACAAAGAGCAACAATTTTGAAGAAAACTTTTTTACTTTTTACTATAATACATATCACAAAAAAACCCCGCAATAGGCGTATATTAATTGGTTTGCACAAAAGTTATCGTGTCTACAAAATATGGGATAGATTTAGGGATTTTAATTGTTTTTACTAGTAATGGCGGCAATCTACAATTTTTAGCGGGATTGCGGTGAACAAATCTGACCCCAAATTACACTTTTTGAGGACCAGCAACATTATTATTATTATGATTATTACATTGATCACTACTATAAAAATGCACTGATCAATATAAAAATGACACTGGCAGAGAAGGGGGTTAACTGTGTTCCCTGGGTGTGTTCTAACTGTAGGGGGGATTGGCTGCCAGGGACATGACAGAGATCACTGTTCCCGATGACTGGGAACAGAAGATCTGTCATGTCCCCTGTCAGAATGGGGAATTGCCTTGTTTACAAAGGAAGATCCCCTTTCTGCCTCTGTAATAGGCGATTGCGGGTCGCCGGCGGACAT